>NW_016107385.1:2484777-2581037 GCF_001604975.1 Cebus imitator
AAACAAACAAAAAAAAAAACAGATCCTTTTGAGAAACAAAGATAGGTCAGGATTTCTTTTAATGAACCATTCTTTTGTTTCTGAATAACTCAAACAGCAGTTTAATTTTATGACCATCTTGTGTAAGACTAATCACAGCTGACATTCAACATTTGGTCTTCATAACGTTTCCAAGAATACTTTATCATTTTGAAAAGCGTCAGGAGCCAAAATCTATCTGCCTTTATCTTATTCAGTCTGCTAATCAGTAAATCTCAATAATATTTTGTCCATGTACTTTGAAAGATGTAATGTTCTGGTGAAAGATCTCATTTAGTTATGATGCGAGTATCAGCCTTCTGGGTAGGAATTTGGCAAAGTAGTTAAAAGCCTTAAAACTAAACATTTTTTTTAAATGACCCAGCAATTCCACTTTCAGGAATTGATAGTAAAAATTATTTTAAAGATCTCGAGTAAGGCTCATTTATAACAGCAGTTCTCAAACTTTTACGTCTTAGAACCCCTTTACACCCTTAAAAATTGAGGATCCCAAAGAACTTTTGTTTATATTAAGTTAACATCTGTCAATATTAAAATATAAACATATTTTAAATGTTTATTCATTTAAAAATAACAATACCCCCGTTACATGGTAATCTAATAGGTTTCCAGTAAGGAAAATGGCATTGTTTAAAGCATTTGCAAATCTCTTTAGTGTACTGTTTTACTTTGTAATTTCTTTTAATGCTTTAGTAGAAGAAACGATTCTCATATCTGTTTATTCAATCTGTTATGATACCACAAATCGTATAATCTCTGGAAAACTCTGTTGTACATTTGTGAGAGGGATGAGAGTGAAAAGGCAGTTAATATTTTAGATTATAAAAATAGTTTTGACCTTTTGACCTTTTGAAAGGATATGAGGGACCTTCATGAGTCTCTAGACCACACTCGGAGAACTTCATTTCAAAATATACATTGGTAGAAGATTGTTTGAATTATGATAATTTGGTGAAATATTGTGCAGCCTTTAAAAATGATGATTCTACTAAAACTGAGTTCATTGACATGGAAAGATGTCCACAAATACCATGTACAGTATAATCCCATTTTGTTTTAAACATCAATTAATATTTATACATTAAAAAAAAGTCTAGAAGAATATAACAAAATTTTAATTGTAATAATTGTTGGCTACTGGAATTACAAGGTATCTTAACTTACTTTGTTAAGCTTTTCTATATATTTGCAACTCCTTTTTTTTTTTTTTTTTTTTTTTAAAGCCATTTTTTTTTCCTTTGTTTCTTGGTTTTTTTTTTCTTTTTTTTTTTTTTTTTTATTCTGACAATTCTGCCTTTTGGTTTTTGAGATAGGGTCTTACTCTGTACCCATGTTGGAGTGCAGTGGCATGATCTCAGCTCACTGCAACCTGTCTCTCAGGACCAAGTGATCCTCCCATCTCAGCCTTCCGAGTAGCTGGGACTACAGGCATGTACCACCATGACTGTCTGATTTGTTGTATTTTTAGTAGAGACAGGGTCTTTCCATGTTGCCCAGGCTGGTCTTGAACTCCTAGGCTCAGGCGATCTGCCCACCTCAGCCTCCCAAAGTGCTCGGATTAGAGGTACAAGCCGCTGTACCCAGCCAGTAGCATCATTTTCATATTTGAAAAGCAAGACATCACTTCATTTATCCGTTCAGCAAACGTATTTTCAACATTCACAATGTAAAAGGGATTGAACTTGGGGTCATCGAGGATATGGGAACATTTAAGCCACAGCTCCTGCTGTCAGGGATTCTGTAATCTGGTAAGGAACATGCGACATTTGTGCATGACTGTGAGCTCAAAATGCTAAATGCCTTGAGTCCTACAGATAAAGTTCTCCAGAGGGTTCCTCCGGCTGGGAGATTACCTAAGAGGCAGCAGTGAAGACTTCAGGAGGGTGGTGGGATTTATCCTGCCCTCAAGGATGCATAGGATATAGATAGGTCCTGGAAGGGCCTTCTAAGAGGAAACCACAAAGGCAATGGTAGTTCTTTTAGTAGTTGTCCCAACAATAGAGGCAGGCCAGCAGAGAACCATTCTGGTTCTACCCTGAGTAGTCTATTTTGGGTGAGACTGATGGATCAGCAGCAGAAAATGTGTTATAGCTACATCATGGAGAGCCCGAACGCTCTGGAATCTGGTTTTTATTTAGTAGTTAATAGGGTGGCCCTCAATGTTTTGAACAGGAGACATCAAAGTTGTATTTCAGAAAAATTAATCTGCAGGGATGTGTAGCATGGAACAGAGGGAGGGAGAAACTGAACACAGTGATAGCATTGTAAAGAATATCAAACTAGCCTAGGACAAGGTTGGGTGCTGACCAGGGGAGTACAGATGAAGGGGCAGAGGCCATAAAGGTGGGATGACAGACTTGGGTTTAGAAAGGGGAGGGAGGAGCAGTAGATAAAGCCAAGATCTGAGAAACCCTGGTGGCTGACCAGAGGATGTTTAAAGGGGAAGATGAGAATGAAACACATGAATTAAGAGCCCATTCATCTTGGACTTTAAAATAAAAAAATTCTATCATCCATGCTAAACTAGTCCAGACCAGGGTTTCTCAACAGCAGCACTGTTCGCATTTTGGGCCATATAATTCTTTGTTGTAGGGGCTGTTCTGTGCGATAACAGCATCTTTGACCACTACCCACTACCTGCCAGTTGCACCACCCAAAAATGTCACCAGATATTGCCAAATGTCGCCTGAGGAGCAAAATTGCCCCTTGTTAAGAACCACTGACCCAAACTGTTGATTTAGTAGTCTTACTGTGGTGCTCTGAGCCACTCTTCTGGGTTCAAAAACCTCCAAGTGATGGATCTGTTTCATTCTTTTTAAGGTTAAGTCTTTCGAGAAGGAAAGGCAAACAGAGAAGCGCGTGCTGGAGACTGAACTTGTGGACTATGTACTGCAGAAACTGAGGACTAAAGTCAGTGATGAAAGGAGTGTCAGGTAACTTAGAAAACAAAGCCTAGAAAACTGACTTCAATTACCTATGTGGAACATATATAAATTTATTTTAAAAGTCAATTTGAGCCAGGTGCTGTGGCTCACGTCTGTAATCCCAGCACTTTGGGAGGCCAAGGCAGGAGAGTCTCTTGAGGCCAGGAATGCAAGACCAGCCTAGGCAACATACCCAGAAACCCCATTTCTAAAAAGAATTTTTTTTTTTTCTTAGCTGGGGCATGGTGGTGCATGCCTATAATCCCAGCTACTCAGGAGACTGAGGTGGGAGGATTGCTTGAGCCCAGGAGGTCAAGGAGGCAATGAGCCATGTTTATACCACTGCACTCCAGCCTGGGTGACAGAGAAGGACCCTGTCTCAAAAGGAAAAAAAANCAGTATTAGAATTACAGATCTAAAGAAACAGCCAACTAGTGAGTATGGGGGAACATTACCAAGACACTTAAAAGGCTACATGGAATTTAGTTTTAGCACGGAAAGGTTCAAAGTTTTTCCTCCACGCAGATGTTTATTTCCCTGTTTTCCCAAGATAGAGTGCTGTTGTCTCTCTCAAAGGCTATAAATTAATTCACAGCATTTGAAAGAACATCCATTCACTGCTTTTTAAAGACTATCCTTATTTACCAAATGTTCTCCTGTGGGTGGTTGCCAAGGCTGCTGCCATAATGAAGGTGGGGCTGCTGTTGCTCATGTTTCCTTGTATTATGATGGGGGCGGAAAAGAAAACCCATTATATTTCATTGAAATCAACTTCTTGTGTGGATCCAGGATTTCAAGCCCAGCTGAATAAATCAGAATGTTTTCTTTAGGTGTTAACTTAAAAAAAGACATCCTTTATAATTTTTTACTTGCTCTTGACCAAAGCTTAACTAAATGCGTATTTTTTGTTTTTCCACCCACTAATAACCAAGAATATGTTTTTATATTTAATGGAAAAGTGGCTCACTAAACATGTAGTTATGTGTTGCTTTTGCCTTATTGACTGTTCTTTGTTTTTGTTTGCTTGTTTTCAGAGAAGCTTCTGATAATCTTGCAGTACAGAATCTGAAGGGGTCATTTTCTAATGCCTCAGGTATAATTACTAATTATAATCTGAACATAATAATGCTTATTTGTTTGCTGTAAGCACTTACTACTGTGGCTAACTGCTTGTGACACTGCAAATATATTTTTTAAATAACATATACACAGTAAATTGTACCACATGGAATTCATCCCTATGCTTTGAAATCCACATCCTAGAAAATGATAAAACAACTGGAATTTAGGTGACTCTTCTGCTATATCTCTTATGTTTTACAAGTGATTTAATCTTCCTTTTACTCAATTTATTGTATAAGTGAAATGTGGATAATTTTCCTCATAAAGAGGACTGAAGGAAATATTTTGAAATCCCTTGAAGAAAGACACTATATAAATTTTGTTCTCATGAAAGCTAAGATGGCACAGTGGTGATAGTTATGCCTTTACTTTCATCACCTCTCTCAACCTTACTGAAAAAGAAGTGCCATAGTTGGCTTAGAACAGAAGTGAATCTTTCCCATTCACTTCTATTAGCATTGACTTTGTGTTGCCATCAGATTTCGAATTATTGGAGAAATTTAAAGATTTTCTTAGGCCCCTGAGGTTTTGATGACTCATGTTGCCTCCCTGCACCTTCCACCAGCCCCTTCCTGGGGAGAGAAACATCAAAACTACTGGTTATTGGGGTTCTGGGCTCCTCACCTGTCAGATGCAGATGGTTGCAGGGATAGAAAACAAAGCCCAGTCATGATCTAGCCTTAGAATCACGACAGGATGTCTACTAATAAACTCTGCCATCTCCCTCTAGGATGATGTAGAAAGTAGGACCAGATAAGGCTACACATTTTGAAACTCTCTTTGTCTCAGGTTTGTTTGAAATCCATGGAGCAGCAGTGGTTCCCATTGTGAGTGTGCTAGCCCCGGAGAAGCTGTCAGCCAGCACTAGGAGGCGGTATGAAACTCAGGTACGCAGGGTCAGGGTTTCTTTGGCTTTCTAATGTGACTTACAGAAGAGAAAAAAACAGGAAAGGAAAATAAGAAACATGGAATTTCTTGGAAATATTTTTTGCAAGAAAAAAATTGTTCTTCAAACTTCCCTAACTGGGTGGCTTCTGAAAGCCTTATCAATACAAAGCATCTCACTGGCTCTAGGATTTCCATCTGTCCAAGAGGGGCCATTGTGCACTGTGGGCACCTCGAAGCAGCTGTTGTCAGAGTGACTGCATCTAAATGAAAACTATCTAATCTGGCTCTAAAGGTAGTCAAGGTTGGCTTGTTTGTGCTCTAAATGGCAAAGTAGAAGAGGCCAATGACAAGACTTAAGGCAGGTTTCTCATTCCAGACATGGTTTTGGCATCTGCTATATGCCTAATGGTGTGCTAAGGGCTGTGTAAAATGTAGAAGACATTAACATGGCCCCAGTCCTCAAACAAGTTTATAACTTTGAAGCATATGCGACCAGGCACGGTGGCTCACGCCTGTAATCCCAGCATTTTGGAAGGCCCGGGGCGGGGTGCAGGGGGGGCAGATCATGAGGTCAGGAGATAAAGACCATTCTGGCCAACATGGTGAAACCCCGTCTCTACTAAAATACAAAAAATTAGCCAGGTGTGGTGGCACATGCCTGTAGTCCCAGCAATGCAGGAGGCTGAGGCAGGAGAATCACTGGAACCCAGGAGGCAGAGATTGCAGTGAGCCAAGATCATGCCACTGTACTCCAGCCTGGGCAACAGAGCAAGACTCCCTCTCAAAAAAAAAAGCAGCAGCATATGCATTATATAGAGAATACAAGAAAATAATTATAGGCTAGGTGCGGTGGCTTATGCCTGTAATCCCAGCACTTTGGGAAGGCTGAGGAGGGCGGATCACAAGGTCAGGAGTTCGAGATCAGCCCAGCCAACATGGCGAAACTCCGTCTCTACTGAAAATACGAAAATTAGCCAAGGGTGGTGGTGTGCCTGTAATCCCAGTAACTCAGGAGGCTGAGGCAGGAGAATCACTTGAACTAAGGAGGCAGAGATTGCAGTGAGCCGAGATCACGCCATTACACTCCAGCCTGGGCAACAGAGCAAGACTCTGTCTCAAAATAAAATAACTACAGTAGAACACTGAGTTAAATTTACTGAATATGAGTATTAGAGTATGCTGTGGACATATGCAATAAATTGAGTGTTAAGAAAGAGCGATTTTAGAAATGTAATCAGACCAAAATACAAAGATCAGGTACTTTATTTTTGTAAGCTCATCTAGCTGTTTCTCAGGATTTGAGTGGAAGCCTGTTTTTCCCATCTTCCTACTGCCTTCATCACCTACGAAGTTTCAGTTCTCATGCCATGTCCTCATTGCTGCCACCTCTCCCTTTTTCCCACTTTAGCTTCATACTACCATCTATCTCTCTGCTTCTCCGTGCACTGTTTCACTGTACTGGGCCTTTATCAGGCATCATTTCAAAATTATAAAGAGATAATCGACAAGGATTATTAAACAAATGGTCAAGATAGATTATAAGAATCTAATTTCCCCTGAGATCATATTAGACACTCCTTTCTGGGTGGATTAAGAGCAAAAAAAAATTTTTTTTTTTTTTTGAGACAGAGTCTCACTCTGTCACCCAGGCTGGAGTGCACTGGCATGATAATGGCTCACCAGTACCTCCCCAATAGCTGGGATTATAAGCGCCCACCCTCACGCCCCATGCAGAATCCTGAGTAGCTGAGATTATAGGTGCCTGCCACCACACCCTGCTAATTTTTTTTTATATTCAGTAGAGACAGAGTTTGACATGTTGGCCAGGCTGGTCTCCAACTCCTGACCTCAGGTGATCCCCCAGCCCCGGCCTTGGCGTCCCAAAGTGCTGGGATTACAGGTGTCAGCCACCGTGCCGGGCCAAGGGGAAACCTTTAGACACTATTTGGAATCCTTTGTAGGCTTTGGTGTGTTACCCTGTGATTGTATCCTGGGATAGGAAATAAGATGGTAAGAAAGATGGCTTGGTTGTTAACACGTTCTGAATTCTGTTTTCTTATTATTAGGTACAAACTCGACTTCAGACCTCCCTTGCCAACTTACATCAGAAAAGCAGTGAAATCGAAATTCTGGCTGTAAGTGGCTTTAATATTTTGAAGGTGGCTTCTGTCCATACTTTCAAAGTGGTTGCCTCAGGGTTCAGAGCTTTTTGCACAGTGTCAGCAGAATTTGTATGCAGGCCTTACTGTCACTGATGTGAACCACATGCAATCTAAAACTATTAAGAACTAGGGGGATGGCCGGGGGCGGTGGCTCACACCTGTAATCCCAGCACTTTGGGAGGCCAAGGCGGGTGGATCATGAGGTCAAGAGATCGAGACCATCCTGGTCAACATGGTGAAACCCCATCTCTACTAAAAAAATACAAAAATTAGGTGGGCATGGTGGCACGCACCTGTAGTCCCAGCTACTCAGGAGGCTGAGGCAGGAGAATTGCTTGAACCCAGGAGGCGGAGGTTGCTGTGAGCCGAGATCACGCCATTGCACTCCAGCCTGGGTAACAAGAGCGAAACTCCGTCTCAAAAAAAAAAAAAAAGAACTAGGGGGAGAATTGAAGGTTATTTCTCCTCTTTGTTCCTGAAAGATAGAAGAAGGAAAATGAAAACAAAAACCATTTTCCTACATATTTCAGGCCTCTGCCTTACTAAGGTTACACTGAATACATGTAGCAGTGTCAAACCTTTCAGTTGTGATGTAGAGGGACAGGGAGTACAGTTTACACTGCTTATTAATTCTCCAGTGCTAAGATCTTAACACTGTACAGTTCATTAAGCCCTTTCATAATACAATAGCATCCCAGTCTCTGCCAACCCTATTCAAATTGCTGTATCCCACATGACACCGTGGTCACAAGGTAGTAGTATGTGCTGCTGAGAGTTACCCGAGAGATGATATACATTTCTGTGTATTCACAGGTGGATCTACCTAAAGAAACCATATTACAGTTTTTATCATTAGAGGTAAGCAATATGAACTCTTCTGCACTGTGGCCTTTAAAATCCCACATTTTTGCTGTTACTTTGCCAAAGGAATGCTGAAGGTGGCATTCAGTTTTCTTAGTGATAGTATTTTTCTGGCAACTGCAGGAATTTAGTAACATTTTTCCTTTTATGTAACATGCACGTTCCTAAATCCCATGTTGAAGGACTCATACTTTTCTAGTGACTCAGTTTTTAGAGATACTTATTACATTTAAAAACAACAACAACCTGGCCGGGCGCGGTGGCTCAAGCCTGTAATCCCAGTACTTTGGGAGGCCGAGGCAGGTGGATCACGAGGTCAAGAGATCGAGACCATCCTGGTCAACATGGTGAAACCCCGTCTCTACTAAAAATACAAAAAATCAGCTGGGCATGGTGGCGCATGCCTGTAATCCCAGCTACTCAGGAGGCTGAGGCAGGAGAATTGCCTGAACCCAGGACGCAGAGGTTGCAGTGAGCCGAGATCGCGCCATTGCACTCCAGCCTGGGTAACAAGAGTGAAACTCCGTCTCAAAAAAAAAAAAAACAAAAAAAAAACAACCCACAGCCAGTATCATACTAAATGGGCAAAAACTGGAAGCATTCCCTTTGAATTGTGGTACTAGACAAGGATGCCCTCTCTCACCACACCTATTCAATAGAATATTGGAAGTTCTAGCCAGAGCAATCAGGCAAGAAAAAGAAATAAAGGGTATTCAATTAGGAAAGGAGGAAGTCAAATTGTCTCTATTTGCAGACGACATGATTGTATATTTAGAAGACCCTATGATCTCAGCCCCAAATCTCCTTCAACTGATAAGCAACTTCAGCAAAATCTCAGGATACAAAATCAATGTGCAAAAATCACAAGCATTCCAATACACCAATAACAGACTTAAAAAGAGCCAAATCAAGAACAAACTGCCATTCACAATTGCTACAAAAAGAATAAAATACCTAGGAATACAAGTAACAAAGGATGTAAGGGACCTCTTCAATGAGAACTACAAACAGCTGCTCAAGGAAATAAGAGAGGACACAAACACATGAAGAAACATTCCAGGCTTATGGTTAGGAAGAATCAATATTGTGAAAATGGCCATATTGCCCAAAGTAATTTACAGATTCAATGCTATCCCCATCAAGCTACTGTTGTAACCGAGCAAGCATGAAATCACCACTGAGACTAACACTAGGCCAAATTACAGAGTCTTTATTGCTGGCGGCCATGGGGGACTCACGTCTCTTTAACCCATGGCCCCGAAAGTAGGATGTCAAGACCATTTATGCCCGTAAACCACCTCCTGGGCAGGGGTGAGGGCAAGGGGCTTTGGACATTGAGGGCCAGGGGACATTGAACATTCAGATTGTTACTTAAGTGGTTCACAGAAGTCAAGATAAGCCTTAGTTTACACACTGTCTGGGTAGGATGGAAATTACAGACCTTAGTTACTTATTACAAGTCGCAGGGGCCAAGATGGTATGGGTTTAGACTGCTTGTCTGTCATATTAGGGTTACAGAGAGCAGTTTCAATGGAAAGCCGAGGTATGGATGGGGTATGCAGCTTATGGGGCAATTACCATGTCATACTACCAATGACCTTCTTCCCAGAACTGGAAAAAACCATCTTAAACTTCTTATGGAACCAAAAGAGAGCCTGCATAGCCAAGTCAATTCTAAGCAAAAAGAATAAAGCTGGAGGCATCACACTACCTGACTTCAAACTATACCACAAGGCTACAGTAATCAAAACAGCATGGTACTGGTACCAAAACAGAGATATAGGCTAATGGAACAGAACAGAGGCCTCGGAGGCAACACCACACATCTACAACCATCTGATCTTTGAAAAACCTGACAAAAGCAATGGGAAAGGATTCCCTGTTTAATAAATGGTGTTGGGAAAACTGGCTAGCCATGTGCAGAAAGCAGAAACTGGACTCCTTCCTGACACCTTACACTAAAATTAACTCCAGATGGATTAAAGACTTGAACATAAGACGTAACACCATAAAAACCCTAGAAGAAAATATAGGCAAAACCATTCAGGACATAGGCATAGGCAAGGACTTCGTGACTAAAACACCAAAAGCATTGGCAACAAAAGCCAAAATAGACAAATGGGACCTAACCAAACTCCAGAGCTTCTGCACAGCAAAAGAAACAATCATTAGAGTGAAGCGGCAACCAACAGATTGGGAAAAAAATTTTGCAATCTATCCATCTGACAAAGGGCTGATATCCAGAATCTACAAAGAACTAAAACAGATTTACAAGGAAAAAAAAGCCCATTCAAAAGTAGGTGAAGGATATGAACAGACACTTTACAAAAGACGACATATATGAGGCCAACAAACATAGGAAAAAATGCTCATCATCACTGGTCATTAGAGAAATGTAAATCAAAACTACATTGAGATACCATCTCATGACAGTTAGAATGGCAATCATTAAAAAATCTGGAGACAACAGATGCTGGAAAGGATGTAGAGAAAGAGGAACACTTTTACACTGTTAGCGGGAGTGTAAATTAGGTCAACCATTGTGGAAGACAGTGTGGCCATTGCTCAAGGACCTAGAAATAGAAATACCATTTGACCCAGCTATCCCATTACTGGGTATATATCCAAAGGATTATAAATCGTCTGTTATAAGGACACATGCACACCAATGTTCACTGCAGCACTGTTTACAATAGCAAAGACTTGGAACCAACCCAAATACCCATTGATGATAGACTGGACAGGGAAAATGTGGCACATATACACCATGGAATACCATGCAGCCATAAGAAACGATGAGCTCGTGTCCTTTGCAGGGACATGGATGAACTGGAAACCATCATTCTCAGCAAACTGACACAAGAACAGAAAATCACACAGCGCATATTCTCACTCATGGTGGGTGTTTAACAATGAGAACACATGGACACAGGGAGGGGAGCATCACACACTGGGGTCTGTGGGGGCACCTAGGGGAGGGACAGTGGGGGGTGGGGATAACGTGGGGAGAAATGCCCGTTATAGGTGACGGGGAGGAAGGCAGCAAACCACACTGCCATGTATGTACCTATGCAACAATCTTGCATGTTCTTCACATGTACCCCAAAACCTAAAATGCAATAAAATATATATTTAAAAATTTTTTAAAAAAACAACAATAATACATACTGCTTTTACTACATGTCAGGGTCTGGCAGGCCTTGTTGTAAGCATTTTACAGGTAGTAACTCAGTTAATCATAACCACCCCATTATGTAGATACTGTTATTATCCCCACTTTACAGATAAATCAGAGTATGGAAGTAGAGAGGTTAAGTATCTTACTCACAGTCACCCAGCTAATAAGTAGTAGAACCAGTATTTAAGCCTAAGCAGACTAGCAGAATCTGTGTTCTTAATCACTATACTATACTGTTTCAAACAAACCTCGATTCCAGCTAGAGAAGCTCATTTGCAGGTTAGAACAATATTTTTAAAAATCCTTTTGTAAAAATTAGGTCCTTTATAAACATTTTTACAAGCACATCCCTTTATCATCAAATAGCCTAAATAAGAACTTTAAAAATTGGAATACTTATCTTTGCTATTAAGAATACTTAACTATACTCATAGCTATAGGTGACTTTTGCAACATCCTATCAAAGTATACTTTTTTGTCTACCCAAGAGTGTTTAGTCAGATTAACTTAGATTAATAGTGAACTTGGCTATTTTATATATCATTTGTTACTCTCTTATAAATAAGCATATACCACTATACTGGCAATGTACTGATTTATGATCCGATCAAATGGATATACTTCAGGCTGCTATCACCATTGTACAAAAAGTAAACAGGGGCCACACACAATGGCTCATGCCTGTAATCCCAGCACTTTGGGAGGCCGAGGCAGGTGGGTCACCTGAGGTCTGGAGTTTGAGACCAGCCTGGCAAACATGGTGAAACCCCAACACTACCAAAAATACAAAAAAATTAGCCGGGTGTGGTGGCGGACGCCTGTAATCCCAGCTACTTGGGAGACTGCGGCAGGAGAATCACTTGAACCCAGGAGGCAGAGGTTGAAGTAAGCTGAGATCACACCACTGCACCCCAGCCTGGGCAGCAAGAGCGAAACTCTGTCTCGGGGAAAAAAAAAAAAAAAAAAAAAGTAAATGGTAGGCAGAAATAACTGGTATAAAGTGACATCAGCACTCTAGGGCTGCAGCATTGTTAATCAGGCTCTAATTAGGGAGTCTTGTTTTAAAGAAAATTGGTGCTTCACAGGAAGAACCCCAGCAGTCTCCTAACTGGTTCTACTATCTCCTGGTATACTTGAAGAGGGGAATAGCACTGCAATTTCATTAGTGACCCAGAAAAAGCCAGCTGGTAAACCCTAGTGCCCTGTTAAGTCATATTTTTTTTTCCTAGTGGGATGCTGATGAACAGGCATTTAACACAACTGTGAAGCAGCTGCTGTCACGCCTTCCGAAGCAAAGATACCTCAAATTAGTCTGTGATGAAATTTATAACATCAAAGTAGAAAAAAAGTAAGTTATCACTTGGGCATAGCAGGTTTCACATGGTTAAAATTCAGGGAGGTGGTTTCAGAGTGACATTATTTTGTTGTCTTGTTGAGGCTTGACACCTAAGCTGTTGCTAGAACTGCAGGTGACAACCAGTCAGTCTTGCTTGGACTGTGAATCACAGTCATGATCTTGTCAATAAGAAAACACAGGAGTCCTAGGAGTAGCTGTCTCAACTATACAGTTTTGTTCACCCAGGTAATTCACTTTCTATAAGTATGTTAAAATTAAAGAAAATAACCATGACTAGTTTGCTCTGTGCCCTTATGTCATAATGCCCATCATTCATGTTATCATCCACTTAAAAAGCAACAAGGAAGCCTATGAGGTGAATAGTTATCTCCTTATTAGGACCTTACACTACAGACCCCCGTCAGTCATACCTTGTTTAAAACCTATATAATTTTTTAGTAACTAGTCTTCTACCTTGTTTTTGCTTAAATAAAGCTCCTACAAGTAAGTGTTCTAAAAATTTATTTGCTCTGTTCTTCACTCATTAAACTGAGTCTGTCTTTTTAATCTTTTCCTTTCTTTTGCAGGGTGTCTGTGCTATTTCTGTATAGCTACAGAGATGACTACTACAGAATCTTATTTTAACCCTAAAGAACTGTCGTTGACCTCATTCAGACAGAGGCTTATACTGGAATAATGGAATGTTGTACATTCATTGTCATTCAAAATTAAATTCTAAGACGACGCTGGGCACAGTAGTTTACACTTGTAATCCTAGCATTTTGGGAAGCCAAGGCAGGAAGATTGCTTGAAACCAGGAGTTCAAGACCAGCCTGAGCAAAAAGCAAGACCCCCATCTCTACAAAAACTAAAAAAATTAGTAGGGCAAGGGGACATACACCTGTAGTCCTAGCTACTCCAAAGACTGAGGTGGGTAACTTGAGCCTGAGGAGGCTGAGGCTGCAATGGGCTGTGACTGCGCCACTGCACTCCAGCCTGGACAGAGCAACACCCTGTCTCAAAAAAGAACAAAAAAAATTCTAAGAAGCTGTCCTACAAAGTTGAGCTTTGTTAGTTTTTCATGTGTAATATATTATAAATTTATCTTTTGGGATATAATAAATGCTTTCATATACCTGCTGCTTTTTAATTGTAAATCTGTTAACACTAAAGGTTGTTTGGAGCTGGAACATAAGATAATAGCCTTCTCTTCCCTTGGCCGTTAGGACTAAGCACCTGAAAATATCCAAACTAAAGGGCATAAAGAAACCAAAAATCACTATTTGGAACCTATATTCTTGATGACTTTGTAGTATGTTTCTCCTAAGGTAGTTAAACTCTCATTTGACTATGAGTACTCATTCAAACTTGGTAAAGGAACTATGATGATAAAATTATACAACCAGGTAGGAAGCAACTCATGAAATAACGTGACTTTTTACAGGTTCAATTCCAATAACCTAGAAGGTATTATAGAGCTAAAGCCTATTCATTAATCACATCATTCTAGAAATAGTTATTGCCAGAACTATTAAAGTGGGGTGGTAAAAGGAATAGAGAGACGGTGCTGATAAACAGACATGTTTAATGATAGCTTGCTCTTCAGAGATGACTACAGAGACTTTTAATCTATAATCCAGGAGTATATAACCATGCAGCACAGACCAATTAACCAAATGTAAAATAAACTAGGTTCTTACTACAACTACCCTATAAACATTGCAACTATTCTTTCCAAAAGGACCCTCATTTTATGTGAAAACACCTACTGTGGGGGAACCAGAAGCCTAGCTACGTGGCCAAAAGTAAAAACCAAAGGAAAAAATAGCAACTCAGTGGTTAATTGGTAAAAGCAAGAAATTTGTGTCCTTTACTGTGCTGCTGCTGCTGCTGCTGCTGTTGTTGCTGTTGATGCTGCTGCTGGTGGTGGTGCTGCTGCTGGCGGTGGTACTGCTGGTGCTGCTGGCGCTGGAGCTGGTGCTGCTGGCGCTGGAGCTGGTGCTGGTGCTGCTGGAGCTGCTGCTGCTGCTTTGGTCTTCTTAGTTTTGTTCTTTTTGTCCCTCTTCTTCAGCCCATCCATGTTAGCTCTCAGTAGGTTTGAATAAGCCTGAAAGACACAGAGCATACCTTAGTGGGAAGATGTGCAAATTGGTAGAACAGCTGCCCTACTGCATAATGGATTTAGGGTAGCCAAAAACCAGGAAGCCTACCTGATAAAGAATATAGCACTATGGGACACTTGTACTGAAAAATGGAATAAGCATAAAGTACTCTTCCACATTATAGCAGCTTCTGCAACACCCACAGAGAGTTGCACATATTTTTTTCTTTTTTTTTTTTTTTCAAGGTAAAGTTGCAGGCAACTTCTTGTTCAACTATACTATAGGTAGCGTATATCTATAGCCTAAGACAAAATCTAGCTAAAAAAAACAACTAGAAAGATGGTATTAGCATTGAAATTCACACCCTGACAGCTTTTTTACTAGAAACACACTGGTAAAACTTATCTCCAAAGAAGAGTGAACCTAAGTATCAATCTTCCCCAGTGTTCACTATCATCCTGACTCTTGCCCTGAGAAGCGAGACATAAGGAACACTCAAAACTCACCATCTGAAACTTATTCACCTCCTTGGAGCTCACCTGAAAAGGAAGGAAAACAGAGGTCACATCTATTATCCATATAAGCATCCTCTTCTCCACCCCTGATAGTATCTCAAAAGCCTCCCAAAGACAACATCCTATCTTTAAAATAATTCTTCCCAACTTCAGGGCTCATTATACAAAAATGATTATTTTTCTACTCTACTTTCCTCTGCCTAGAGAGCAAGCAAAGGAGCTCTGCATCTTTTTCCACGAGAATTGCACCAAGATGTGAAAGACAGTAGGCTCCTGAAAAAGCTGTTTCTCACCCCCTGAAATTCCTTAAAGAGGTGGCACTGAGTTTTCTACCTGCGTTCTGAGAAATGTCAGAGAACTTCTCAATATTAATTTTTTGTACATTAATACAAGATATATTTAAACTACTCCCTTCCCATCTTATTTTTAAACCTACTTTCCATTAATTCAAGCATATTTAAGCACAGTGCAAGTTACCACAAAATAAATTCTACTTCTGAAGAAGACTCCTTAGGTTTTTGTATTTCATGATAGCGAACTTTATTTGTAAAAACCACATAAGCTTGTTTTACTGTAAAAATCCTCTCAAGATAACTTGTCACAGGAGACCTATCAACTAAGTATAGTCTCCATTTTCATGTAATAAGTATCCTAAACTAATGTGATTAGAGAGCAAGTTTGGTTCTGCCACAGCAGAATAAAGCAGTATTCACACAATTCAGAGTCACTTGCTTTGCCTTATTCAATCTCCACTGAAAGACTGGAGCTCTTGACTAAATGTATATTTTCTCAAGCGTCAAACCCAACATTTAGCTACATACTCGCTATGTGAACCACAAAGATAAGAAAATAATAGCATACCTGGTATGAAGAAACTTTATTGAAGGCCCAGCACAGTAAGGGACCAAGGAATCAAATATTTATGCCAACTGCTCCTTACAGTACTACAAGTAAGGACCAATATGCTACTTTCATTTCCACAAAAATGTTAGCATAACTAACGACTTTTTGATCTCTACTTTCTTCATTTTATTTTATTTTATTGTTGAAGTTTCTACTACTAACGTATAGGAAGGTCCTGGTCTCAAAAATAGCCAAAGACTTACACAGGGCAAAAGGGAAAAATAATTAAAAGCCTGTTTCAGAAACGCCCCATCCTCTGTTAAGTTCAAGTCTTTACATTTCAAAAGATGGCCTTAGCAATCAAGCTCACCACAGTGCTGATCTTCTTTTTCCCATCAGTAGCTCTTAACAGACACTTGTTGTCTGCGGGCTCAAAGCCCTCCACAGTACCTTTCTTTGGAATGGGTTTGGTTCGACCATCATCTGCAAGAAAAATGCATCTTGGTGAACACGGCCGCGTACGAGGCTGAGCGGCAGACAAACAGTTAAAAGAGGGGCGGCGGGAGGGACGTGATGACCTAATGCAGCCCCGCTGCTCTAGTTCTGCTGCACACCTCGTCTGCTACCACGGCCTGGCGAAAGCCTGGAGAAACGATGACTTCCACGACGGACACATGCAATACCGGAGCTTGTTAAATCCCACTCAAAGTGGCGGCGTTTGGGATCCCTGACAAAGAGCCCTGGCCTGCCTGGGGCCCACTGTTACCAGAAGCGGCTTAGGCGGCTCAGCGCTGGGGGCCGCGCCAGCCACAATCCCTAATATTTTCCAGGCCCGAAGCCCCGAGTGTGCCCAGTACAGGGTGGCGGAGGTAAGGGGAAGGCGGGGGTCCGCGGCAGGCAGACGCCGGTGGCTCCCAGACACCGGGAACCCCGGGAGCACTGCCCGGCTCCCCTCCCGCTGCTTACACTTCTTCAAGGTGATGTAGACGCTGCCCGACGTCCGGCACTTCTGGAAGAGTCTGGTCAGCTCCGTCAGGAACTGGAAAACAACAGGCCCAGCCCCGTTAGCCAGCCCCAAGTCCTCGCCCCGCCGCGTCAAAGCCCTGGTCCTCCCGCAGAAGGAGGCAAAGGCCTCCAGCAAAGCCTGAGCCGCCCCCGTCCCTCGGCCGGCCAGGCCCGGCCCATACCTGCTCGCTCTCCAACAACACCATCGCGGCGACGCTGCCTCGACTCCCTCAGCTTAAGCCCCTAGCATTAAGAGCCGGAAGCTCGGCCTAGGCTGGGCGGGACTTCCGCTACAAAGCTTCCAGTGTTTTCCGTCAATCCCTTCTCTTCCACCAATCCCTGCCTCCGCCCTCCCCCCACGCTCCGTCCGCCTAGCGCCGGCGCCCTGGGACCTCTCGGGGGCAAGTGACCTGGGGGCGCTGGGTCTGTCCTGGGCTGCCAGAAGCGAGTTACCGTCTCATCCTAGCCAGTGTGAGGGAGCTAGAGCAAAAGAAAGCTTTGATAGCAGCCTATAATTTATATTCAGCCGTATGCTGGGCAGGTTATCTCACAATTCAGTGCCTCAGTTTCCTTATCCGTAAAGTGAGGGTAATAGTATCTACTTCGCAGACTGGTCGTGAAGCGTAAATGAAACTTAAATACGTCTAAGGCCTGCATTACATCTGGAAGCTTCTGGGTAAAATGTTTCTATGCCCTTCTAGAAGCTGCCTGCATTCCCTGGCTTGTGGTCCCTTCCTCAAGTCATTAAAACCTTTTGCCTCCACTGTCAGATCTCTTACTACTGAGTCTGATGCTCCTACCTCCCTTTTATGAGAACCCTTGTTACATTGGGCTCACTTCAATAATCAGGATAATCTCTCCATGTGAAGGTCCTTAATGTAATCACATTTGCAAAGTCCGTTAAACATGTAACGTATTCACACATTCTATGTACTAGGACATAGACATCTCTGGGGGATCATCCAGCCTGCCACAGAAATTTTTGTAGAAGTCCAGATGCTAATGTGACTGCAGTCAGATTAAACTTTGAAGATAGCCAACAGGACTCATGCAGGAGTAGATGTGAAAATTAAAAGGAAGAAAAAGAACAGCTGGGCGCAGTGGCTCATGCCCGTAGTTCCAACTGCTTGTGAGGCTGAGGCTGGAGGATAGCTTGAGCCTGAGAGGTGCAGGGTGCAGTGAGCCGAGATTACACCACTGCACTCTAGCCTCGGTGACAGAGTGAGACCCTGCCTCAAAAAGAAAGGAATCCGGGATGATTCAGGAGTGTTTTTATTTGAGTAACTGGGCAGATGGTGGTATCATTTAATAAATAGCAAAGATGTGGGGAGTAAAAAGTTTTGATTTGGTCATGTCATATCTGAGATGCCCATTACACATCCAAGTGGAACCACCAAGTGGATAGCTGAATGGGCAAGTTTGGAGCTCAATACAGAGGTAAGAGCTATAATTAAAAGTTGGGAAGTCATCTTCATACACCTCAGGATTAGCAAAGATTAGAAGAGTCTGGTGAAAACCCTTCCTATAGGGCTGCTAACATAAGACCACTCTGTGATAGCACCATATGAATAACCTCCAGTATGGGTGTTCAACCTTTTGGCTTCCCTGGGCCACAATGAAAGAAGAAGGATTGTCCTGGGCCACATGTAAAATACACTAAGACTAATGATAGCTGATGAGATTAAAAACAAATTTTTTTTAAAAAGGTCCATGCATAATTTTCGTGATATCTGCCAACACAGATAAGCAAAAACGTCCTCACATTCAAAGTACTGGACACCTGTGCAAGAGCCCTGGGCCTTGGTATCACTGCCTCAGAAGTCAAAGTCCTGGTTGAGAGCGTCAGATTGACCCATGCATATGCTTGAGCCCAGGTGCTGAGGGCAGGTGAAAGAGTGACCCTCTGATCGTTTCATTTAATTATTTATTTATTGCCTCTCACCAAAACCCACACAATGGGGGATTGCAAACGGGTTCAAATCCAAGAGAAACAAAAGCCAACACAGATTGGCTGCACAAGGTCATCAGCCTAGGGCAGGAGAGGGGCAAAGGGTGCTAGATGTTTTGAAGAAAATGTGAAATCAGAGAGTGAACCTATTTAATAATCTGTTGTTGAATTGCTGGGGAATATGAGGGCTCCCTTGATATTCATGGTCATAAATTTAAATGAAACCAGTTATAGTGTTTATGTGACCTAAGGGTTGGAGATGATGACCATTGTGCTCTGAGCTACTGTCATTCACTGAACATTGAGCGATGTTCTTTGGAGCCATGGGGGACAGGGGGCACCAGGGTGAAGGAAATGGCCCTGCCCTTGAGGAGCACAGAGCGTGGAGGCCATGATTCATTTGGGGCCTCCACTTAAGAGTCAGCAGTCATGCTGGCCACCCTGGGTGAAGTCTCAAGGCTATCCGCAGCAGAATAAACAGGTCTAATAACAAATACTCAAGCATGACATTTTAGCATCGCACTTGAGCCAGTACAATTCAACCACTGACAGAATATTCCTTAGGCTTTGTTTTTCTGTGGGAAATGACTAACAATACCTATTCAGATGTCAAAGTGATCTTCGTTCAGATCCTGCCCCTGCTACTTATTAGTTATGTGGCCTCTGGCAACCTCTCAAGGCCTGAGTCTCTTCACTAGCAAAATAACAATAGTAATGCTTACTTCATTGATGTTATGAAGACTTTCTAAAATACTATATGTAAGACCCTTAGGGTTGCTCTAATATAGTAAATATAGATGTTTAAATTAATTTTTAAATTTTAAGTCATCAGTCACACTAGCCACATTTCAAGGATTCAGTAGCAACATGTGGCTTGGATACTGCAGATGTAGAGCATTTCCATCATCACATTGATAACTTTGGGCCTAGCACATAGTAAATGCCCAATAAACAGTATAGTATCAAATAGTGTTATTTATAGACCACACACTTTCCATCATTTCAACATCACCATTCTAATTTCTGCCATTACCTTAATGCCACCTGTACTATTAGTTAATATTTTTCTTTGACTCATTTTATACTGAAGTGTATTTAATATTATCATCTTAAGTGGAAAACCAGTATCATTTGCCATAAATACAAGGGACCATAAAAGGAAGTACTATGAAGTAAAATAATGTTACTAAATCTAAAATTTTGAGATTAAAAAAGTTAAAACAATGAATAAAAGCAATGATAAAGTTCATTGATTTATAAGACTATATCTGAAAATAAATTCCTCAGTGAGAAAAATGGTATTGTATGTGATCAGTCAGGAATAAAGGTAGCTCAGGGTACAATGAAATTGAGAGTTTATATCAATATAAGAGGGTTAAATTTTGATGTCTTCCAGCACCCAAAATCCTAACTTGCAATTATGTGTGGTTAGGGTAACATATCATTAATCAAATCGTAATTTAAATGCGTAATAGAGGTTAATGGCTTTTGGCCTTAGAACAGAGCAGTATGTATGTGAGGCATGGAGCTGGGTCACTGTCTCTAAGTCATGCAGGCCACAGACCTTCCTGCTCCCTGTCCCTCAGTTTTTCCTCTCCCTTTCACAGTTCTAGGAGAACCATGACATGAAAATCGGTTCCCAAATCCCTTCCTACATCATGGGGGCTTTATCAAAGCCTAGGCAGCACCAAGATCAAAAGGAAGGCCCTGGGCACAAAACACTGTAGCAGCCTTGGCCACTTTGCCATGGGTGGGGATAATACAGGAAGACGGGTGGAGAAGAATAGCTTCTGCTCCTTAGGGATCTCCAAGTGGACCGAAGGGACCTGAATAAATATGCTTGTTTGTACAACCTGAGATCATCTTTCCCAAAATACAGGGGTAATGTGTTTTTTCCTCAGACAGAGCACACTTTAATCTATTAGGTTTTAATCAGAATTGGTTTTGAATTAGGGACAAGGATCTTTATAAGTTTATGGTTAATTTACAGCTGCAGTTACACTCGTGCAATTACACTTTGCAGTGCCTGGAAAGTATAATGGTTAAAAACACAGTCACTAGTTCCTGGCTGGGGTTGCTAGCTGGGGCAGTCACTCAAGCCTGGCAAGTCAAGGTTGCAAGAAGGCATGATTGTGCCACTGCACTCCCGCCAGAGCAACAGTGAGATGCTGTCTCAAAAAAAATTTTTTTTTTGTTTAACATATTATTAATAAGGAAAACAAATGTATGTTACAATCCATTCAAAGGAGAGTCCAGTAAACATCAGGAATTCTAGAATGAATTTGTAAATGGAAGCAAAATTGGATTTTGCACAGTCCCTTCTTCACTAAGCAGAAGCATTTGTACAACTGTCCATGACAACAATTCTCTGCATTGCCCTTGAGTCTCTACAAGTTACAGAGTTGCACAATAGCTCAAAGGAAATGAAAGCCTAGACATCAGCTAATCCAGAGGGGTGTGTTCTAAACAATGTATCATTTGTCATTGGAAACATCCACTATTTTTTGTTTTGTTTTGTTGTTTTTTAGTTTATCTTTTTCTTTAATATGTTTGTTTCCACTAATCTTTTTTGCATATTCCAAAATTCCTTAAGTCTCTCTGTGCCTCAGTGTCCTCATCCGTAAAATGGGGAAGTCAGAAAAGTGCCTATGTCATGTCAAAGGGAGGATTAAGTCAGCTCAGGTATGCATTATTACACTGCAGCCCCTTAGATGGGAGTTGGCTGTTCCCATGTCCTCCTTGTCAAGGTGGATTCATTCTACAGGAGCAGATTGCAACAAGATGCTGTGTACCTTACTGAGGACTGAGTTCTGAGGGGAACCATACCTTGGGTTCTGAGCTGCCTCACTGTAGCTCCAGTGTGCTGATTTTTAAGGGGCAGTTCTGGATGAAGGACGAACGGTGTCATCTAAACACATCGAGGAATGGCATTGGGCAGGTCTGGCTTCAGGATGACAGAACCTAAGGCTAGGAGACCTCCTATGTCAGCGGGAGGTGGTTAGCTCTGCTGGAGGCCTCCTAGAGGAGGCCAGGGGGATCTGAGAGTGTGTCCTGGAGGCCTGAGTGCCTGGAGAGAGAAACCACCCTGAAGCCACACCAACACACTCGCTGGTCTCAGTCCTCTCCAACACTGGCAGTCACCAATTCCTTTATTCTTTTCTGCAGTCAGTTGATCAACAAGTGTTCATTGTGTCTGCTCAGCCAACGCAGGGCTCCAGGAACTCTCTCCATCCCCACCCCAGGATGAAGTCCTGGATTTAAATCCCAAGTCCCAGTGCCCTAGAGAGATAGCACAGGTGCCCGGGCAGCAGGTGCACCCTGCTCCTACACTTGCTGAGACCCTGCAAGAGGTACCTGCCTGTGCCTTATCCTCCACAGGGAACCTGCCCCAGAGGGTGGTTGTTGGGTTTCAAGGACATCATCCATGTAAAGGGCTTATAGTCAACACCCAGTTGACGTAGTGTTAAAAGTTTTTTCACTGTTAACGTTCAGGACTTAGGCTAGATTGCTAATGTCACTTCTACTTCCCAAATTCTGAGAACTGCTGCTTTTCTCCCCCTATCCCCTTTTGGAGGCCCTAGGGAAGTTTCCAGAGCCCATGAGTGTCCGTGATTAACATTGGCCTTCCCCCTGCTCACTGCAAGGAAGCAGACAACGCCACCATGCCCAACCTCCAGGCGCAGTCACGGAGGTGAGGAGTGGCCCCGATCGACCTGCCTGCGGCACGCCTCGGGCCAGCAGGGGACGCCCTGTCCTCACCAGACAAGCACATCCATGGGCAGCAGCCTCAGATGCTCCCAGATCTTGCCCTACCATTTATCTTAGATCAACCATAAGAATACTCAAGATCATGGTCGTCATTTTTCAAAAGTACTTCTGTGAATGCTAGAACTTTCCATGTTACAGGAAGATTATC
This sequence comes from Cebus imitator, assembly GCF_001604975.1. Lineage (NCBI taxonomy): Eukaryota > Metazoa > Chordata > Mammalia > Primates > Cebidae > Cebus > Cebus imitator. The sequence continues at coordinate 2,507,617 of NW_016107385.1, forward strand.
ATTCATCCATTCACTGAGCAAGTGCTGGGCACTGTTCTGGGTGCAAGAAGCTGACCAAATTCTCCACTAGAGAAGAGACTGTTTTCTTCTCAGATAATAGCTTGCTCATATTTGTTGAGAGGTTACTAAGTGCCAGGTTCATTTTTAGGTGCTTACACGTATTCTCTTTTGAGTCCCCAGTAGTCCTGTGAGGTGAGCATTGCTTTACGCCTATCTTTGGGCTGGAAATACTGAGGAGGTGAAATGACTGTCTGGGGTCATACCACTAGTAACAGGTAGAGTGCAGATTTGTTCCCCTGCTGACCCACCTCCGTTCTCTGCACAGAGGAGGCTCCCACCTCTGTGCGGAGAAGAACTTGCAAATGATTGCAGGCCACGGGCAGCTCGGGAGTGGAGCGGGGACTTTCAGCTGTTTAAAGAGGTGGCAAGAAGCCAGGGAAGGCAGAAAAGAGGCCTGCTCTAGGCAGAGTGGAATGAGCTGGGACTCCCTCTCCACTCCTCATCTTTTCCTCCCTCCCAAGCCCCTGTCACCCTCTCACCTTCCATGCAAAATCCTGTCTCCTTCGTCCTGTCTTTGGATTCAAGGCCCAACTTGGCATTTCCTGGTTGTGTCTCTGAAGGAAAGTTATCCTAATCTTTATAAGCTTCCATTTCCTCAGCTGTAAAATGGGAATATCTTCCTCACATTGCTGTGGTGAGTAAAATGTGACAATGTGAATATAAATACCTTATAAGTGAGAAAGCATGCCAGAAAAGCTAGGTTTCATTGTTCTTTTCCTCTCCTTCTCAAGTATAAATATTCAGTCCTGCAAAACACCCTCCCTCCACCCCCACCAAAATCCCAGTCTCTTACTAAGCTCAGCTAGCTGTGTGGAGGCAACCTATCTGGTAGCTGAATCACACTAACATGTTCAGGACAAATGGTGAGTCTGTCACACGCACTCCATTTGTGGAGGAAACTTAGGTGACGTTAAACTAAGAAAAGACTCTAATGGTTGGATTTCTGGTAGAGGGGCTTTGGAGAGATACAAAGGAATTGCTAGTACCCTCCAGGCTACACCCCATGGGCAGCCGCTGGCCCTACATGCCTGCAAGGCCATCTTTGTACAGAATCAGGTGTCGGCACTCATGAAGCATATGTGAACTTTAACAGGGTCTCCCCTTCTCATCTACGATTTCCTTCCTGGCTGAGCCACAAGAAGGGGGCTGGCATACCTCATATTGTATGATGGGAAACTGAGGCCAGGAAAGGCAAGCATAGTTATTGCTCAAGCATTCCGAGCCAGGCTGGAGGTCTGGGGCGTGAACACCTCTTCTTGCCTTCCTCCTCCCCCAACTTTCATGGTTTTAGTAGGTGGGAGGAGGGGCTCCCTTATTCATAATGATTAGGGGTCCCAAATTTAAAGTTTCCTGTCTAGAAGTCTAGGACAGGAAATTATATACCCAGAGTTCTGCACAAATTACCCAGGTGTCTCAACTCCCTAAAGCAACAGATGCTGTTCATCTCTCGGCCTCTGTGTCATCATTCATCCTTGATTGTTCGGGAAAGCCCATTCCACCTCTCTGACAGACCAACAGATACAGATTTATACAGGGAATCCTAGACAAACACAATGAACAAACTCCCATCTGATCAGAGCCAAGTCCTGGTAGTAACGTCAATGAATCATCAACTTCAGTGCGTCACAATATTGAGCTGCAAGAGGACTCCAAGATCTTTTAGTCCAACCCTTTACCTTCTAGTTATTCACAAGTGAACAGAAACCGAGTGAGGTCCAAAGAGGGAAAGTGACTTGACCAAGATCACAAAGCTTGATAATGATGAGATTGGAAGCCCTGGGTCCTGAGCCCCAGGCCCATGCACTTTCCACCACCCTTCACACCCCTCTGCCTGCCACCACCTGCCAGGCACAGAGAGGGGGAGGGAGAGCATAGGCCCCTCATGACTTAGCCAAGGGCAGCTCGGTGTCTCCGTGCAGGTGGACTCCATGTGTCAGCCTCAGCCCTCCCTTGGGGAGGGAAGGGCCTGGGGCCGTCCTCACACCCCAGGCGCCAGGCCATGGAGCTATAGGAGGCAGCTTCCTGCTTGGCCCTCACCCAAGGCCATTTCACAATGGGGGGAAGAGCGCTGAGCTGAGAGTCCCGGGTTGCTGCTCGCTCCACCCCCACTCCAGCCCCTTTCAGACCCCCCAGGGAGAATGAGCCAGGCCCTGACTGAGGCTTGGGGAGAAGAGAGCCACAAGAACGGAGACATGCTAAACAGCCCCTATTGGGAGTGTTCTATGAGCCGTGTCCCTGGGGCGGGACGAGGGCACCACCTTGCAGGTCACCACTGCTCTCCCCCTTCCCTTGCCGTCCACCTGCAAGCATTCATGCTGGGGAAGTCCCTTCTAGGACAGGAGCAGTCGGTTCCAGTCAGCCCATAGCACTCTCATGATTAATCAGAGGGGAACCTGGAGGCCCATAGCTTGGCGGGGGGCAAGGCCTGGGTCACTTCCTGCGGTGAGGCAACGTGACTACCAGGCAGAGGAGCCCACATTTCTCCTCCCAACATGCTCCAGGTTCTGGGGTGAACTGTGGCTCAGCAGACTGAAATTCAGGCAGGAACCAAGAGAGAGACACTGAGACGGGACATTCAGCCAGGATTTACTGTGCCCTTGTGGATAGGGTCTGCTATGAGCTCAGCTCTGTATGGGATCTTGTTTGAAGTGGGAGGCAGTGGTTAAGGACCCAAATCATCCCGTCTTCAAGTCTTGTGGAGGAGACAAAACAAACTTGGGTGAAATGTCAAAGCACAGGACAAGGCAGTGTGAAGTGAGGGCCCACACTCTCATGCTGGACGGTCCAGCATGGCCAGTGCAGCAGGGGTGGCGGAGGGAGTCACTGCGGACAGAGCTTCGGGGAAGAGATAGAACCAAAAATGGTGGGGAGAACTTGACTTTGCAGAAGGGATGGGAAAGATCTTCCAGACAGAGAAAGGAAGACAAGACAGAAATGAACCTGCATACGTGAGAACAGGACCCTGCACAGGGGGTGGTAAACCACGAGACTGGAAATGTGCCTGGCCACGGGCACTTCCTCACGCTGAGCTCTTGCTGCTTGAACACAGCCTTCCTTGGTATCCATGGAAGTTGCTGACCTGCTGAGGCAGGACACCACACGGAGAACTAGGCAGGGGCGTGGAGGTGCCAGAGAGCCCAGCTCCTTGGCGGAGGAGTCCTCTGACAACAGGAAGCAGCTGCAGCAGGCTCGAGAGCTGTACTGGTATCTGCCACTCTCCCCACCCTGGCTGCACCCTGAAGAACAAACTGTTCTTCAAGAAGCTCTGGGGACAGAGGGCCCACACCTGCTCCCAGGACGGGGTGGAGAAACCCCCATCAGCCAGGCTGGGAGCCCAGCAGAGACATCACACAGCTTAGCAGCCCTCCTTGCCCACTGGCCCCCCTGCCTCCTCCTACCCCAGACCAGGCTGCAGTTGACTATGGCAATACAACACAAAACAAGAGCTTTATATTGTTACTATTATTGTTTTATAGAGATTGGGGTCTCACTATGTTGCCCAGGCTGGTCTCAAACTCATGGCCTCAGGTGACCCTCCTGTCCCAGCTTCCCAAAGTGCTGAGATTACAGACATGTGCCACATTACCAGCCAAGAACTTTGGAGGGGGAATGAGAACCGAATCTTCATAAATACCTCATCCTGGAACTTCCAACAACGTCTCCAAAAATAGTACCTAAACTCCAGGCCCCAAACTCTAAACTGAGTGGGCATGTTAAGTGGTTATGGCTTCACAGAAACAGCACAGGAGTGGCAGCCAAGGCACTGAGTTCTAGTCTGAATTCTGCCACTCGTTGGCATGTCACGCGACCTTGGACAAGTCACTTTTCGCTGGACTTGAGTTTCTTCCTCTGTAACTTGGGGAGTTGGGACTGAGCTATGAAGTCCCTTCCCGTTTTAAATGTGACACTCCGATGCTCGCAGGTCACTTTGGGATTGCTGTAGTGACTGGGGGCCAGTGCAGCTGGGAGAGAAATTAGATGAGAATCCAATTGAGGGAAAGATAAAATGGAATTGTATTATATTCAGAACCTGAAATAGATGGGATTTTCTTTCCCCCAGATCCTCATGATAAAGAGATTTGGGGGAAAAGCTTGGGAGATTTGGACTGAGAATATCTTAAGAAGAGATAATTTCATAGAAGATTCCCCAACACTTGGTGGGGAAGAGCGAGAATTCTTCCAGATTCCTTGACGAGCAAAACATGGGGAGTGGGGCGCAGTAATACCAGGAAAGACACATCCCATCCTCCCAGCCCTCTTTTCCCCTTAAGCTGCTCCTTAAAAATTCCTATAACTGGGGACCAGGCCGTTCATTCCAGTTACAGCTAAAACTTGACAGGGCCGTTTAAATTTCCATGAGGGTATAAATGGCTAATATTCTCTCCTTCTGAGACCCAGGGTATGCTGAGAGAGGCCTTTAGAGGAGGTGGGGGCTGGAAAAATGAGTGAAGGTGGAGACCCTAAGATCATGTAGGAGCCATGGCTATTTCCAAAGCCAGATCTAGGCCTAGCAGCTCAGAGCAGTTCCCCGGGGGCAGTGATGTGGGACAAGGCCCTGAGCTTCCTAAGAGCCTCTGGGTCACTTTCTGGAATCTCTCACATTGGCCTCCCTGGGAGAAGGAGCCCAGTGTAGCTCCCACCTGTCTACTGCCTGCTCATCTTCCAGGTGTTGGGGGGATGGGTAACATGGCTGGCCCTCTGTCCTCACCAGATTACCCAAATAGACTCTATGAGAGCTGTTTCAGGAGCCACAAACCTAGGCCTTTGGAGGAGCTCCAAGGAAAGGTGGAGTGTGTGAGGTGGAAGGTGGGTGAGAAAGCGTGCGAGAGGGAACGCACTGTTGTCTACTGGCCCTTTGCCAAACGTTGGCAAACAGCAATGGGAGAGAGGAGTAACAAGGCCAGACTATGGCCATGTTCGGTGATTTGCAACTGAAGCCCACAATGAGGCAGACATGGGCTTGGCATGGTCCAGCCCCTGTGCTCTGTGTGTGGTATGTTGTGTGTGTGGTGTGTGTGGTATATGTGTGTGTGTATGTGTGTGTCTGTGTATGTGTGGTGTGTGGTATGTGTGTGTGTGGTGTGAATGTGTGGTGTGCGTGGTGTGTGCATGATGTGGTGTGTGTATGTGTGTGTGTAGGTGTATGTGTGTGGTGTGTGATGTGTGTGTGGTCTGTCGGGGGTGGGGGTTGTGGGCGTGTGGGGTGTGTGTGGGGTGTGGTGTGTGTGATGTGCGTGGGGGTGGGGTGTATGTGTGGTATGTGTGATGTGTGTGTGGTGTGGTGTGTGATGTGTGTGGGGGAAGGTGTGGGGTGTCAGGGTGTGTGTGGGGGGTGTTTGAGGTGTGTGTGTGGGGTGTGAGGGATATGGGGTATGTGTAGTGTGTGTGTGGTGTGTGTGTGCTATGTGTGGTGTGTGTGATGTGTGATGTGTGTGGGGGGTGTTTTAGGTGTGTGGGGTGTCAGGGTGTGTGTGTGGTGTGGGTGTGGGCTGTGTGTATGGTGTGTTTGTGGATGTGTAGGTGTGTGTGATATGTGTGTGGATGTGCGTGGTGTGTAGGGTGTGTGTATGCCATGTGAGTGTGTGGGGGGGGTTGTGGAGAGTGTGTGTGTGGATGTATGTGCATGGTGTATGCATGTAGTGTATGTGGTGTGTGTGGCGTGCGTGTGTGTGGTGTGTATTTCAGGGTGTGTGTGAGGGGGGTGGTATATGTGTGGTGCGTAGTGGGGGTGGGTGTGGGGGAAGTGTGTGGCGTGTGTGAAAGGGTGGCGTGTGTGTGGTGTGTGTGTGTGGTTGTGTGCATGTGTGGTGTGTAGGCGTGGTGGTGTGGGGGGGGTGTGGTATATGTGTGTGGGGAGGGGTGTGGTGTGGTACATGTATGTGCGTGTGTGGGTGTGGTGTGTGTGTAGGGGCGGGTGTTGGCCTGGGTGAGCACTGGCAATCACAGTAGAGAAGATGCCAAAACTCTGTATTTACTGTCAGAGTCAATGGTGCTGGAAACTGCGGAGCCAGCGCCTCCAAAACCCGGCCCATCCCAAGACACTGCTTCTGACAGCCAACAGAGGAAGGAGGGAGGAGGAGAGGCCTGAAGTGGAGGCTGCTTCATGGAGGAGTGCTCACCAGGCCGGCAGCCTTCCTCACTTCAATGCAGCCTTCCCCCCTTCCCCTTCTAGCCACCGCTGAGCATTCAGTCAACAACTGCTTTGTCCAGGGCAAGCCTCCCCAGGTCTCCCTCTTCAAAAGCGGATGCTACCTAGTGGGAGGTGCGGAGTTACACAAGAAAGGACTACAGGACAGCATCAGTAGTACCAAGCTGTGAAAGAGGTGGACTTTGAAAGGAATAAAGAATTTAGAAAAATAGACTAGTGGACTAGTTAACTCAGGGAGCAGAGAGACATTTCGGGCCAGAGAAGGTGTGTTATGTGCATCTTCAGGAAGAGAGGCTCTTTGGTTGTATGTTCTGACAACTAGTCTCTGACACCTACGGGGCATCCTGCAATTGGATTCAATGTCAATTCTGACACTAACTACCGCAGTGCCTATGATATTGTGAAACAGGTGTTAGGTCTTCATTCCTGACATACAACTCCTAAAAGCCTTGGACTCTCCCAAGTGATAAGCGTCTTTTTGCATGCTAAGCCCCTAGGCAGCTTCAGGATGGGAGCTGGTCACCAGAAGGACCGAGACAAGCTTAGAGGATGGGAATTTCAGCCCCACCCCTCAACCTCCAGGGAGAGGAAAGGAGCTGAAGTTTAGTTGATCACCAGCGGCCAATGGTTTAGTTAGTCAATCATGCTTATGTAATTATGCCTCCATAAAAACCCAAAGGGCACGATTCAGAGGATTTCTTGATAGCTGAACACGTGGGGATTCCTGGAGGGTACAGCACCACTGAGGTTAAAGAAGCTCCATCCCTCCTCCAGAGCTCACCCTATGCATCTGTTCATGTATAGCTTGTGGAATGTCCTTATAGTAAGCCAACATATGTAAGTAAGTGTGTCCCTGAGTTCTGTGAGCTGCTCCAATGAGCCCCAATTAGCTGGTCAGACAGAGCAGGGGCAAAACAACCCAGGGCTTGCGCTTGGCTTCAGGAGTGAGGAGAGGGGACTGAGCCCTCGACCTGTGTGGCCTGACACTATCGCCAGGTAGAGAGAGTCAGAATTAAACTGGAGGACGCCCCACTGCGGTAGAAATGGCAGCTTGCTTGATGGATGGGGGAGGCCCCTGCCCCACCCCTGGTTTCAGGAATGTGTTGAGAGAGTATAGTAGGAAAAACTGAGTTTGTTTTCTACAATGTCCGACTCCACAAGTTAAATGTCCAAGTCCCCAAAACTACCCTTGCTTCAGAATTCGGACACATGCAGGGCCCACAGACTACTGGCACTTCTGTCTGACTTGACTACAAATTTGGGTTCTCACCACCCAAACTGAGGGTTCAGCAGTTCGCTAGAATGACTCACAGAACTCACTGAGCATGCTATACTTAACAATTAGTTCTATGTTCATATAGACTCAGAATAGTCAAAGGGAAGAGCTATGCAGGGCAAGGTGTTGGGGGGTGTGCAGAGCTTCCGCGCCCCCTCCTCGTGGAACGTGGCATGTCCCCCTCCCAGCACATCCGTGTGTTCACCAACAGGGAAGCTCCTCTCAGTTTCAGGGTCAAGCTTTTACATAGGACTTTACTCCACGGGCACCATCGATTAAATCATTAACCACTGAGGAACTCAATCTCTAGTCCCTCCTCTCCCCAAAGGGTGGCGGTGCGGTGGGGATGGGAGTGGGAACAAAATTTCCACTCCGATCACATGCTTGGTCTTTCTGGCATGGCCAGTCTCTCCCTTAAAACTAAGGGCCACCTTGAGTCGCCTCCTTATCATAAGCTCAAGTCTGATGGAAATGCTCATTACAAATGACAAAAGGTGCTCCTGTCACTCTGGAGATCCCAAGGGTTTTTGAAGCTCTGAGCCAGGAATGGGGGACAAAGACCAAATGGGCTTTTTAAAAAATCCTACTACAGATTATAATGGGCAGTTCCTGTAGGGAAAGGAATGGGGAGCCGAGGATGGAAAGGCAGGGTGGGGCAGATGCATAAGGTCAGAAGTGGATGGGTATGGGGAGGAGAAATCACCCGCTCCCTTCTGAGGAAGGGGAGGCAGAGGAGGAGCAGTAGACACCACTCCTTCGCTTGAGTGTCTTGGCAGAATCTTTCACTCTTCGACTATATTTAATTTTCCCCCAGATAGTTCGTCCGGGAGGAAGCACCCTTCAGTCTCGGCTTTGGCACCAAGGTCCGCACAAGTCGGGTCCGGGTTCCCTCAATTCAGCCTCCTGACATTTCCCACAGCTCAAATACTACCTCCTTCTAGAAGGCTTCCCTGATTACCCAAGTGGGAAATGACCCTGCCCTGAATTCTGAAAGCCCTTTGAAATAGTCCCCTGCTGCCCCACCGGGGCTTCAAGACAACTTACTGTGGCACATTCCCATCTCCCAGGGTGGTCCTGAGCGCTTTGCCTTCCTTCCCCCTTTCTGCTTCGTTCCAAACAGCCAGCACTGTGTGCTTGGTAGAACATTTGTGAGTTCTGTGGACATTCTCCATCATCAGTGGCCCCTCCTCTGCCCCTGGCGAACTTCGTGCCTTCCCTTGCAGAGCCCTGTCTCTGAATAGAGTGTGAATGTCTGCCCTGCGAGCCTGTGAGCTCCTCTAGGGAAAGAATGTGTGTCTACCTTCCAAGGCTGGCAAGCAGTGGGTGCCCAAGTGCGCAGAGTAAACTCAGGCACTTTCTCCTAGAGAGCATCACCTTTCTCACATTTAGGGAAAATCAAGAGTAAGAGAATGAGTTGCTTATTCTGGTAGAAGAATGGAAAGAGTAAGAAGAAAGTTGGGGGCTGGGGTAGGATTCACACAAGGGCAAGGCTGGCCTCTTCCCACAGGGCCGGGGGCCCCCTGGGCCTCTTGCCAGGACACTGTTCTGGGTGGGTGCTCCACCAGGAGGCAGGTAACTGGCGGGAGGAGAGGTCAGATCAACCTGGACCTGTGGCAGATGGGCACGTGGGCAGCATGAGCATCCCACTAAGCGTCTGGGGACAGCATGGCAGAAAGGAGCCGAGCCATTCTGGGAACCTGTGAAGGCTTTCCCCTCAAATGGCCTCCAGCCCCTTTGACAACCCCAGAGCAGTGTCCCAGTCTTGGTGAGCTGGGGTTTACTCACTCACACTCACGGTTACCACCCAGAGGCCCAGGCAGAGGGAGGAACGGCCTACTCAGCAGCCAGCCCCACTGAGGCCGGCCCGGTGCTCCTCCTGGCAGCACTCTGAGGGTCCTCAGTGGGCAGACCCCAGATGGGGTGCGTGGCACAGCCCAAGGATGAGGCTTCCTTCTGCCTCCCCCAGGCAGGTCCCATGACTTGAAAGAAATTGCTCCCGAGAGTGGCAACTAGACATGAAGTGGGACATGGCGCCCAGGGTTTCTCAGTGGCCTCTGAAGCCACCCAGAGTCAGTGAGAGCATCTTGACCTCTCCGTGTGAGCTTCAGGGCCTCCGAGTCAGGGGTTTGTCTCCAGGATCCCTGGATCACAGGCCCTGTGACTCTTCCATGGCTGCTCCCCAACCCACACCCCTGCTGAGCACGCTACCCCGAATCCTGGGGGAGCCACCATTTGGGAACGGACGGGATGGAGAAGGCCTGCTCCCAAGAAACAGTTAATCCCCTCCCCTTCCCCCAGGCCCCTTGCACCTGCAGTCTGCGGTGTGTGGTTTCCCACAGCTGCAGCTGGCTCCCCAGAGCCCCTCCCTTCATGGAACCTGAGAGGCTGAGGGCCTGAGGCGCCAGGAGGGGCTCATCGCCCTCCATCCAGCTGCTGGGGGTGGCATGGGAGGGTCTTGCTGCCCTCTGACCTGGACATACCACAAGAGTGCTCTGGTTGAGTGACCAATCTGTGATTCCTGGCTTGCAAGCCAAAGGCAGAGATTCCAGTTTAGGAGGTCAGGAGGTTTCTGAGAAGGGAAACCAGCCATGGGGCCCCTCAGCCCTGGGCTCGCCTTGGCTATGCTGCCTTCTGGAAGAAGCTGACTGGCCTTGGTGTGGGCTGGGCATTCCCCTGGGGTAGGATGCAGTGCTCCAGAGAGGGTGAGTAGAGGGTAAGAGGTGAGTGGGAAGGACAGGGAGGAACAGGAGGAAGTGAGATGCGGCGGGGCCAGGACAGCCTCTGCTGGTCAAGACAGCCTTGAAGCCACAGTGCTAGGACTCAGTCAGCCCTCTGTCTATCCCAGAAGATGGCAGGTTGCTGCAGAGCCTGGGCAAATACCCAGCTGCCCTCAGAGCCAGGTGTTCCAGGGACACCACTGAATACTCCTTACGCTGAGACAAGAGACAAAAAATGCCCAGAGCTTCCTGGCTGGCACACGTCCCCAGGAGCATTAGCCTGGAGCAGAGGCTGGGCGCATCTTGACAGCTTGCCCACGTCCCCAGCCCCAGGCTGCTGGGCAAGTGCTCGCACCCCTGGGGACAGGTGGATGGCACACAGGGTCATGCGGAGGGATGCTGACTGGGTCCAGCGCCAGGGCCTGGGAAGAGGGAGGGAGATGCAGGAATCTGACAGGCACAAGCCTGGCAGGGCCCAGCTCTCTGGCTTCTCTCATATCCAGCTCTGGGCAATGCTTCCATTCAACACACTCCCTGCAAGGCTGTGTGGCCTTGGGCTCAGGGCTTTGGCGGCCTCCTGCCTGCAGAAGTCCCACTCCCTACTCAGAGAAAATTCCCCACCTCAGGGTAGGAAGAGAGAGGACGATTACGCCAAGGAGGCCTGGGAGGAAACAGAGATACCCATCTGCAGGAGCCCCTGAGGCAGGTGTGGGAGGAGGGAGAGACCCAGCCCAGCAAAAGCCACAGTTTGTGCCACACTCCTCTGCCTCAGGCAGAGAGCAGCTGCAGGGTGGCAGCCAGGGCCTGGAGGAGGTAAGGGTGTGTGCTGGGCTGGCACCCAACAGCCTTCAGTCTTGGCTCCCACACAGCTTGACACTCCTTTTGGGGTATAACTGATGCCAACCACCCAGGGCCACTGCCAGGAGTCCACTGTGTGCTCAGACCATGCTGGGCCCGTTCACAGCAGTGCCACAGGGCTACGGGCGCAGAGCTGTGGCTGGGAGCCACTGCCAGTTTACAGTTTGCCCTCAGGTGTGTGGAGGCAAAGTCCTGCATATGTACCCCAGAACTTAAAGTATAATAAAAGACCAGCTTTGCACTCCTGGGGAGAGAGCGAGTGACAGGTAACCTGCCCACAGTGGCTTATTGGTGGCTTCATGGCTGTGATGACACTATGTTTAACATTTACTCATTATTGTTCTCCAGACCCCATGTCTCAAGAAAAGTACAGATGATGGACAGTGGGTGCAGCTAACCACCACCATGCACGTGTCTACCTATGTAACAAACCTGCACAATCTGCACATGTACCCCAGAACTTAAAGTATAATAATTTTTTTTTTTTTTTTTTTGAAACAGAGTTTCGCTTGTTACCCAGGCTGGAGTGCAATGGCGCGATCTCGGCTAACCGCAACCTCCGCCTCCTGGGTGCAGGCAATTCTCCTGCGTCAGCCTCCTGAGTAGCTGGGATTACAGGCACGCACCACCATGCCCAGCTAATTTTTTGTATTTTTAGTAGAGACGGGGTTTCACCGTGTTGACCAGGATGGTCTCGATCTCTTGACCTCGTGATCCACCCGCCTCGGCCTCCCAAAGTGCTGGGATTACAGGCTTGAGCCACCGCGCCCGGCCAGTAAGTATAATAATTAATGCAAAAAAAAAAGCACAACCCAGGAAATGTGTTGCTGGGAGGGCAGCAGCACACGTGTGGGGTGCCAGCCTCTCATCTGGGGCTCAAACAGCTTTGCTGTTTTCCTCCTTGCTCCAAGTCATCCATTTTGACCATTTTATATCAGACCCTTGCCAAGACTGAAGTAACTCTTAGTGAGTTAGGAATCTTTCTATTCATGCATTGATTGAGTATTTCATTCCACAGACATTTAGCGAGTGCCACTGTGTGTCATACATTGTGACATGTTGGGAACACACTGATGAATAAAACAAGGCCCCTGTCCTGGGTGAGCCAATAGGCCATACCCCATACATCAGCTGACGTCTTAGAGAGGTCACTAGCTACATCCAACTCTGACGACTGAACACTTTCAGTTTCTTGGAAGAAAGATTTTTTTTTTTTTTTTCTTTCTGAGACTAGGTTTTGCTCTTGTTGCCCAGGCTGGAGTGCAGTGGTACAGTCTCAGCTCACTGCAACCTCTGCCTCCCAGGTTCAAGCAATTCTCCTGCCTCAGCCTCCCAAGTAGCTGGGATTATAGGCATGAGCCACCACACCCAGCTAATTTTGTATTTTTAGTAGACATGGGGTTTCTCCATGTTGGTCAGACTGGTCTTGAACTCCCGACCTTAGGTGATCTGCCCACCTCAACCTCCCGAAGTGCTGGCATTACAGGCATGAACCACCATGCCCGGCCAGAATAAAGATTTTAAAATCTGGCTGGGCGTGGTGGCTCACACCTATAATCCCAGCACTTTGGGAGGCTGAGGCAGGCAGATCACGAGGTCAAGAGATCGAGACCATTCTGGCCAACATGGTGAAACCTCATCTATACTAAAAATACAACAATTAGCTGGGCGTGGTGGCACGCGCCTGTAGTCCCAGCTACTCGGGAGGCTGAGGCAGGAGAATTGCTTGAACCCAGGAGGCGGAGGTTGCAGTGAGCCGAGATCACGCCACTGCACTCCAGCCTGGCGCCTGGCAACGGAGCAAGACTCTGTCTCAAAAAAAAAAAAAAAAAAAGAGTTTAAAATCTTCAGAAAATGAGAACTCCTCCAAATAAGATTATAATTGTTTTCATATATTTAAAAATTTTATATTTTAAATGTAACAGTCATATGGTTCAAACATAAAAATGACATCAATGGCTCAGTGAGAAGTTTTCTTCCTAACTTTTCCCTAACAGTTCCCAATTTCTGATATAAAAAAATGTTATATCCTTGCAGGATTCATTTATGTAAATACATGTTCTTAGTTTTCCTCTTCATTATTCCAAAGGTCGTTTGCTGCAAGCACAGTTTCTCTTGCTCATACATCATGGAGATTGTCCCATTCTACACAGAGAAGATTTCCCATTCTTTTCCGACAATCGCAAAGTGTTCCTTGTTCTAAACCAGCCTTCTGTTACAGTACTGAGTGGCTGGTGCCCAGTCTTAGGCTCTCAGACTGTGCCGTGTATGGCCTTTCAGACGTGGGCCGGTACATCTGTAGAATGGGTTCAAGGGTCCGTAGCTGAGAGAGAGATTGTAAATTGTCCTCCACAGAGGTTGCACTGCTTTCATCCCCACCAGCAATGTATGAAAAGTCCTGTTTCCTGTTTTCCCTATCAGGCTATTTATTTGTTTGTTTGTTTGAGCCGAGGTTTCACTCTGTCACCCAGGCTGAAGTGCAATGGCATGATCGTAGCTCACTGCAGCCTCAAACTCCTGGGCTCAAGTGATCCTCCTGCCTCAGCCTCCTGATTAGCTGAGACTACAGATACGTGGCACCACACCTGACTCATTCTTCACTTTTTGTAGAAACAGTGTCTCATTATATTGCCCCGGGGTTGGGAGGAGTCTCTAACTTCTGGCCTTAAGCAATCCTCCTACCTCCACCTCCCAAAGTGTTGGGATAAGCTAATAAAGAGAAAGGGAAGAGGCAATATGAGGCCTCTAAAGAAGAGAGGTAGGAAGCAGGTGAAGCCCAGACAGAAGCCTGGTGCATGCAGAGCAGTAGCCACTGCCTGCAGCTTTGCTTATGAGGCTGCACAGATGGGTGGGGACTGTGTATCTTCAGGCCATGATGTTTTAATTGTGTTTGGAGCAGTAAGCCTTACAGCTGATAAATGGGATTTTCTCTCCTGGAGGAGCACAAGACTCTACGAAGATAATCTATGAGGAAAGCCTGAGGGAAGAGAGTTTAGCTGCTGTATGGGGGTATGAGGCTGTGTGTTAGTCCCTTCAGACTGCCATAGCAGAATACCATAGGCTATGTGGCTTAGAAACAACGGAAACGTGTTTCTTACAGTTCTGGAGGGTGGGAAGTCTAAGATTGAGGTGCCATCAGATTCTACGTCTGGTGAGAGCCTGTTTCCTGGCTCACAGAAGGCGCCTCTCACTGTCCTCACCTGGTGGAAGGCTGTCACTGGGGACTGAGTGTCTTCAGTGTTATTAGTGCTTCTTTTGTAAGGGTACTAATTGCCCTTGTGAGGGCTCCACCCTCATGACCTAACCACCTCCCAACAGCATCACCTCAGGGATGAAGATTTCAACACGTGGATTGTGGAGGACACAAACATTCAGAACATAGCAGGTGGCCCGTAATAGTGCACAGCAAATACATATGCATTTCCAATAGTCAGGGGAAGAGACCGAGGGAGACGCAGAGGAGGGTGGAGAAGAGGACAGTCCTCTCTGAGGAGGAAAGGTTTGGGCAGAATCCATTTCACAGATCTAGGAAGAAATGTTCCAGCAAAGGGATGAGCTAGGGTCAAGGTCCTGAGGGGAAGGAGAGGAGAGGGGCCTGCGCAAGACAGTCAGTGACCTTGAAGGAAATGGGGCAGGGATGGCAGTCATAAGCAAAGCTGGGAGCCCGGGGGATGCTGGACCATGGAGAGCCTGGAAGGCCACGGCAGGGAGTTTGGGGTTTATCTTAATAATAATGAGAAAAAGAAACTGGTCAGAAAAACCATATATGGCATTTTTCCATTTCTATGAAATATCCAAAATAGACAAACCCAGAGAGACAGAAAGCAGATTCGTAGTGGGCTGTGGCCGGGGAGATTGGGAGGAAATGTGGAGTGACTAATAACGGGCGCTGGTTTCTTTTGAAGGATGATGAAAATGTTCTAAAATTGATTGTGGTGATGTTTGCACAATCCTGCAAATATACGTTAAAAAAAAAAAAAGAAAACAGTGAATTGTATACTTTCAGTGGATGAAAAAGCTGATTTATTTATTTAGAGACAGGATCTTGCTCTGTCGCCCAGGCTGGAGTGCAGTGATGTGACACAATCACAGCTCACTGCAGACTCGAACTCTCAGGCTCAGGTGATCCTCCTACCTCAGCTTCCTAAGTAACTGGGACTATAGGTGCATGCACTGCCATACCCAGCTATTTTTTAAGGGTTTTTTTGCAGAGATGGGGGCCGGGGAGTGGGGGCGGTCTCACTACATTGCCCAGGGTAACCTCAAACTCCCAGACTCAAGTGATCTTCCTGCCTTGGCCCGTCAAAGTGCTAGGATTATAGCCATGAGTCACTATGCCCAGCCTTATTATTTTTTAAAAAAGATTTTTTAAAATAAAAATATATAAAGGATAATAGCAAGCTGTTAGAGGGCGATGTAATCAGCAGTAGCATTGTCACTCAGGCTGTCGTGGGAGAACAAACGGCAGGAAGCGGGGAGTGGGGGCGGGAGATGGTCAGGAGGCTAGTGCAGTGGGCCAGGCGAGGGGCAGTGGTGACTTGGCCCAGGTCAGTCACTTTGTGATGAGGATTAATGAGAAGCCCAGACTGCGGTATTTTCTGAAGCTAGAGTTTGATAATGAATTGGATGGGAGGGGTGGGAGAGAGAAATGAATCCCACCCATCTAACCGCAGTGAAAAGACTGGAGGAAGAGTTGGACAAGGGGAGGGACAGGGCATGTGAGCTCCATTTCGGACATGACAGGCCTCCGAGGTGTCAGCTAGGCAGAGGGGATGTCAGGGCAGAGCCACCACTATGTAGATAGTCACTGCTAAGAGCCAGGCACTCCTCCAAACACATACATTACATCATGAGTCTTCTCAGTAACCTATGAGGTGAGAGCTACAGTTACCACTGTCCATACAGGGCATATCCTACGTACCACTTCAAACGCGCACAGCCTCACCTCTTGTTCCAGCCTTTGCTCCAGCGACCAGTTTTGCACAGGTCTTGACCAGCATTGTGTAAATGCAGCCTGACAAGGCCTCTTCATGTGCCTCTCGCCTGATATTGTGATGGGGGGACACCCATGGAACCTGCTTGGCATTGACACATGAGCCACCCAGAAGTGCAGGAGAGCTAACATTCCATGAGATGACACAACAGGAGCTGACAGATAACTGTCTCTCTTCCAGCGGCTTCTGAAGCACATTTCACAAAGCTTCACAGAAAGACGGAGTGGTGTTCACTCAGAGAGATGTTAACATACTCTCGAATTGACTCCCCTCTTTCTCCATTTTCTATCTCCTCCCCCACACCCCTGCTCCTTGGGATCATGTTTCCAAATAAACTACTCATGCTTAAGCCTTTGTCTCAGGCTCCATGTAAAAGCCGATCTTACATAGAGAATTTAACAGCAGCAACATCACACTAGCGTCACGGTCACGAGGGCCAGAGCAGGGGCTCACACTCCGGCAAGCTTCTCTATTCTCTTCCGCGTTGCCTCTCAAAGATCCTAACCTCTAGAAGACATTTAAAGGCACAGGCCTAAATGGAATCTAACCATCTAACTGGGAGAGACTGTAAACAAGAAAAAAGTCCCCACCCCACACTCAAATTTAGAGATGAAGAAGAGGAGGAGCCAACGAAGGAGCTGGAGAAAGAGCTGCCACCCGGCTAGGAGGAAACCAGGCCAGTGTGGAGTCCGGGACTCCAAGAAAAGGTAGCATTGCAAAGAGGAGTGAGTGCTCTACTGTTCACACACTGCTGAGAAATTGATGAGGTGAGAACAGGAGGCAGACCTCTTGGATGCACCAACAGGAGATCACTGGTGACTTGGACAAGAGCAGTTTCAATGGAGTGGCAGAGACAAAAACTTGGCTGGAGCAGGCTAAGAGGGAGGTGAAGATACAGAGAGGCAGCCAGCAGGGACAACCAGTCCAAGGAGGAGTGTGGAAAAAGGAGGAGAAAGTGGAGCAGAAGCTGAAGAGGGTGTAGGGTCAAGGTAGCATTTGTTTTGAAATGAGAGAGATCATAGCATGTTTATGTGCTGAAGGCAATGGCCTGGTAGAGAGAGAGAGTTGCATAGTGCAGCAAAGAGAAAGATGATTTCAGGCAAAGTCTTGAGTAAGTGAAGGGATAAGGTATACAAAATGAAGGGATTGGCCAGGGATGCAAGAGGAGACCATCCATCCATCCATCCATCCACCCATCCATCCATCCATCCATCCTCCCATCTACCCATCCATCCATCCATCTATCCATCCATCCATCCATCCATCCATCCTCCCATCTACCCATCCATCCATCCATCCATCCATCCATCCATCCACCCACCCACCCGTCCATCCGTCCGTCCATCCATCCATCCATCCATCCATCCACCCACCCATCCATCCATCCATCCATCCATCCGTCCATCCATCCATCCATCCACCCATCCATCCATCCACCCATCCATCCATCCACCCATCCATCCATGCATCCATCCATCCATCCACCTATCCATCCATCCATCCATCCATCCATCCACCTATCCATCCATCCATCCAACCATCTATCTACCCATCCACCCATCCATCCATCCACCCATTCATCTACCCATCCATCTGTCCATCCATCCATTGTCCGTTCATCCATCCATCCATCCATTCATCTGTCCATCCATCCCTTCATCCATCTGTCCATCCATCCAATCCATCCATCCATCCATCCATCTGTCCATCTATCTATCCATCCATCCATCCATCAATCCATCTGTCCATCTGCCCATCTGTCCATCTGTCTGTGTGTCCATCCATCCATCCATCCATCCATCCATCCATCTATCCATGCATGCATCTGTTGTGAGAAAAGAAGGCAGCAGCGGGCATAGATGCAGGCATCTTGGGAGATCTGACAGTGAGAAGGCAGTTACATTCCAGCTGATGACATTTAGTTTCTCAGCAAAGTAAGAAGCAAGATCTTTAACAGCCAGAAACTAAGGGAAGGTGTTGAGGGTTGGAGAAGATGTGGAATGCTCATCTGGGGAGTGGGGGCATGGATTTAGTAGAGAAATATAGTAAGATTGCTGGGCAAACTGAGCGCCCACATGAAGTTTGTGGCCAGAAGAGTCAGGTGCAGCTACTCAGCATGGCTGTGAGTTTTCCCAGCAATACTCAGCTACTCAGTGCAGGTGCAGGGTGTTGGGTTTAAGCAGAGTGGAGGCTGTGTCAGGAGATTCCAACTGAAGGGAAAGGAGCAAGAGAGGAGACGGCTTCTGCAAATGGGTGATTCTTGTCAGAGTCCACAGAATCGAGCTGGAGAAGGGAGTTGCAGGTAGTGAAAGCAGACAAGTTCAAAGGCAGTGAGGTCCCAAAGGGGACACGACAGTGAACGGAGATAACAGAATAAATCAGTTGAGGACCCAGGAAGGGGTGGTCAGACAGCAGGGGGTTCAGAAGTGCTGAGGCATAAGCCATGGCCATGGGAGTGGGAGGCAGAGGTAGCATAGTGAGAGGTGGAGAGTGAGGAGGCCAAAGACCAAGAGGTGCTGGGTAGACATCTACATGGATGACCTTCCTTGTCCCCCAACTCTTAAACAGCTCCCCCTACTACCACTACCCCTTCATCTGCCTTTCCTTTCATAGCTCCTCTGCCTAACATTACATTACGTAGGGCTGGCTCATTGGTTAACTATCCTTGCTGCCATCAGAATGTAAACCTCTGAGGGCAGGGACATTTTCTCTCTGGTCCATGCTTATAAACTCTATTCTAAGAACAGTACCTGGTATACATTATGTGCTCAGGAACGTCTGCTGGACAAAAGAATGGCTGAATGTTAAGGTTTAGGAAAAGCAGAGGAGTGGTGGTGGAGAGGAAGACCGTGAGCCAGGCAGCAAAATCTGCAAATGAACAGGAGGGGGCTAGAGTGTGGTAAATACTAGAAGGGATGGTGGCTGGGCTGATGTCAGGGCATAGCCACAAAGGAGATGAAGACTTAGCGGAAGGAGGAAGTGGGAGAAACCTAGAGGTGGCCATGAAGGCAAGGATGACGACTCGCCGCCTCCAGCCACACTGGTGTCAGCTATGTGGAAGAAGAAAAACAGCCAAGACGGGAGGTGGCGGCAAGGAAGCTGTATGTGGGGGTCGGGCAGGTTTCCAATAGAACAGGACGGTGAAAGCAATGTTCAAAGGGAGGGGTGAGTGTATGAGGAGATTTTGCTGATGATAAACCATAAGTTCCTGAAAACAGAGTGAAAGGATCCCAGGGATTGGGTCAGATTAGAGGAATAGAGCTATATGGGGGTGAAAATCTTGGGGACAAAGGATGACCAAGAGTCTCAGGCTTCTGGGGGTGACTGGGGGCACAAGGCCACAGGGCATGATGGGACTATCCTGAAGGTCTCTCTCGGGCAGGTGGGTACCCCTGCTCATGCCAGCTCCTCCTCCAGCCAGGGCCCATGGGCCATGGACCACAGTGAGGCAGTGATATTGGGGTAGGAGGGGGCTTGTCAGACACCGAGTGTCTGGGGTGGGAGGAGAGAGTAGCTTTGGGTACTGCAAGGAAAGTCAAGCAGGCACTCCAGAGACTAGATTGTCATCCCAATCTTTCCTACCAACCATGATGCAACCTTGGCAAAATAGGCAGATTTTCCTTACCTATAACATGGAGAGGAGAGGAGAGGAGGCCTGTCTTAGCTCTGCAAACCCTGGCCTCTGTCTTCTTTCCTTGACTTCTAGCTCCTGTCTCTTCAGCCCTTCCAACTTGTAGCTAAGCCTGGCTTTATATTAACCACTCTCCTGCTGTCAGCACAGCTGAGAGGCATAGCCAAGGCCTGCCCTTTTCCTCCTCCCTGGCTCCAGAATGATCCTTGCACTGTCCCATGCCACTCTGATCCTGAGCAGCTAAGGGGACCGGCTGACACTTCTTTGGGCGTGGAAATGAACATCAGCCACAATTAGGGAGAGGAACCTGCCCACAGAGAGGGCAAACTCCATCAGGGGTAAGTGACAAAGCCACAGACTGACATGAAGAGGCTTCCCAGGCCCTCTGGAAGGGAGTGAAGCCAGCAGCCTGGCTCCTGGGATGAGCTGTCGCCTATTCAGCAGCTCCATGGGACTGGAAGTGGGCCCAGGGAGCCAGCCAGAAGGAGGCAGTGGCCAGAGGCTTGATTTGTGGCCCGGGACTAGGATGCAGGGAGCCGGGTTCTCATCAAGGCTTCAGCCACAGCAAGTGTGTGATTCTCCCTGGCCCTCTAGGTGGGGATTATAATAACTACCTTGCTTACTCCAGTTGCTGGAGGCCAATATTCACTGAGCATTCATCATGAGTCAGGCATTAAGTCATCCTCACAATGGCCCTAGAAATTAGACTCTACTATTTCACCCCTAGGGAGGAGGTGAGAGACACATATAACATCTAAGTCACTTGCCTAACACTCCATAGTCTGTAAGTGGCAGGGCCAGGATCTTAACTTTAAACCACACATTAGAGACTTATTATCATTTAGGTTCCTCAACAACCTGTGATCCAGGTATTACCAACTACAAATTACTATCTACAAAAAATTACCATTTACAAACATGGCAATGGCTCAGAAGTGTTCATTTATTTGCCCAGGGTCACTTGGCTGACTGTAGCAGAATTAGGATTTGAACCCAGACCCAACTTCAGAGCCAATCCTCTTCTCATTGGGTTGCACCCCCAGCATCAGCACAGGGACAGTTCCTCAGACTGGCTGCCCAAGGCCCCATCTGTGAAAACAGGAGAGGAAATGGCAGCCTAACTCCAGGCAGGGCCCGGGCTCAGCAAGGGGGTCTACAGGGCTGAAGAGGCAGCTGGCCAGAGATTCCACAAGAAGCATTTTGTTGACACGTCTTCATCACTCTGGAATTCGGGCAACAATATTTACCCCTTCTGAAATTCGCCCAGAGGAAGTGGATTTTATGACTCATATGAAGAGTGAGACCTGTCTATAGCTAAGTCTTCTTTAAGAACAATACCAGCTGAGGGGCTGTTTAGATTCCAGCTTCTTTTGAGAATCTCTGAAGATGATTAAGTCATTGTCAGCTGGTAAGGGTTGGCCTCACCACTTCTCATGTTGAATCATTAAGGCATGAATCCTTCAGTGAATCCTTTTTGGGTATCATTTAGTGAGGAAGGAAGTGGGGACAAAGCTTTGTAAGGCACTACTTGCCAGTAGTCGCGGGATGGGAAGGAGAAGTGCGCAGACTTCTAAGCCTTTCTTCACCTGGGGATGTGCACTGACGATGCACATACTGGGCTGTGAAGGCCCAAATTTAGGACAGGGAGTTAGAACCACCCACATTGAAAGTCTAAGGACCTGTTTCATCTTGCAGCCCCACCACACTCCCACCAATAACACAAATACTATAGTACAAATACTATGCTCAGTGAATGTTGATCAGCCTCATAAACGGTTCAGGGAGGGCTTTGGGGAGAAAAAAGGTGGAGTTTCACCTGGGCCTTGTAGGGAATTTAGGAGGCGCAGAGGTGGGGAAAGGAACAAGGCTAAGACAGCAGCATGAGCAGGGCATGTGGTGCACTGGGGGAGGGTGTCATGCGAGATGAGATTAGACAACTCCAGACCCTGGAGTCCTTTACTCCAGGGACATGGTGACCACGTGGTGATCTGCATGTCCTGTTCTCTACACCTTGACTTCTCTTAGGCCCAGAACCATATCCTGCTCCACAAGCCTCACCCCTGGCAAGGAGTTGCACCTGCTCAGAGAGAAAACCTTTTCAAACTGGCACAAAAGCACTGGAGAGATGGGCAAGGCCTCCACTTGATGATCTGGCTCATCCATTTGCAGCTCTGACCATGCTAATAGCTGTCTGCAGTGATGGAAACCTTCTCCAGCTGTGCTGTCCTCTAGAATAGCACTAGCCACCTGTGGCTACTGAGCACTTCAAATGTGGCTGCAGAGACGGAGGATCTGTATGTTAAATTGCATTTCATCATAATTTAATTTTAAACAACCACATGTGGCTGGTTTCTGTACTGGGCAGTGCAGTACATCTACCTGGCCATGTATGGTAAGCTCCATAAGAGGCCAATTGTGCCTGGTTTACTTATAGGCTTATCCTCAGCACCTGCACCAGCCTAGAACATGATTGGCACTCTATTAATTAAAAGTTGCCAGGTAAATGAATTGGTGGATTCTCTTGTTTCCTCCACTATGCTACAACCTCCTTAAGAGCAGAGATGGTATCTTTTAAAAAGAAAAAATTCTGGTCAAAAACACGTAAGATCTACCACTTTCACCATTGTTAAGTGTCTAATTCAGGAGTATTAACTATACTCACATTGTGATACAACAAAAGAGCGTGTCTTTTTATATTCTTAGGACCTAGCACAGTGTCTGGCACATAACCTTTGTAAGTATTGGCTGAAGAATTGCAGAGTACATGCCTTTGCAAAGGCCTGAACAGAGGTTCAGTGCTGTCCATTACCACTCTCTCACAGGTCCACTGGGGCTTTACAGACAGCCTTGAATGAAAGCTCTTGAGTCTAGAGAAGTGGGTTACAAAGGTTTACAAAATAATCTATTAAGAGTAGCAAATATAGGCCGGGCGCGGTGACTCACACCTGTAATCCCAGCACTTTGGGAGGCTGAGGCGGGTGGATCACTTGAGGTCAGGAGTTTGAGACCAGCCTGGCCAATACGGTGAAACCTCGCCTCTACCAAAAATATACAAAAATTATCCAGGTGTGGTGGCATATGCCTGTAATCCCAGCTACTTGGGAGGCTGAGGCACAAGCATCTCTTGTACCCGGGAGGCAGACATTGCAGTCAGCCGAGATTGCACCACTGCACTTCAGCCTGGGCGACAGAGCAAGACACCATCTCGAAAAAAGAAAAAAAAAAACAACAAAAATAAAGCTTAATCCACATGGCATGTGGATTGGCAGTAGCACATAAATATGATAAGTATACAAATATTTGGAAGTGCTGCCTGTCCATTTGTTGCTGATTACGTGGAGATCACTTGTCTAGGACCCTGGGATAGACTGATGTTTCTAACTCTGCTGAACAGGGTCTCTCCCAGCCTCCAGACTCTTTCTTCCTTCAGTTCAGGGAACCCTCAGTACACAGTAAGAATGAAGAGGTTGGCCGGGCGCAGTGGCTCAAGCCTGTAATCCCAGCACTGTGGGAGGCCGAGGCGGGTGGATCACGAGGTCAAGAGATCGAGACCATCCTGGTCAACATGGTGAAACCCCGTCTCTACTAAAAATACAAAAAATTAGCTGGGCATGGTGGCGCATGCCTGTAATCCCAGCTACTCAGGAGGCTGAGGCAGGAGAATTGCCCGAACCCAGGAGGTAGAGGTTGCGGTGAGCCGAGGTCGCGCCATTGCACTCCAGCCTGGGTAACAAAAGCGAAACTCCGTCTCAAAAAAAAAAAAAAGAATGAAGAGGTTGCAGGTATGAGCTTGAGGAGGCCTGAACAAGGGAGAGAAGCCCTGCCAGGGCATTCTGAGGACTGTGAAGAAGTGGAATATTGGCCACAGGCATCTAGGTAGTTGAATCATATCCATTTCGGAGCACACTCCAAGCAGAGGAGAAAAAACTCACATTCTGGCCCCCAGATACATTTCCAGTCTGTTAGTCATAAAATTGTGACACACCACCAGGGGTGCCCAAAGGGGTTTGTGAATCAAGATAGTTTGAGGAGAATCCCTTTTCTGATCCTCAGTTTTCTACGCTCTTTTTCCTAAAGGCGATCTCCCTGAAAAGGTATCTAAGACAAGGCATCCCCTTTCCTACATGCTAGGGAAAAGAGTTTTGCAAGAGAAAGCTGCCCCTCTCACCCATGTGACCCCCACTCTGGGGCACTGCCCTAGGGGTAGAAATCTCCAAGGCATCAAACACAGTGACTTCTGGGGGTCAAGTGACCGGGGAGCAAGTCTTTCTGCAAGTCAAGTGGTTTCGCGCTCTGCTTTCAACAAAATTGCAAGAGGCACTAATCAAATTGTCAGCGGATCATAAAAAAACATTTTGATAATAACGTTATTAGGCATATAACTTGGAAGAAGTTCAAAGAACTGAATGACATTCTCCTAACAAACTCATTGGCTTCCACTTATTTATTTATTTATGTGGTCAGTGTTTCCCAATGTTTAAACCTACAAAGACAAAACATAGGAATAAAATTCATGTTGACCCTTGTGTGAGTCTAGCAATAAGTCACCCACATACACGTACGTTAACTGGGAAGAAAACCTGCCCCAACCATTTTATGAAGAGATGCATTTCCAATAAAAATTTACTTTTTATGTTTAATAGTTGTTTATCAAATTTTATAATTATTTACATTGCTCTGATCAATTGAGTATTAACTAGTCTAACACTAAAATCATAACAAATAAATTTAATGCTCAGCTTTTAGAACAGAGGAGGTTTTAATCTTTAAATTTTATTTAATACAATAATCAATCAAAGATTTTATTTTTTCTTTTCTTTTTTGAGACAAGTTCTCCCTTGGTCACCCAGGCTAGAGTGCAGCGGCGCAATCACATATCACTGCAGTCTTGACCTCCTGGGCTCATTCTCCTGCCTCATCCTCCCAAAGTACTGGGATTACAGTCATGAACCACCATGCCTAGCCAGTAAAAGAGTTTCAAGCATAAAAAATAAATACAGGCTGGGCACTGTGGCTCACACATGTAATCTTAACACTTTAGGGGGCCGAGGTGGGCGGATCACTTGAGCCTAGGAATTGGGAGACCAGCCTGAGCAATATGGTAAAACCGTGTCTCTACAAAAAATACAAAACTTAGCCAAGCATGGTGGTGCGTGCCTGTAGTTCCAGCTACTCAGAAGGCTGAGGTGGGAGAATCACCTGAGCCCAGGAGGTCGAGGCTGCAGTGAATCAGGATCACCACTGCACTCCAGCCTGGGCAACAGAGCAAAACTCAGTCTCAAAAAAACCCTTACAGTAGCATAAAATATGTAACAGGAGTGGAATGGACATACAAGTTCTTGGAGAGAATGAAATAATGTAAATTGCTAAGCTGTTTAATTAGAGTTTGTTCCCCTATTTTTTTAAATGAATAATGTTGGACACAGAATTGCTCTGGGATTTAGATTCCATTGAACATTTAAAAGAAAGATAAAATTTTTATTGGAAAATGTCAATATTCATTCTCTTTGAATTTTCATGATTATAAAATATAATAAACGCATATAGAAAGTGAAAAGTTAATATTCATAAAATGCTAAAAAGGATATCCTTTGGAACGATTTCAATTTGTGAAGGAAAATTTCAAATGCCAACCTAAATACAAGAGGGTAGGTCATGTAAAAAAATTCTTTAAGGGGCTTTGAAGGTGGCTGTCTGGGGAGATAGGGTCTTGTGTCTCCAGTGCCCTCTCTCACCCCTGAGGTACTGGGTGGGCCTCTGGAGGTGCATCTGCCTCTACAGGGAACCTTCAATGCAGCGAAAANAAACACGCAAAACACAAAAAACCCTCACAGCGTGCCCTGCCCTTGAGCTCTGAAGGCACCGTCCTGCCAGCCCCACTCCTGCTCTCAGTCCCCTCCTCAGGCCTAAGCCTCCCCAGTCCCCCCACCCCACTGCCCCGCCCGCAGTCCACCCCACTGTCACCTCCCAGCCCTGGCCAGCCCCCGAGTAAATAAACCAGCGGGCAGGGACCCAGACAATGGGCCTTGGCAAGGAGTTAATGGGCTGGGCCTCTCGCTAGCCGAGTGTGACCAGAGCTGGCAGGGGGCCTGGCCTGGCGCCAGCATCCATTACGACCAGACGGAGCCAGGGCAGACTTGGCACGAACAGGCCCCACAGCTGGCAGATTCAGTCACCCTGGCCACAAGGGCACGACGCCTGCCCTGGGGACCCGCTGCCACCACGGCTGCACTCCCTGCCACCTTCTTCGCTGCCAGTGTGGCACAACCGCCTGTCGGCACTCGGCCCCTAGGCCCTGACTTTTGGTCCTCCCCAGGGGACTGTCCCTGGTCAGGCCTCTTCCTGTCCCACGCTGCCTCTGAGGCTGCTCTGTGGCCCCACAGACTGGGGGCAGAGCAGGAGTGGGGTGGGGGGAGGCTGAGGGTTGGGCTAGGGGACGCAGCTGTGACCCACCCACCACTCAAGGACAGAGGGAGGCTGCTGAGCCAGGCTGGTGTTGGTCAGCAGGAAGAACAGGTGAAGCGAGCCTCGTTTCTGGTCTCCAGATGGAGGACAGGGCCTTTCTTTCCCTGTTCCTCGGAAACCTTCGTGGGCCTGGGCTCTACTCCGGCTCAGCAGCCCCACCCCGCAGTGGGGCTGGCAGGAGGGCAGGGACCACCTGAGGGCTCGCTGAGTCCCTGCTACGAAGCTATTCGAGTTAGGGTTTGCAGGCAAGGCTTGCCTGGGGGAAAGGGCATTTCTTGTTTTTTGGGTTTACTGCTCCTCCCAGGCTCTCTGGGTCCCTGTCCCCTGGGCGAGGGCTGTGGCACAATGTCCTCAGGGCAGGGCAAGCCTCCATGTGGAGCTGATGGCTCCTCCAACACTGAGGAGCTCCACTGACTCAGTCTTGCTGAGCAGAGGTTTCTTTGGCTTGACTGCTGGGAGACAGATCATTCCCCTGGGCAGAGTTTCCACATTTTAGGGGACGGTCAGTATCTCTTTCCCCTGAGAGGTCCGGAAAACCCCACAGCGGAGAAAAAACACCAGGCCACATACCCAGAGTGACAGCCCCTGCTCTATGAGGTCACAGGTGGAGAGCGGGGGAGGTCCTGAGGGCTGTGGCTGCTGGAGCCAGCTCCACTGGGCCTGATAATCCCTGCAGATGGAGGCGGCTTCCCGTCCCAGTAGGCAGCAGTAATCCCCACCCAGCCCCACTTCCCCGGGGAGAGAAGCTGACACAGGGGTGAAGAGGCACTGGAAACACGGGAGAGCAGAGGAACGGCAGCTGAGGCTCTCGCCCCGCGCCAGCTCCTGCGCCTGCCCTCAGCTTCCCTTGTCCCCCTCTGGAAGCTCTCGGATCTTTATTTTTTTTTGTGAGTTCTCTTCCCAGAGAAAGTTCTAATACCTGTAGAATACCAACTGACTAACTGAGCAGGGTGGTTTGGGGCTTGGTGGGGTGGGGAAATGTGTGGCCCACCAAAGAACACTGACCCAACAACCCTGTGGAGCTGCGGTCTCCAGACTGAAAGAGGATACAGTGTCAGCTGACAAACAAAGCTGGTCTGGAGCCGGGCACGCGGCTCACTCCTGGTTCCCAACATTTTGGGAGGCCAAGGCTGGAGGACCATTTGAGCCTAGGAGTTCAAGATCAGCCTGGACAATATAAGGAGACCCCATATTTACAAGAATTTAAAAAATTAGCCAGGCTAATGGTGGTGAGCACCTGTAGACCCAACTACTTGAGGGGCCGAGGTGGGAGGGTTGCTTGAACCAGGGGGCAGAGGTTGCAATGAGCCGAGATTGCGCCACTGCACTCCAGCCTGGGCAACAGAGCAAGACCCTATGTCAGAAATTAAAAAATTAAAAACCAGCCTAGACTAAGGATGTGAAATGTCCAGACATTTTGAACAGATAAGAGGGATGGTGGGAGGGAAGAATTTTTATAAAATAAATATTGACATTTGGTGGGGAAATATAAATATATACAAATCTTTTTTTCCTCTACAATACTTACTTTTTTAGTGTCCTTGAAGGACCTACAAAAATCACTTAGGTCATTTAGGCACATAAAATGTGTTATGCGTAACTTGGCTCATAAAATTGTCACCTTGGTTATATGGTTTCAGACATGTGAAGACCTGTGTAACAGTTAAAAGTATGCTGTTAATGGAAGAGTCTTTATTTTTCCCCAATATTTTTTAAAACCAAAAGACTCCTCAAGAAGTCTGATTTTATTTTTTTTTTAATTTTTATTTTTTGACCATGGCCTTCGTCTGGACTCATATATCCTTTTGATGGCCTTCTGTGAAGTAACTTCTAGACCCTTCAACTAGATAACCTCACACCTTGACCTGAGCAGTCAGTTGCACAGGGTGCAGCGCTCAGAAGGGCCTTGCATTTGGTTTAAAACTCTGTTGCCATCACAAATATATATATATGTCTTTTTCAAGATAGAATCTTGCTCTGTCACCCAGGCTGGAGTGCAGTCGCATGTTCTTGGCTCACACAGCCTCTACCTCCTGGGTTCAGGCTATCCTCCCACCTCAGCCTCTCAAGTGGCTGGAACTCACAGGCATGCACCACCACCCCCCTGATTTTTTATATTTTATCCTATTTTATTTGTTTTTTTGAGACAAGGTCTCTGCTCTGGAGTGCAATGGTGTGATCTTGGCTCACTGTAACCTCTGCTTCCTGGGCTCAAGCAATCCTCCCACCTCAGCCTCCTGAGTAGCTAGGACTACAGGCATGCCCCACTGTGCCCAGCCTAATTTTTTATTTTTTGTAGAGACAACCTCTCACTACATTGCCCAGGCTGGTCTTAAACTCCTGGGCTCAAGTGCTCCTCCTACCTCAGCCTCCCAAAGTGCTAGGATTACAGGCACGTGACACCACACCCAGCAAATTCTTCATAATTTTTTAACAAGGGGCCTGTACTTTCACTTTGCACTGATCCCCACAAGACAAGTAGCCAGGTCTCGTCATACCCCCACCTGAAGCCCACGCTGACCTTCCCTGGTCCTCGGAGCTTGTCGGTTGGTCTCACCAGTGTCATCTCTCCAGGATAAAGAGGCCCTTGCCCTTTCGTAACTCCTGCTTGTTCCCTTCAGGGTCCTTCATGCCCAGCCTCAAGCCTCCCCTGTCCCTGGCCAGCTCATCAGCATCTCCTTACAGGTCCCTGGGGACCACTGGGAACACAACAAAATGCAGCCTATTCCCCTGTGGCTGTCAGTAGGGGAGGCGTCAAGGTCTGCTCCTCACCCCAGCTGGTGTGCCCCTTGGGGAGACATGCCTCATGGAGCGGGAAGCCTTCAAAGAGCCGGTGCCTTCCCGGCCATTCCCTTTGCATCCTGATCCAGTCCAATGATGTTTTTGCAATTTTCCTGTCAGCTTGGTGGGAAAAGTTCAAAGAGACTCTGTCTTCCTTTCTGGCTTCCTCTCCAGACGGCGCAGCTTTCTCTCAGCGGCTCCCCTGCCCCACCTCTCTCGAGGAAATCAGTCTTTTTCCTCTCCCTCACACCCAAAAAGGTTCATTCCTGAGTATTATCCTGAAATCAAGCCACGGCAGGCGGTGGGGGAGCTCAGGCACAAGGTATGTCGGAAGTCGGCCAACCGCCTGGCTTGGGGCCTAACCACCAGTGTCACCTGTGCAGGTGGACTGTCCGGAGGATCCGGGAGGGAGACAGGGAGAGAGCTCCTGGGACTGGAAGAACATTAGCACCTCTCCTGAGGGCGCCCACAGTCCCCCATCTCAAAGAAGGTGACAGATTGTTTACAACCTACTTCTCCTGGATACACTTTCTAGTGGCCAGAGACAAACGAGGATGTGTCCCCTCTGTGGCCTTTCTGTGGAAGAAGGTTAGCTGTCAAGGCTATTCCCTGGGAAGGGCCTGGCACCCCAGGGATCTCAGAAGGGGCATCAGAGTTCAGAATGTATGGCAGTCACTCCAGGCCAATACCATCACTCTCCCAAATCAAGAGTTTCTGGTTCTCCCAAGGCATCCACTGTTGCTGCACATTGTGGACGTGAAACCCCAGTGATGCGCTCAGGGAGTGCACATGCCCGGTTAACATCACTCCTGCATCTGCTCCTCTGTCCCTCTTTCCTCCTCCATTAAAAGCGATCCACAGGACTTGAGAGTAGAGGAGCCTTGCCTGCCGTCTCCTCCCACTGGAGGAGAGCCTGCCAGGCCCAGGGAGAAACCCAGGGCTCCAAGCCTTCCCCCCCCCTTTTTTTTTTTTTGTCACAACAGGGTCTCATTATGTTGTTCAGGCTGGTCTCAAGCTCCTGGATTCACGCAGTTCTCCCACCTTGGCCTCTTAGCATTTTGGGATTACAGATGTGAGCCACCACGGCTGGCCCCAAGCCTTCCCTTTCAAGATCAGCACTGAAGGCAGCCAGAAACCAACTGCCCACCAAACCCAGACCTGAGAAACAAATCTAAATAGGTAGGACCATCAGCAAGCCAGGAGTCCAGGTGAACAGTGGGCCCAGAGCCAAGAGGAAGTCACCCTGAAACTCCAAATCCTGAGAGTAGAGGGGCTGGTTTTCAGAAAGGCTGCAAAGGGTAAGCCCCTTGGAGACGACTCCAGAGACTCTGGAGAAAGGGGGAAGCAATGTGGCACAGCAGAAGGGCAGAGGACAAATGAGTCAGCAAAAATGACTTCCTACCTCCCAAAGGGGAGGGGAGTAAGGGTGGGAATTTCCAGTAAGAAAGACTGGCAAGATGCTGGGTAAAAGCTGATGGGGAAAGAGGTATGGGGGCAGGAAAATAACACCAGTGGAATGAAAATGGTTCGCTTGGAGTCTAGTGATAAGAAGAGGGAATCGAGTCAGTGGGGGGATCTTAGCCATCTCGGCCAATCACGTGGCCCAACAGCACTGGGACTTTCTCAGTGGAATGAATACATAGGGACTTAGAGGCTACTGAGGGGGGCACCAAGTGAGAAACGTAAGAGACCAGGAGAGTGGTCCACGGCCACTTCACTCAGGCAGAAGGGCTGTGGGAACAAGATGGAGGTCCTGACTGACCATCCATGCTCTGGGTCTCCAGGGAAATGTCAGCCTCAGAGCTGTGCTCAGTGTGTGGAGCTGGCTACCTGCCGGGGAAGAAAAACTTAAGGTAGCTCCTTGCCTCACATGTGCCAGTTAGGCTATGTAATTATTATATTTTAAAGGAAGCAATTAAAAAAACAGAACAATGTATAGGTGAACACTTAAAAATATATATATATATATATATATATATATATATATATATATACACATGTATATAGTCAAGACAGGGTCTTGCCATGTTGCCCAGGCCACAGTGCAGTAGCTATTCACAGGCACCATCATGGTACACTACAGCCTTGAACTCCCAGGCTCAGGTGATCCTCCTAACTAAGCCTCTCAAGTAGCTGGGACCACAAGTGCATTCCACTGTGCCCAGCATTCTTGAATATTTTTATATGAAAAGTTACATAAGCATAGAAGCAACAGAAGTCACAAAGGAAAGGCTTGATTGATTTTGCTATGTTGAAAAAGATTTGTGATTCAAATAAGTGAAATTGTAGGACAAACAGCAGTTTATAAAGAATTCCCATAGACAGTAAAATACTAACTCCAAAAGTTAAAAACAGCCAAATACTAAGAGGCAACTCAAAGAAGAAACAATGGCAATTAAGTATTTAAATGTTTCTTACTAATTTAGAAAACAAAAAAGGGAAAGTTAAACACTGAAACGTTTCATTTTGGGCAGATATTGTAGCTCATGGCTATAATGCCAGCAACTGGGGAGGTAGAGGTGGGAGCATTGCTTGAGCCCAGGAGTTCTAGATCAGCTTGGGCAACATAGGGAGACCCCTTTCTACAAAATAAAGAATAAAAAATTAGTGAGTGTGTTGGTGCACGCCTGTTGTCCCAGATACTTTGGGGGCTGCTTGAGCCCAGGAGCTCAGGAGGTCAAGGCTGCAGTGAGCCATGATCGTGCCACTATGCTCCAGCCTGGGTGACAGAGTGAAATCTTAAAAGAGAGGCTGGGTGCAGTGGCACACACCTATAATCCCAGCACTTTGGGAGGCTGAGGTGGGCAGATCACTTGAGGTCAGGAGTTTGAGACCAGCCTGGCCAACGTGGTGAAACCCTGTCTCTAGTACAAAAATTAGTCAGGCATGGTGGCAGGTGCCTGTAATCCCAGCTACTCAAGAGGCTGGGGCAGGAGAATTGCTTGAGCCTGGGAGGCGAAGGTTGCAGTGAGCCAAGATCTTGCCACTGCACTCCAGCCTGGGCAAAAGAACAAGACTCCACATCAAAAAAAAAAAAAAAAGAGAGAGAGAGAGGGAGGGAAAGGAAAGGAAGGGAAGGGGAGCATGGAGGAAGGTCCCCTTTCACTCATAAAATTAGCAAAATAAAAATGTTTCAGGCTGGGCATGGTGGCTCATAGCTATATTCCCAGCACCAGATGGAAACGTGGTGGTTCACGATCCAGGCTCTGTCTAGCTCGACAAGCTAGGGGTCTTCCCTTCTCAAGGAAAGATAGCTTGAACTCAAGAGGTGAAGGCTGTGATTGTGCCATTGCAGCCTGGACAACAGAGTGAGACCCTGTCTCAAAAAAAAATTTCAAATGATAATACAATTGACCCTTGAACGAGGGTTTGAACTGCATGAGTCTACTTATGTGCAGATTTTTTTTTTTTTTTGAGACAGGGTCTCACTTTGTCACCCAGGCTGTAGTGCAGTGCACGATCATGGCTCACTGCAGCCTCGACCTCCCTGGGCTCAGGTGATTCTCCCACCTCAGCCTCCCGAGTATCTGGGACTACAGACGTGTGCCACCAAGCCCAGCTAATTTTTATATATTTTTTGTAGAGATGAGGTTTCACTATGTTTCCCAGGCTAGTCTCAAACTCCTGGCCTCAAGAGATCCTCCTGCCTCAGCCTCCCAAACTGCTGGGATTACAGTCATGAACCACCATGCCCAGCCCAGATTGTTTTCAATAAAGCTTACACCAGGTATGCCTGCCTCTCCTGCCTCCCCTGCCTCCCCATCTACCTCCTTCATCTCTTCTGCTTCTGCCACTCCTGAGACAGCAAGACCAACCCCTCCTCTTCCTTCTCCTCCTCCTCCTCACCTATTCAATGTGAAGATGATAAGAATGAAGATGTTTGTGACAATCCACTTCCACATAAAGAATAGTAAAGATATTTGTTCTTCCTTATGATTTTCTTAATAACAGCTTCTTTTCTTTACTGTAAGAACACAGAATATAATGCATATAACATACAGAATATGTGTTGTCGACTATGTTATCAGTTAGCCTTTGGTCAACAGTAAGCTATTACAGGTATTGATCGACTTACAACCTATGCAACTTACGACCATTCGACTTTACGACCACAATCGCTAGCCACGACTGCTCCGCGTCTGGCAGCACAAACGTTGCCCAGCTGGGCATACGACAGTGTGGACCAGCTTCCGGCAGCACTACCAACTCTGCATGTACCATTGCAACTGTTATCCCAGATGATAAAAATGGCATAAAATGAACAAAGAAAATTATGATATATAACAATAATGAAAGAAAATTATGATAAAATATGACTCAAAGATTTTTATAACATCATTTCACAGTACTGTACATACAGTATAGCCTACTCAACTTACAACCAAATCGTGTTACGACTGGTCTGTCGGAACCAATCGTGGTTGTAAGTCGAGCACTAGCTGTAGTAGTTAAGTTTTGGAGGAGTCAGAAGTTATAAATGTGAATTTTCAACTACTGGGGGTAGGAGTGGTCAGTGTCCCTAACCCCAACATCGTCCAAGGGTCGACTGAATTGTATTCAATTTTTTCATACCCTCTGTATCCAGAGATGGTTAGCAGGCCACTGATCATGCTTCCTTCCATAGTGTATATATAGGTGGTGCAGGGAAGTGGCTGCCCAGACAGGGACTATATTCCCCAGTTCTTGTGGTGAGTGTGGCACCATGTGACCAGCCCTCGCTAACGAAAAATGAATGGAGGTAGTGTATGTCACTTCCAAGCTGACATGGTAAAGATGTCCCTTTTCCACCCTCTCTTTCTCTGTCTATAGTGGCTTTTGAAGGTACATGCTGAAGACGCAGAGTGACAAGCTAGACGGAACCTGGATCCTAAAGGATTTGAAGGCCACCCACCAAATACTCAACATTGAACAGCACTGCGAGTGAGAAATAAACTTTCATTGTGTGAAGTCTTTGAGATTTGGGACCTTATCTATTATAGCAATTTGCGTTGCTTACATCTATGACCCAGAAATTGCACTTCTAGGAAGGTTTCCTAAAGAAATATTCAGAGATGCAAAGACCGATAGAATCTAAGAGCAATGGACAAAACCCGAAATGGTTATAATCACAATGAATGCTGCACAGGGCTCTGAAACAAGGGAATGGGAAGTGAACAGCAGAGGACAGAAATTAAATTACACAATTGCTCAGTAGTACAAGTGCAGTATTTGTGATAGGAATTAAGAAGAACAGCCATTGAGAAGAAAATAAAAAACTAATCAACAAGCCTGATGTCTAATAAGTGTATATATGACCCATTTACACACACATTTTGGAATAGATTGGTGAATGGATCCTGGCATGGAAATACTGTTAATTGTGATCAGAGGGTTATCAGCTCTTTTTCTCTAAGAAATTCTTTGATATATTATTAAATTGCCAAGATTTGTTATATAGAGATTTTTCCAGCCCAAGTTCCCTAACATTATTGTTTTCATAACTCTGAAGGCTTTTCTTCACTTCTTCATAGCTGATCCTTCTCACCATTCTTCCTGGCCTCAGGCAGTGATGGTAATATGGGTAAGGTAAGTGCTACTACGAGAAATTATGTTAAAAATATATTGTAGGCAAGGAGTAATGGATCACACCTGTGATTCCAGCACTTTAGGAGGCCGAGGCAGACGGATCACTTGAGGTCAGGAGTTTGAGACGAGCACGTTCGATATGATGAAACCCCATATCTACTAAAAATACAAAAATTAGCCTGGCATGATAGTGGGTGCCTGTAATCCAGCTACTTGGGAGGCTGAGGCAGGATAATCACTTGAACTCTTGAACCCAGGAGGCAAAGGCTGCAGTGAGCCAAGAGTGTGCCACTGCACTCCAGTCTGAACAGAGCAAGACTCCATCTCAAAAATTAAAAATATATATATATATGTATACACACACACATATATATGATTATATGTGTTTCTACTTTCAAATTACTTTCACATATATTGCCACTATCTTGCATAATTGTAATCCCTATGTCAAATAGCAACTTTCAGACTGGTGAGTTGTATATATACCAGAGTTGATTTTCAAGTTTCTATCTTTCAGTTTTTGAAATAGTGATCTCTAATATGGACACAAAATGTAAACAGAAAAAAAATTGTTCCTCTTTGACTACTATATTAGTCAAGATAGGCTAGGGTATGCTGCAGTAATAAAGCAACCCCCAAATTTCAGTGAACACAAAAAAAGGTTTATTTCTCTCTAAACTACATGATCATTCCAGGTTGGTCAGGGACTCGGCTCCACACAGTCACTCAGGCACACAGGGTGAAAAACGCTATTTCATTTTGTAGTTGTGCTATTAGTGCAAGGGGCCTTTTAAATCACTGGAACAAGGAAAGAGGAAAGTAAAGAATGGCACGTGGGTATTTTTCGTCTTAGCCCAGAGGTGATATGCATCATTTCGGCTTATATTTCATTGCCTGGAACTCGTCAAATGGCTCACCTAATATACAGGACTAAATACAATGTTTAGCGAGCACCACCGTCTCTAGTTACTTCTCTCATTCTGTCTACCACTTCCTTTCGGGGGCTGTTTTCTACTGATCTTTGCACATATGTGACGATCTAACTTTCTGAAATTGTGCTGGATCAGGGACATGAAATACGTATGGTTGTTTCCTCCTCCCATGCCCAGTAAACATTGCTCTTTGGTCATGGTAATCTTTTGGGCTAAGCCTGGATGTAGCATCAGAAACCTTCCCAATACAGCTGGCTGCAGTTTCTCATTATCGCTAGAGATGAAACTTATTTGTCATCCCCTGCCTAAGGAATCCCAAAGCCCCGAGGACAAGGAACCGACTTGCTTGTTTCCCATCTACACTACTTCAGGGACGGACACGAGACCAGCAGGCACCTGAGCATTTCTGTTATCTGTACTGTTCTCAAATACCTAATCTCGAGACTCCAGAGTTACCATCATTTTGGGGGCTCTGGTATTTTCCCCCCCACTGTCTACCACTTTGATCAGGGTAAGAACAATCAAAGGAAACTTGACTTCCTTTACAGCTAACGTGGGCTACTACCGATAAGCTGGGAGAAAAAAAAAAGAAGAAGAAAAGAAAAAGGAATCTTTAGGGTAAAAGCAGAAACACAAGTCTTCCTCATCCAGAACTTCAAAATGGATTGGCCCAGCCCTCCTCTCCAGAAGCCTCCATGGTTTCACAGGTCATTCCCCAAACCCAGGAAAGGGAATCAATCTTTCTTTCCTACCCTCAGTGACATGAAAAAAAAAGAGAAAAGCCCTTGTGAAAATTAAAAAAAAAATTTTTTTTTCTTTAACTTAAAAAAGATGTCACTTTCCTTAAGGGTTAAACAAAGTAGGATCTCAGGAAAATCTAGAATGTTCTTCCCCTCAGCCATGAAAACTCTCACCATTTTCTGCTTCTTCCAAGCTTTATCCCAAGCCCTGGTGAGGGGGGTGGGGGGGGTCTCTGGTAAGAGATACTTTAGAAAATAGAGAAGTTGTGGCAGGCTGCTGGCTTCCTTGTGTTTTTTTCCTCTCAGCCATTTCCCAAAACTTCTTAAAGTCCTCAACTATACAAAGTGAAGATTTGTTCTCTCTACACCAGTAGTCGAGAAGTCTCTCCCGACAGAAGTTTTCACTACTGTTGCTGTTTGGAATTGGCTCAGCAGACGTAAACAGGGTCATCTGGGGCCAAAGAGGGTGGGTGTTTAGTTTTAAAGCTCCAGGGTTAAGAGTGAAAGCATGTGACTGCAGCCTGGCCAGAAACAGAGGAGCCTTTGTGTGTAGCGAGCCAGCCAGAGGCAGTCCCGAGGCTAAACGCAGGGGGAGCGGGAAGGAGAACGCTGACACAGGTTCCGAGGGGCTGATAGGATGCCACTGCAGGGAGATTAACTCTTTGTTCCACAGCGGGAGCTTCTGTTCGTGGCTCACAGTAGAGCAGAATACTTTAAAAATAAAACATCGAGCTTGCAAACAGACACACATATTCCTGTAGCCAGAGTTGAGATGAGAGGCAGACCGAAGCGACGGGAAGCAAGAGCAATGTCTCAGAGGGAGTTTTTGGTGGATTAGCCTCGGTACTTCCTTGGGGTACCTCCCATCTAAACACTGCAGGCTATTCCCGCTGTTGCTCCCCTCACACACACCCCATCTCCTCCTGGACAGCCTGGACAAACCGCAGGAGACAGCAGGGCAGCCTGCACCACACCTCCCCTGCTTTCTCCTCCTCAGGAGAAGGGAGGCTGGTGGTTGGTAGGACCCTGCCAGAGGGAAGCTGCCAGACTGCTGACTCAGCCCACCCTGGCTGCACCCTCAGGCACCAAAGCCCACCAGTAGCATCCTTCACCAAAGTGCTTGGGAACCACGGACATTTGGTGAGTGTGGGCTCTGCTGGCACTGAGCAAAGAGGTGGCCCTCAGTCTGGCTCACCAGCCTACACTTCTCAGAGCCCACCTGCCCCAGTGCCAGTGTGCCCTTCCCCCAACTCCACTTCTGCCCAGAAATTGCTGCATTGAGCCTTACTGAAATGAACAAGTCAAATTTCCTGAAAGTCTGCAGAATGTGACTTTCAGATTTTGGCAGGAAGAGGAAAGGAAACAAGGCTCATTTTGCCCTTGCCCCGCGGGACTGCTCAGGAGTTCAGAAGTGAGGGCGGCAGCGGTGGCACGCCTTGCTGAACCTCACACCACAGGCATTCGCCCTTCTTCCCACTAGTATTCTTCACTCTTTGCTCACGTGAAGATTGCTGAGCTCCTTGCAAGTGTCAGCTTCTTTGCTGGGTAGCGGGGCTACAGTGGTAAATGAGGCAGATCCGTGCCTGCCCACCAGGGGCCTTCAGTCCATCCAGACATGTAAAAAAGCCACTCACACAATAATGTCCACTGGTGGTCAAGAAATGGTGACTGCTGGTGGTAAGAGATAAAAGGAAAATTTGCTGGTCCTTAATGGTATAAAATCCAGTCTTACAGGTGGATTTCGGTTTCCCCAGTCCGTGAAATGTCATCAGTTATTCTCTACATTTCACGGAGGAATCATGGCAATTATGGGTCTAGAATGGCCATAAACTGCAGAATATTGAGGCAGTACTAAGCCCTGGTGCTCAGGCAGGAGGCTCATGACCCCAGCCTTTGATCTACCAGACTGGGGCGCTGATGGATTTTTTTGTGTGTGTGGTTGCTTTTTAGAATAGTAGCCAGCACTCTCAAGAGTGTGCATGTGTGTGTGTGTGTGCACGTGTGTGTGTACGTGTGTGTGTGTGCACGTGTGTGTGTACGTGTGTGTGTGTGCGCGTGTGTGTGTTCAGTACCTATGAAATTGGGCTCAAGGGCCCTGGGCAAATGTAATGGTGTGTTAGAAATGAGCTTGCCACCAGGCACTGAACCCTCTCCACTTCAAAGATAGAATCACGGGGCAGAACCCTGGGCTCACTCAGGTGCAAAACAAGCAGCTTTTATCAGAATTGCCCAGAACTCCCAGGCATTTGTCCCTGTCTGCTTCCGGGTCTTCCACAGCCACAGGCCATGTTTTCCTATCCCTCCAATGGCTGACCACTCCCCACCGGCTCATTTCGCATGAACCTCCTCCAAAGCCCCTTTCTGAGCTCATGGAAAAGCACCCCAGGTTCATTGCCCCTCTTCCAGCTAGATAAGATACAAGGGTTGCAAAGACAATTGTGGCTACAATCCCCTCTCTGGGCTGAAGTTGTGGCCTCCAAAAGGACAGGACCGTTTTCATAGCCTCAGTCTCTGAATGTGCTGACAGGAAGTGTACATCTCTAAAATCAAGAATGCAATGCAATAAACACACGTCTCCAGGGATTGCACTATCCTCCATCACCGTGTACACAGGGCAGAATGTACAGGCGGCAGCAGTAACTGCCTGGGGTATGCGGAAAGTCAGGAGTGCAGTGAAGCCTGCTTTGGTTTCTAAGTTTTTGCAGTACTTGTTCTTTTGCTTTTTCCTTTACAAAAACCATAATCCTTAAGCCTGGGGACCAAATGACAGGTTCAGAGACTCAATAATTTCCCTGAAATCTTATGCAAAAATTATTGAATCTGTACATGTCATGTGTCTTTTCCCGAGGAGAGGATCCCTATCTTAATTCATCAGAATCCCAAAAGAGTTCAAGACCTGACCAGAAGAAAACCAACAACAACAAAAAACTGCCGAGGCTGGGCACAGTGGCTCACGTCCATAATTCCAGCACTTTGGGAGGCCAAGGCGGGTGGATCACCCAAGGTCAGGAGTTCGAGACCAGCCTGACCAGTATGATAAAACCCCATCTCTACTAAAAATACAAAAAATTAGCCAGGCATGGTGGTGGCCTATAATCCCAGCTACTCGGAGGTTGAGGCAGGAGAATTGCTTGAACCCGGGAGGCGGAGGCTGCAGTGAGCCAAGATTGTGCCACTGCACTCCAGCCTGAACAATGCAAGACTCCATCTCAAAAAACAAACAAAACTGCTGAATAAAATGCTGGGTAGGTCACAGAAATGCAGTCTGGTCCTGAATCATTGATAGATAAAGACCCCAAGGACCCCAAGGACCAGTGAGGTGAAGTCACATCCTTGCCCAAAGTCATTCAGTCAGTTAATGATAGTCAGCTGAAAACCCAGTCTACTTAATCCCCATTCCGTGTATTTTTCACTTTTCCACCCCACCCGGATTTCTTGTAGGGCATAATTTTGAGGGTGGGGACCATGTAGCTTATTTCTTTCCAATCTTTGCACTAGGCTTAGGGTGGCACCTTGCTCTGGGTGAGGGACTGTCAGTGCCAGTGACTCATCCAGTGGACTTCATCTTCTCAGGGGCAGGGTTGGCAAAGTTCCCCCCACCTCCCGCAAAGTAGCATGGAGCCAGAGCACATGTGAATGGTAGCAAAGGCAGTGGCCGGACAGGACATCACTTACATCAGTTACTTTCATCCGCCCTTTAGGACAATTCCAATTCCAATTCCAACTTCACACTAAGCCTTCCCAGTTAGGGGGAAAGGAGCATCTCCTAGGAAGCAGGGCGTTAAGGACAGCATGGTTGGGTTTAGGGGTCCAAAGGAGTCTCACTGTACACGGGGACTAACTAGTTCCAAGACCTCCTATAAAGCCAAATCACATAAAGTGAAACTTTCCCTTGAAAATCCTTTAAAATGCCTATGAAGCACAACAAGCAGACACAATCACTCCACAGGACATCCCAGCCAGTCAGCTTTTCCTTCAGGGGAAGAGAGTTCTGTTGCCTCAGCTGAGCGGCAGTGGAAAACATGGATGGCATTCAGGGCTGCATTGGACCAGGGAAACTTATCTTCAGTGTGGTGAGATGCTGCCGTGAGAAGAGACCAGGAAGGGTCGCCGTGCGTACTCGCGCCTCACACTCCCTCCAGACCCCATGTCCCTGCCCGCCTGCTGCACTGCATCACCACACATCAACATATCAGTGTGTGCTCCTCCCACTCCCCACCTCTCAGCTGAGCTCCTATGGTGGACTGCATGAAAATTAAATGGCAGTTTCAGGAATCTCCACCTTAATACCAGCACCTCATTATGAAGCCACCTTGGGCTGCCACTCCCAAACTCCTGACCCACGGAAACTGTGAGATAATAAATGGCTTTTTAAATTTTGTTTGGTTTTGTTTGAGATGGAGTCTGGCACTGTTGCCCGAGCTGGAGTACAATGGCGTGATCTCGGCTCACTGCAAGCTCCGCCTCCCAGGTTCAAGCAATTCTCCTGCCTCAGCCTTCCAAACAGCTGGGATTATAGGTGCCTGCCACCACGCCTGGCTAATTTGGTATATTTTTAGCAGAAATGGGGTTTCACTATATTGTCTAGTCTGGTCTCAAACCCCTGAGCTCCAGTGATCCACCCACCTTGGCCTCCCAAAATGCTGGGATTAACAGGCGTGGGCCACGGTGCCCAGCCATTTTTGTTGTTTTAAACTGCTAAATGTAGGGGTAATTTGTTTTGCAGAATACAAGTACAGAATACTAACATAAAGGAGATATCTGGAGAGGCAGGCTAAGGAATGATCCAGTAGGGCAAGTTTTCCAGTGGGGGAGCGATGGGACTGAGTCTGCCATTTAGGAAGTTTCCCTGGTAGCACAGAAGACCCTGCTGTGGAAGGGGCAAGGCTGATGAGAGAATAGTTGACGCCCCACAGACGTTCAGGCAAAAGGACTTACATTACGACAGTGCAGCAGAGACAGAAGGAAGATGAGCTGCGAGAGATATTTCCAAGTAAGAATGGTCAGAGCTTACTGACTAACTGCCTACAAATAATAATATCATTAATGTTAATAGCTAACATGAATTGAAAACTTAATACATACTAAGCACTCTTCTAAGCACCTTACACATATTTACACATTTAATTCTCATAACAACCTTATGGGTAGGTACTACTGTCTCATTTTATAGATGAGGAAACTGAGACGCAGAAAGATTACGTGGCCTGCCAATGCCATGTAGCTGGTGAGCAGCACAGTCTGGGTTCAAACTTGGGCAGCTGTGCCTTTAAAGTCTCTGTTCTTCCTCTGGAGGGCTCAGAGAGAGAAAGGAGGGAACAGGGGAACAAAAGTAAGCTCTCAGATTTCCAGCCTGGGCAACTAAGTGCAGCCTTACCCAAGGCAGGCCTAGACGACGTGAAAGACATCACTATCACCAGCCACCTACTAATCCCCTGTGAACCTCATAGGAACTACTTAATGGACTCAACTACAACCCAGCAAGTGAAACATAGAATAACATCCGGACATGGCACCAGGCCCCACTTATACCACACTCCAGTAAAAATAAACCTCCCTGTCCAAATATAGAGTGGTTGGAAATGCCATACTTTACAGGAGAAGAGGCAGTTATTTGGCATTAAAAATAGATAAATTTTGGCTTACTTGAAGATCTGGGCATGAGAGTGCAATTCCCAAATGGAAACACAGATGGATGGGGTGAGCCCCCCTCAAGACTGACTCAGCTATTTCAAGAGCCCAAATAGAAAATTATACCCCCTTTCTGGGACTCAGTTTACTCACCCATAAGACAGAGAGGCTGGACAAAAGATCCAATGTCACATCAAGCTCCAGCCCTCTGCAAGGGTAGGAACTGGAGGCCAAGGCTAGGTCTGAGAGCTGACAACTTCCTAAATCAAGGAGAGCCCCACAGATGCAGGGCGGGTTGGCCCCTCAGTTCACAACTTACTGCTGATAGGATCAGGAGCAGTTTTTCCCAAGGATTTTCAGAACTCTGTCAAGAGCTTTAAATCACCACTTTGAATCAGACACATTGTTAATCCACAAAGAAATGCAAGCCAGGAAGTCCCCCTACAACTAACTTGCCTCCTGAGAGGCTACCCTGATAGAATGGAGGGGTAGGGGAGTGCGTGCAGGAGGGGCTGCTGGGGTCCTTTCCATCACTGAGTCCCAGCGGCAGCCAGGCCCTTTTGACACATTCCCTTTAATCCTGCAAGGCAGGCACAGTTCTATTTCACACGTGGAAGAACTGAAGGCTCAGAAAGGTTACATAATTTGCCCAGGCTCATTCAGCTGGAGGAGGCGGGAACCGGGTCCAAAGCCTGCATCTTTCCCCCATCACAGGGCCTCTGCTGTGCTGCCTACCGTGTGGTCAGAATCACTCTTCTCAACTCCAGGAGAGGAAAGGAAGTCATGACAAAAGCTGAGAGCCTCCAGGTCACTCAGGCTGGCATCTGAGAAAGCCAGAAGCCTTTCAACTCCTAACTGATCTCCCTGCATTTTTACCACACCTTGAAAAATAAAAGACCTGATTTGCTTTAAATGATTTTATTAAAAATTGTACCAATTGATGGGGGGAAGATATACACACATACACATATATGCATGTGAAGAACATAAACACATAAAGCCAAAGGCTCTGTACAGTTTTTAAAAAATGGGGCCCCTTTCTTCTTCCTCTCCCAGAGGCAGAGTGCCCAGACCCCAGGGCAGCTGCCCTGGGGATATATGAACTGCTACATTCTCACTGGGTTTCCCCGTGACAGCCCCTGTGGATCCAGGGATGGGGTGGAAGGCTGGGCAATGCACCCAGAGCAGGGAGGGGCGCTGGCCACCTGCAGAGAGAGGGGCAGTGTAGGGCTGGGAGCCTACACGGGGTTCTGAACACCTTCAGCTGGGAGGCTGGCTGGGCACCTATGAGTTCAGCTTTCTCTGCTATTCCCTCAAGACTCAAAGTCCCTACCAGCCCTCAGTCTGCTTAAGGGTGACAGGTGAGCCCCTTCCTGCTAGGGTATCAGGCCAGTATGGCCCACTTCCAAGAGTCCTTGCCTTCACACAGAGCTGTCTCTAGTCCAGACCAGCACTGATTTGCAGAAACCCTCAAGAGCCACAGTCGCCAAAGTCTTCCTGCATCTGCCACTTCCCTTCTCCCTACCCCACCTGCCCACCAAGTCCCTCAAAAAGAAGACAAGTGCTCAGTGGGGTAGCATGCTCCTTGCTGTCCAGGACAGTCACAGTGGCTCCATAGCACTCTTCTTGGGAGGCCCTGGCTGGACTGTCCCAAACAACCCCCAGGTGGGAGCCTCCTGCATGGGGCTAGGCTGCCAGAGGCAGTGAGACAGGTCACCTGGGCCCCTCTGGGCCCTTGAAACAAGCCTGCCACAAAGCTTTGGACATAGACTTACTCCCCCAGGGGCTGGGGAGGTCACTGGGAGGTGATCTTTTTCCACCTCGGATTGAGCAAGAGAAGGCTGCCTGGTGGGGGGAGCGGGGGCAGCCCTCCACTGGCCCAGACTTTGAAAGAGGCCAGGCAGAGGTCAGGCCGAGTCCTCCACCCTCACTGCGGGAGCCCGACGTCTGGCCTGGGGAGTTCCCTCCACCAGATCTGTCGACCAACTTCTAGAAACCCCTGCTTTGGGGTTCTGAATTAGAAGAACTGTTTTGACCCTGAATATCAGGCTTCCCTTCCTCCCAGGCATTTCTTCCAGAGGAAGGAGGTTTCCAGTCCCTCTCCCAACCCCCACCCTCAGCAAGC
This sequence comes from Cebus imitator, assembly GCF_001604975.1. Classification (NCBI taxonomy): domain Eukaryota; kingdom Metazoa; phylum Chordata; class Mammalia; order Primates; family Cebidae; genus Cebus; species Cebus imitator. The sequence goes on from NW_016107385.1 coordinate 2,551,540, forward strand.
CACAAAGGCTCTACCGTCTTCAGCTGGTTACAGGTCAGGACCCAGGTCAGACTCTCCCTCCTTCTAAATCTGATTCTCCACCCCTCACTACAGACAGCCAGGCTCCCGGGGGTGGGGGATGGAGTCTGAGAGGGTGGAGGCCAGGGGGAGGGGCAGGTCTCCTGAGGCTAGACTTGAGGAATGTTTAGGCCAACTCACCAGGCAGAGGAGGAAGGGGCCAATCTAGATCACTAAGCCAATTAAAGACAGCCAGCCAGAAAGAATCTTTCTCCTTCCTGCCAGCTACCCTGCCAGCTACCTCCTGGGTTTTTTTTAGGGGAGGAGGAAGGAGAGAGAAATGTGAGGGGTGTAAATTTTGCCCTGGCTCACTTAAGACAATGAGTGAGTTCCTGACTGTGTAAGATGGAGACAGGGCAGTCAGACCACCTTCCACCTGCCCAGGCTTGATGTTCAGGTGGGTTTGTCAATGTCTGGGCTCCAACTTCAGGCCACAGGGCATCCAGCCTGGGCCCGGCAAGATCTCCCAAGCTGATGGCCTTGCCTCAGCACCATGATCTAAATCATTTTCTCTCTCACCAAGCTCAGGTGGAGAGTCTGCCGAGAGGGGTGAACAGTGGCTAGCCTAAATAATCCCGGTGTTTTGGTGTGTGCCGCTGAAACATACAGCAGCAGCCTGCCTGTCACCACCTTGATCCAGGGAAAGGAGATCAGCATATGTCCCATACACATCATGAAATAGGAGGGAGACCCACAGGGAAGGCTGAATTTCACAATGGTCAGTGTGTCCCAGAGCCAGTCTTCACGCTGGTCCCTGGCTCCTTCTCTGCGTAGCAGGAATCCGTCTTCTTAGCAGACAAATCATGGTACACACCCTGAGAACAGAATTCTGACCAAGAAGAGGTAATATCTCCAGAATATCTGAGCAGAACAGAACAAAGGCTTACACGCACAGTTTGAAGCCCTTCTCCTCCAGGGTGCTGTAAGCCCATACAGCACCTTTGTGCAAATTAGGTAAGGCACCCCTTCTTCTCTGGAGAGGTAGCCCCACACCAGGGCACAAAGCTTAGTGAGCAGAATGCTGGCTGAATTCCAGCCTTCATTAGCTCTCCGCAGGTGCCATTGTGCAGTGAACAACCTGCACAACTGTACATCTGGAAGATCAACGTCTCCTTCAATAGTACTGAAGACCTCCTCTCTTCAAAACTAGAAGAGGCTGGGCTTGTTCAGGTTTCAGAGTCTACTCTGGACTCCTCCAATTTCCTTGGATGGCCCTGGAGTCTTCTCTGTCCAGGGAAGCCGTCTTTTCTTTGGGCCTTACTTTACTGTTAGCACCAATGTTGTCTTTTCTCACATATGCAAAGGTTATAATTTATTTGCTAGCGTCTGGTTAACAGATTCCCTGTGTCTGCTATTGGAGCTGCCACACCAGCTGCTTTAGATCCTCTCCATGAGTGCTGCAGCAGGGAGGGAAGGGAAGACATGCAGAGGCAGCCGTGATCCTGCTGGGTTCCAGAGCATGCCCTTCTGGCCTGGCTGGAAGCTGGAGGAAGACAGGAAGTGTGCACCCAGCTTTGACGGTTCCCCACTCTAATCATTTATCTGTTACTCTAAAAGTCACTTTTCAGCTGGCAAAGCCACTGTCCTGGCTTCTTCTGTATCCCACTAGGTGTGAAAAAGGAATAGGGACGAGGGGGAAGAGGTATGTTGTTTCCAAGGAAACCAAGGGGTCTGGGGTCCTCTAGCGCTGACTCTTAAGGTGGGGTGGCCACCACATTTTCCAGCCCCACTGCAAACCTGCCCCCGGATGTCCCACCGTGCTGATACTGGGGGTCGAATGCAATCTGTCGGCAGGGTCTTTTGAAAGAAGAGCTCACAGAGGCACATGCTGCCCAGCTGGTCCCAGGCCACCAGTGGTGGCAGCGGCTTTGCACCTCAGGACTAATCCCAGGGTCTCCAAGTGGGACTAAGTCACATTTGAGGCCTAGCCAAAAGTTTGGTTCATTTTGTGACATGTTTGAGGGGTCCTTAGAGAAACCCAACCCTCCCTGAGGCCTGCTGGAAGTGACAGGAGTCAGGTAGAAATCCTTGAGCCCTTAGGGCAGGCATTGGCTGGGGCAAGTGAGAACCCAGACAGATGTGGAGCTGGCCGGCCGGCCTAGGGAAGCTGCCATCCTCAACTGGAAAGCCCCTGGCCGAGGCCACGGTGGGTTAAAGCGGTATGACCGTCAGAATCGTGGCCCCCATCCATAGTGGAAGGCCTGTGGGTTTGGTGGAACTAGGATTCTGATCCACTCAATTTCTTAACTGAGTTCCTCTGGAAAAACCACAGTCCACTCCCCAGAGAACACCACTAATGGGTCATGTTCGACAACTGGTAGATTCTCCGGTCGAAGAATCTACTTGTCAGGGCCCTTGGGAATTCCGACCGTCACAGACACATCAGTCTCTCCAACAGTGTTTGACAAAGGCCCCCATTCCCAGTCAAGGGCCTGACAGAGAAAGAAGATCCCACTTGGGTATGTTCTATGTACACACAGAGAGAAATTTAAAAAATAAAAATGCAAAACAACAAAAAAACAAGTCCACAAGACACAGTGTCAGTCTTGCCCGATGTCCTTCCTATTCCAGACGGTGTTCCTGGTGCCCCATGTGAAGAGGGCAGCCCAGCCTCACCTCAGGCCTGCCCCATTCCTGTTCTCTTCTCCATTCAAAGCCAGGTTGTGCAGGAAGAGGAGGACCTGCCACCACACGCGATTTCGGTTCTGCTGGTGCTGAAGGGAGAAAAAAAAGACCAACATAACTCCCGAACACAACCTCAGACGACTCCCTCTCATTTCCAATAAAAGTTCAGAGCTCCAAGTCTCAGGGCTGGCACTTTAATCCTATCAGTACAGCTCACGGGGCGGGGGGGGAGGTGGTGGCGGCGAAAGAGAAGCTGCCATGTGGAGGAGATAGTTGAGTTCTCCAAAAACAATTGCAGTTTTAACATTAAAAAGAAAAGACTGGGCTCTATATGCACTATGCACAAGAGGATTAAGCTTTCCCCCTGCTTGCAGGATTTTCCAGAGTTTAGCCAAGTGCTGCTTTTAATCAGATTGGCTCCCAAGCCCTTCCAACCTCAGCTGCATGAACAACAAACTGGCTTCAGAAAGAGAAGAAGTGCCCCCCTCTCTCCCCCGACTCCAAAGTAACAGAGAACAAGGGGAAAGGGGGGGCCTCCATCTGCAAGTGATTTGACACTGTGAAGGTCAAAGGGTTAATCTTCAATTTAAACCACACTGCTGAGGCAGCAAAAATCTGATTTCATCCAGTGCAAACACGCACACACACTCTCTAACACACACACACACGCACGCACGCTCTTGTGCGCCCGCCCGCTCTCCCCCCACAGCATCTCCAGCTCGGTGCTGCCCTTTTTATAGATGCTCTTGACAGTAAGCCATAAATAATCCCTCTTGGAGCGCTCTCCTACTGACTGGAGCCAATTAAACGTTAAGCAAGAACATACTTGAAAACAAAACAAAAACAAAGAATATATACTACGCTCTGGAGGTTATCCCAGGTCCTACTGTCAGACTGGGAAGCTAGGGGCGAAGTTCAGGGGTCAGTGGCTCACCAGATTGGGGCTGGTGCCCTGCCCACACAGGTACCATTTCCAGGAGAGGCCTGGGGGGAACTGGGGGGTGCTGGAAGAGGCAGTCTTTGTTCTCTCTTTGTCTGCCAGGGCAGGAGGACTGGGCGGGGGCCTCTCCACAGGGTTCTCAGTGGACAGGAGAAGAAAAACCTAGTGTGCAGAAAGGAGCCGGTACAGGCTGGACTTGGATTACTTCAGTGGCCCCATCAGCAAGCAAGTTTACATGAGGTGTCGGGGGAGCTGGAGCCCTCTCTTAAACTGTCTTTAATCACAGCACCAGCCCCACCAGGCAACTCCTCCTGGTCAGATGGGAAGAGGAGAGAAGCCAGTGGCATAGCTGCAAAGGGGGCCCAGGTTTCCTGGACTTCCAGAGCTTCCAGGTTCCGTCCAGCCTCCCTGACCTTTCTGGGGCAGCATGCAGGTTGCTGGCTTTCCCTTCATGCTGCCCTAGGCCACAAAGAGAAGAGAGGCATCCAGGGAGCTGGCCTTGGGGCCTGACAACCCAGGTGAACACAGAATGCCCCCGTCCATGGCAACAGCATTCCTCCTTCCCCAGTGGAAGAGCCTGGAAAACAACCTGGCAAGCTGGAGGCACAGCTCTTGCTCGGAGGGAAAGGGAAATCGGGCGTGCCACAGAAGAGGCCTGGCAGCCAGGGCTGGGGAGATGGATGGCTTCCTCGTGTTTTGTAAACAAAGATGAGTAAAAAGAGGAAACACACCCGGCTTAACAAAATCTGGTTAGAGTAAAACAGCGTGAAAATGGACTCAGCTGCAAACCCGAAGTGAAGCCTCGGGCCTGCGGCAGCTGGGCTAAAGACCCCTTCTCCTCCCCTCCCCAGCTGCTGCTCGGGACAGGTGCAGAGGTCATGCTGCGGAACAGGAGGAGAATCCAGAAGCAGACTCATCCCTGGAGAGGCCAGTCTGCTGGAATTCCAGATCTCCTCAGGTGCTTGTCTGAGAAGACTGGTGGCAAGAACAATCATCACCATAATAGTAACATGGGGTGGGGCAGCAGTGGGGGTTGGGGAGGTGCCAGGCTCTGTTCTGAGTGTTCTGCATCCTTGCTTCTCAAAGTGTGGTCCGTGGACTAGCAGCCTCGACATCATCGGAGAGCTGCCTAGAAACGCAGACCCCCTGTAATCCCAGCACTTTGGGAGGCTGAGGTGGGTGGATCACAAGGTCAGGAGTTCGAGACCAGCCTGGCCAACATGGTGAAACCCTGTCTCTACTAAAAATACAAAAATTAGCTGGGTGTGGTGGTGGACGCCTGTAATCCCAGCTACTTGGGAGGCCGAGGTTGCAGTGAGCCAAGATCGCGCCACTGCACTCCAGCCTGGGCCACAGAGCGAGACTCCATCTCAAAAAACAAAAACAAAAGAAACACAGACCCAGCATCTGAAGATTCCTCAGGTGATTTTGAGGCACATTTTCATGCCCATTACTTAGTTATCACATAGCTAGTAGAAGTGACAGGGACTGAACTGAACCTAGACCACCTGGCCCTAGAGCAAAGTCCCTTCCCATGATCACTATGCTGACAGTGCCACTGCCTTTCTTTATACCAAAGCAGACCCTCTATCCTCCCCTTCACTAAATCAACAACTCAATGGCCAAGGAAAGCAGATGAGAATACTATGATTTGGGGCCAAGGCCAATTCCATCTCTGTTTGCCTCAGTTTCTCCCAAATTCCACTAATGGAGGCCACCTGCTGCCTGGGTAACTTGAGGTTTCTGAAAACAAGGCACAGACTTCCATCATCTGGGAGTGTTGGGGGACCCAGAAGCAGCTGTGGGCCACAGAGTACTTTCAGACAGGAAGGCTGAGGTCTTGCAGGGGACCCAGGCAGGCATAGGTGCAGGAGGCAGGGTACATGGGCTGGCCCTTGGGAACAATCTAGTTTCCATGCCTCTGTGTGTGACAGTCCTTAAGGCTCATGAATTGGTAAGGAAAGCTCTATGATGCATGGATCCCCAGGGACCAGGAATCAGAGGACCTGGCTTTAGGGTTGGATCTCCCCCCAACCTGCTCATGAGTTCTCTCTTGGCTTATAAGGAAAATGCAGGTATTGTACCAGATCAATGGTTTTGAAACCCAACTGTGTCACTAAGCCAGCTGACATGCTGTCATAAGTACAGAGTCTCCAGGCCCCTCCCAGACCCACCGGATCAGGATTTCAAAGAAGGGTACCAGGAATCCATATACTGCACAAGCTCCCTGGGTGACATTTAGAGATCGGAAACCATTTCTTATATATTTTATATTTTAATCATAAAAGCAATACATGTTAATTGTAGAAATATTGGAAAATACAAGACATTACAGAGGCAGAGATAAGATCACTCATGATCCTACAGCCTAGAAGAAAACGCTTCGTGAGTTGGTGTTTTCTTCAGTCACTGTCCAACTCTTCCCACCAAAGTAATGTCTTACCCCAGTGGCCAAGCCAGAGGTTAATCCAGCCCAGGCAGTTCTTCTGGAAACCACGGAGGTGCTCTCCAAAGCTAAGGAGTCTGCCATCCACAACTACCTTCAGGATTACAACTCAGAGCTCCAACAACTGAATGCTGTCAGCTAGGTGTAGGGCCTGGGAACCACCCGTGGGCCCATGAGCCCTCTCTGGCTACAAGAAGATACCATACAGGCTCCCTTTGGCCTTCTCCTGCCTCAGGGCAGCCCCCACAAGACCCTTTTCCATGAGGAAACCAAGAAAATCAAAGAATGCCCTGATCACAAACAACAATAAATAAATACTTCCTAAAAGTTTAACAAAAGGACCTGACTAAAAAGGAAAGAAAAAGGACTTGAAGGGAGGCCAGTGGGAGAAACAGTGAGGAGGAAGGAAATCAGCCTTCACCGAACAGGATGAAGAACACAAAGACACCAAAACACCAGAGAACGTGGGTCCTTCCACAAGAGGGTATGGAGAAGGGCAGAAGGAAGGGGAAACAGGAATGAATGCGCTTGGCCTCTGACCCACGGGCACCTGGCACAGCACCCAGTGCACAATCTGAGCTCAACAAGGGCAGACCCCCAGAACAAGGCCTGCTCTCCTAGACTCAACTAGGGTACCCCTCACAGAATGAGGGGTCCCAGAATACACAGGGTGACCCAAGAGTAAGGACTGGGATACAGGGGAGAGGGGAAGCTCACCCTAGAGCCCTCAGATTCCCACGGTTTAGAAGGCAGGCCAGCTGGACGCGGTGGCTCACGCCTGTAATCCCAGCACTTTGGGAGGCCGAGGTAAGCAGATCATGAGGTCAGGTGTTCAAGAGTAGCCTGCCCAATATGTTGAAACCCCGTCCCTACTAATAATACAAAAATTAGCCGGGCAAGGTGGCACCTGCCTGTAGTCCCAGCTACTCAGAAGGTTGAGACAGGAGAATCGCTTGAACCCGGGAGGCAGAAGTTGCAGTGAACTGAGATCATGCCACTGCACTCCAGCCTGGGCAACAGAGCAAGACTCCGCCACGAAAGAAGGCAGAGCCAAGGCATGGAAGGAAAGAATAGAGGTGAAACCCCCCAAGGAAGGTACCCTAACACGGTAAAGAAGAGAACACAAGCAGGCATCAGAGCCCTGTGTGGCTTCTTTAGCTCAGCCTCACTTTCTTGCCATGGTCAGGGGATGAAGGCAGTTGCTGACAAATGTTTCAGATCTCACCATGTGCAACGCCCTATGCCTGAATGCCCAATTGCTCATCCTGTGTAATGGGGAACATGGAAGGCACATAGTAGGCACTCAACAAGTAAACACTGGACTACAGAGGAGTCAGCCCTGAAAGATAACCCACTTGTCTGAGGCCAGGAACAACTGATGTCTGGCCAGGTCTAAAGATGTACTTTATGTGATAGTATCAGCCTCTCGCCTGGGGAGAGGCCCAACTAGTAAAAGATCTCCTTTTTTTTATTTTTCCAAAGAGCTGGCTGTGGTGTCTGACAAGGTTGAATTACATAAATCAAACTCTGTTTCATCCCACACAGCCTCTACCCTAAGCACAAAGCGTGTTCCCTACGCTCCCTGGATAAGAATCTCCCTCTGCCTTTCCCCCTTTCAGATCCAATTCACACCCTCTGGGGGCTTTGTGTCTCACCAGTGTTCCAGATGCTCCAGCTAGAACTAATTCACCCCAAAGAATCAGAGGAAGAAGCAAAGCCAAGCTGTGTGCAGCTCTAACAGAACCTAACTCACAAAATGCAAATTTATCAAACAGAGACCAACTTATAATATCTCGGATTTAGAACAGAGCACTTTCCTCTCTTCTCATGTGACCCTCACAATAGGAAGAGCAGGTATTATCGATCCCATTTTATAGCAACGGAAATAATGGCTCAGAAAAGTCATCCCAAGTTAGTTAGGGGGGGTGTTATTTGAGGCCCTGACTCCTGACTCCAAAGCTATGTTCCTTCGCTAAAATTTTACAGTGTGTTTATTCACATTATGAAAGTAGTATTACCTTTTCAAAGCAAATCACCACTGATCTGCTCCCCTAGTATGTTTAAAGACATTGTTTCCAGATCATTAACTATTTAGTAAGCATGCTGTGGACCAGAAAAAATAAACCTTTCAGAGGCAGAACTAACTGAAGATCAAATAGAAATAAAGCTAAAACCGGTCTGAAATTACAACTTCAGACCATGATGTGAAACCACACTCAATTTCTTCAAAATGCAGAATCATCTGTACTCTCCGGGACGGCACACACTCCATGTTGTGAAGTTTTCTTACCTCTTCCTTTTTCCCTGTCATTCTCTAAACCTACTCAGGCCAAGGCTGAAGGAAAGAGCCTTGCAGTTGAGAACAGGAACACTGAGATAAGAGAGACTTTTGGAAAATTCCACTTGAAAGAAGCTAGGAAGATGTTTTCTGTTGAAATCAGCACGTTTTTATCAAGTTACCAAGCACCCAACTGAGCTAAGAGTTATGTGGATACAAAGAAGAGTAAAATATAAACTTTGTTCTCAAATGTTTTACAATATAATGGAGAGAACAGCAAGAACACAGAGCTAAGCTAAGTATCACATGAGGCAGAGTGGGTTGGGGCAGCCAATGTGTGCTCCCTTGTACCCCGGTTTTCTAGAATGTGATTGCTGCACAGCAGGTGTAGGGCGGCTGGATCATGGTTCTAGAATCCATCAAATCTGTACCACACCTAGGTCAGCAAATTGCAGTGTGACTTGGGCATGTTACCTCAATTCTCCAAGCCTCAGTTTCCTATAATAAAGGGACAATGGAATCTAAAAGTACAAAGCTGCTGTGGTGATTACATGAGAAACATATACACAGAGCACTGGGCCTGGGGGCAGCAATGAGCAGGCTCATCCTTCCCTGGGGAGCACAAGGAAAACCTAGAACCCACTGGCTTTGCAGAACACTTCTCTCAACATGCCCTGCAACAGGGCCTGCCTGGGGAGCACTGTCTTCCCAGAAGACTCATGAAGTCCCAGGAAGATCCCTGACTCTCTGCTATGAGACTGGCCACAGCAGCCATAGGCCATGGGGCTCAGGATTCTAGGCTGCCAGGCTGAGCCAAGGATTCTGAAACCTACAGGGCAACCCCTTGGACCTAGTGGCCCCACTGCCTCAGACTGCTTCTGACCCAGAGGCCCAAGGAACGAGCAACGTGGCAAAATGGAAAAGGAAAAAAGACTCCTTGCCAAGAGCTTCCTCAGCCCAGCCAGCAGTGTTAACAGGACGTTGAAGCCACCATGGCCATGCCCATGGCTTCTCTAAGGAAGAGTTGGCAATCTGGAGCCAGCCAACTCTCAGTGGAAGATGGCAAGGCTTCCTCTGACACGACTGGAAGACACTGGTCCAGCCACTGGGGTTGAGGGGTGTGGGTCAGGAACAGAGCTGTGCTGCACCATCCATGTCCCCAGACCCTTGTTTTGCACCTCTACAGCCTGGAGCGAGGAACTGCTGAGACCCTTACTCAGTTTCCCTCCAGCTAAGAACAGCTCCATCAAACTACTGGGCAACTTAAGAGCTCAGAAGAGCATGACATTGTGTGCCCTGATTAAAGAAGGGAGAAGGAGAGGATTTGGGGGGCGGACAGGCCTATTGTGTGTATTATGCTATGCAGAAGGAACCCCAGGTTCTGACTCTCAACTTGGGGTCTTTTCAGCTGACTGTTCATGTCCTGTCCAGGGTCAGGTCAAGGCGAACCAGGCAAGGAGGAAAGTTGGAACCCTCCCCTTCACACACGGACTGATTGTGCTCTGGTCATGGAACATGGCCTCTTGGCTGCCAGACATGGATCAAAAGGCAAACCAGACATTTTTCTTTAACCTTCTTTCTTTGTGTCTCCCTTAGTCCCCTCCTCCCATCACCCCCTTTCAAAAAAAAAAAAAAAAAAAAAGCCCATTTCCATCCTATGGCCTGCCTTGGTGGGGAGGGAATGAACTCTCCGGAACTACAAGGCCCTTCTCCTGGAAGAGAGAGCAGTCAGGTGCAGAGTGTGTGGGGAACTCAGCCTCTAGTCTGCCACGCTGATGACTCAGAAGCTAAATATAGCGAGCGATATAAACAGAGCCAGCCACAGAGCAAACACAGGGCCCCCAGCCCCGGCGCTGGCTCTCACGAACTCTGGCTCTCCGCAGTCCCTCCCCCAGCTTCACTCTTCCCCTGGCACTGTCCTAGGTGGGCCTCCCACTCCTGGGACAGAGGCTGGCTTCCTAGGGACCCTTCTCACTCTATAGCAAACCTCTGGAGCCCCCGCCCAGGGCTGCCCCATCTAGACCCTGAGCAACCTAGTTAGCCAGTTTGAGTTCCAGAAAACCTCTCACCAATAACGAGAGAATACCAAAGTGTCAGGAAGCAGACAGGAGCTCCCTGAACAAAGGAGCCAGTCTGCTAGGCAGAGAAGCTGCTAGTTAATAAACCACGCAAACACCAACTTGAGCACAACTTCCAAAAGAGCTCCCCAAACTACAAAGTCAGGTCCAAGCAAAATCCTGAAGAGCCGGGATTTTACCACACATCTGCCTACAGGTCTAGGATCCTTTTTGTGATATTATAGTTAAAGATGTTTCAACAGAGTGGCTGAAAGTTTTCTCAGATTTCATTTTCCAAAAAGTCTAATTACTATTCAGAGAATTTCCAAACCCGGCTTTTCTGAATGGAGCCACTCCCGGTCCAAGTGAAAAGCCATTTCCAACATGAAGAATTCCAACCCTCCAGTAGCTTTACTCATTCGACTGTCTAAAGTAGCTACTGTTTTTGAGGATTCTTAACATTGCCTAGAAATACCCCCACAAATCTCATGATGGGCCATTGAGACAGAGACTCTCCCAAGAGGAGGGGACACCACTTCCCACCCCTCCTTAGGCTCATGTTGGAGGAAGCCATAGCACAAGGACAGGAAAGCTGGGGCTCTGACCTTCCAGCCAGGGCAGCCTAGGGGCTCAGGGAGGAAGCACATCTGTACCACGTTCTTCCACACAGAAGCTGGACACGGAGGCACCACAGCACCACCCTCAAGACAAGTGACTATCAGCAGACCAATGCGGGTCCCTGCCACAGTTCCTCAGCTCACAGAGGACAAACAGGGGAACCTTCACTCCTGACCCAGCCAAAGGAAGGTGGGATGTGTGGTGAGGTTCGGAAAGGTTTTTACCTCCGCTCACTCTGCCTCCAACTCTCTTGCTGCTTTGGAGACACCAAGAGCTGAGGTGGAGCACCCTACTGACTCTGATCTTCTGCCTCTGGTTTTTTGCCTCTGGGTCTGGAAGAGCCACCCTGAACTGATCACTTGGGTAACCAGGCTAGTCCTCCACCTAGCAATGCCCTCAGGAAATGTGCTGAAAGCACTATGGCCTACATAAAATGACACCCAGGTAAACTTGGAACCTGTTGCGTCAGGAGCCAGGTTGCTTGGCCATAATTCCATTCTACCCCATCATCACGCGCCCCCCTCAGCACCATACCTCCAAGGGAGATGGTCACCCTGGTGCAAAAAAAGAATAACTCGGGCCCGTAACCAGGGACAACGAGGGGGAACTCACACTCTCCACAGGACTATGGACCAGTGGCCACTGTCTGGCCCCAGGACACTATCCCAAATGTAGGGGAAAGGAGGTAGTCAGGCCTCCTCAAGTCCTGTCCTGCGTCTTGGGTTGCCTCTCTTGGCTCTCTAAATCCAGCCCACAATGATGGAGAATGGCTATCATTCCCCAAGGAGAAATCAATGAAGCCAAGGTCCACAAATGAACAGTCTGGACACTGATTCCTCTCGAGCAGGCAGGAGGAGGGAAGTTCGGGGAGGAAGCTTTGCTCAGAGAGCCGCCTGCCAGGTGGAGTAGGAAATGAATTGTGAACCAACGAGAACAAGCGTAGGGGGTGATCAGCATCATAACCACACAGAAGGAAACAGGCATTAAAGAACATCTACTCCGTGCCCTGAACCCTCATAGGTATTTTCTCACTTAATTATCACCTGTGGTATTAGCGCTAATTCATAGAAGAGGAAATAGGCTCAGTGAAGTCAAGTGACTTCCCGAAAGTGAGTAGGTGGCAGAGCTGGTATTCTTCAAATCTAAGCTTTCTGACTCTGAACTGAAAGCCTAGAAGCTAAATCCTAAACAACCTCCTTCCCACTGCCTCAGTTTCTCGGCCTGCAAAAATGAGGGAAGGGAATAGGGAAAGAAGACAAAGGATAAGAATGGAGGAGTGACAACAGTACTTTCTAGATCTGAACTATTAGACTGTAGTTTATATAAGAATCAAGTTCAGAAAATGACTCACTTCTTAAAACCAGCTGCTGAAACATTCCGGGCGTACTAGTGCTCCACCTGCCTGAAGCCATCACCCTAGCCCTTCCTTTAGGATAAGTTTCGGTGAAGATCTATAAGCAGGGTCAGTGGGGAGGAAGGGGTTAAAAGCAAGAAGACTCTGGGGAGAATTGTCCAAGGAGGAGACAAAAAGCCTGGCTCTTCATACTGGAAAATTTGGGAAAATCAGCTCTTTGTGCTAGAAAGGGCTCACTGGTCAGCCTCCTGCTCTTGCAAGTAAGAAGTGAAGTAGTCGGTAACTGGCAGGAGGGGAGGGGTGCAGGGAACTTGGGAGCCAATGCGGAGTCAGGTGCAAGACAGAGGAGACTCTCATGAAGCTCTCTTCCAGTTTTCCTTCTCCCAAGCTTGCGTGGCTCTGGCTAAAAGTATAGCACCTTGTCTAAAACTGACCTGTGCCATCAAAGAGGCAGGTCTGAACTGGGAGAACTGATGGCAACCAGCCAAAAGCAGGGCCAAGCCAGGCGCAGTGGCTTACGCCTGTAGTCCCAGCACTTTGGGAGGCTGAGGTGAGTGGATCACCTGAGGTCAGGAGTTTGAGACCAGCCTGGCCGACATGGTGAACCAGTCTGCACTAAAAATACAAAAATTTGCTGGGTGTGGTGGTGGACACCTATAATCCCAGCTATTCAGGAGGCCGAGGCAGAAGAATCACTTGAACTGGAAGGCAGGGGTTGCAATGCACCAAGATCATGGCACTTCACTCCAGCCTGGGCGAAAGAGCAAAACTCTGCCTCAAAAAAAAAAAAAAAAAAAAAAAAAAAAATGCAGGGCCAGATCTTGGGATAAGGGCCTCCTCCTCCTTCTGTTCAGGACCAAGTTAGGAGGGTCCCCAGGAAGACTGTATCCTAGTCCTGTGCCAGGGAGGGCTCCCAGCCTATTCCCAATCCTGTAGGGGCTCACCAGTGGCTAGGGGAAGGTTCTGGGGAATAACTGGTGAGAGAGATCAGATAACTTCAAATGAAGCAAGCTGCCTTCCACATAGGCCTCTAGATGAGTCTAGGAGAGTCACAGTCACTGTGTCCTCCAATCCTCTCCAGTACCGGGACTGGAAGCTGTGAGCTGCGCTCAGCCATAGGCCTGTACAACCAGGATGGAGTGAATGGACAGGAAGGAGGCCAAGAAACTGAAAACAAGAATCAGAGTGAGTCCACACATGGACTGAAGGGGAAACTCTAAGCCAAGTTTCCACCAAATAATCAAAGGAGGGAGTAAGAACTGGAGCTTAAGTCTATTATCTAAACATAGGGCCACCCTCCCTTCCTGATCACTAAGAGACTAGGAGGACTTACCAGGACCAGGTCTAGCCCCAAACTGTCCTCAGAATTCCTTGGCAGAGGGCACTAACCGTATCTAACCGGCAATGGCCTGTTCTTAGGAAATCCAAGGTCAATTCCTCTTCCCCTGCCACTGGCAATGGTTTGACCCTTAAGTCAACCTACCTATTACCAATAGCTCTCCTCCGACCCCCTGAAGTTACCCATCTAACCTCGGAGTCTGCCCAGTCATGGTCAAGCTATTTATTCCCTTGATTTCCTGACAGACACACATATACACATACAGAGCCAGCGGGGCCAGGGACACAGTCCCAGAAGTACAGAATGTGTTCACTTCCAAGTGGCATGCCTGTGCTTTCGCGGTGGCTGTACCAGCATGGATGCAGCCTCAGGCTCCTCTCCCTGCCTTGGCAGCCATCCAGAAAGCCAGCCTGGAGAGGAAGGGTTAAGTGCCTGGGGGCCCAGCCCAGACAGCGGCTGCTGGAACAGAGCAGCCTCCAGTCCGTGGCACAGAGGGCTCCTCTAGCACGAGCCTGCCAGCCGCCGCCTTTGTTGATGGACTCTGCCACATGCTCGGCTGACACGCGATGCTCCGCCCTGGCGGGGCTGGTGCCAGGCTGCCGGCCAAGCACCCGGCCAAGCGCCCGGCTGGCCGCCGGTCTGGGGAGCCTCTCCGAGGTACACTCTCCCGAGTCCCAGACCCTGGTTCCCAGACAGACACAGTGAGGAGTGGCCTCCCCAGCTGGAAAGTGTCAGGTTTCAACCGGTTCTACCACTTTCCCCCATTCAGGCCCCATCCCTTGGCCTGGTTACCCGTTTCCCACTGTACCTTAGCCAGGCACCCCCCAACTGCCCAGTGTCACTGCAGCACCCTGAAAATCTTCCTCTTAGGTCTGTGAGGGGCAGTCCCCCGGCCACCACCATAAGAAGAGACAGGCTATTAAGCAGGGCTGCAGAAAACCACCCTATTCCAGGGGAGGGATTATAGCATCTCCCGAGACGGCCCTTATGGAACATGAGTTGAGAGTGGGCAGTTAACCAATGCAGAGCTCTGAGATGAGGGCAAGATGCTCATCCAGTTGGGCCTGTCCTGCCCATGGGAACCGCAATAACCAAAACTCTGGGACCACATTCTTGCGGTCTGGTAGAGACAGAGTTGCTGACCAGAGGAAAGAGGCAGGCCCTGGCCCCCAAGCCCCACAGACTCAACCCTCCTCCCCTAAACCCCCGTGCCTACTTGCTGCACATGAAGCTGGTGGAACTGGTCTGCAATGCACTGAAGCTTTCGGGCAATCTGTACCTCTGCTCGATGTTGCCACTGCCCTTCGGGGGGCTGTTCCCCAAGGGGCAAGACTGCCGGGAAACTGGCAGGGAGAGGAAGCCGGTAGCCAGCATTGCCTGCAAAGATAGAGGAGCCACATCTCAGCATTCTCCACAACTGCCCCAGCCTCCCCGCACCTGCCCGACCTGGCCAAGATTGAGGCTGAGAGTAAATCCTCCTATGAGAATGGATAGGAACCAGCCTGCCTGTATCAGGGCACTCTGCCAAGCTTGGACAGGCTGCTGCCCAAGTGCATAAAGGTTGCAGAACAGAACGGAGAACAGGGAGAGTGGCCCAAGCCTTCCCTCCAGTTCTCCATTCACTGACAGTGCCGTGACAAAGGGGAGGGTGGTAATGTGTGCAGGCAAACATGCCAACCTTCCATCCTTATGTATCACGCTTACTTGACCACAGTTGATTATTCATGTAGTAACAGGTTGAAGTTCTTCTCTGCAAAAGCACTGGAGGTAGCTCTCCAGAGTTTCTGAGTTGAGCAAAGTAAAGGGCAGAAAAAAAACCAAAAAGTGTCTTCACGTTTTTAGTGCAGTAGAGGAATGCTGGTCTCCCGAAGCTCCTGGGCAGCAGCATAAAAACGAGGGAGAGAAAACTCCTGAGACGCACAGAGCTGCCAAGTTCCTCTCTGGAGACAGCCCCAGGCAAGACCTCTAGACGAGCGCTCCACACTTACCGAGTGCACGCGTTAGAGCCACCGCTAGGGGCGCCAGTCCGCCGGCCTCCTCGCTCCTTTCCCTCTTCCCCGCCTGCCCGCCTCATCCAGCTTCTCTTACTCCCGCCAGAACTGCTTTGCCAGAGCTGCCCTAAGAGGCAGTTCCCTCTGAGAGTAAATGCAGTGTCTCCGCAATCTGCTCATCAGACACAGCAAGCCACCCTCCTAGCCTTTACCCTCCCTCCGTAAGCTGCAGTGCCACTAGAAGAAAACACTGTCTGATCATGCCGTTTTGCCAGAGGAGGGCCTATTTCTCATAAAACAAACTATTTAAGCCCACAAATGAAGAAGTCTTGTCTGATTTAGCCTTGGAAGCATCCCCTCTCTTGGCACTGGGCCCAGGCAGCCCCAAACTCTTTCTCCAGTTCCCCTTCCACGCACAGAAAGTCCCAAGTGACAACTGGGAGCCACCTTCTGCCTTCGGTAACCCTCCCTGCCAGAACCAGCTGGGTTTTTCCCTTCATTGTCAACAGCCAGTCACAGATCCCCCAGCCTTCTCCAGAGCAACAGGAGCCACTTTACAGAAGGCAAATCACTGCTGGGGCACTAAAGGCCGGGCCACACAAGGGGCACAGGATGTAAACGGAGATACCATGGACTCAAGGATCCCTCCAGGAGGGGACTATGGAGCAGAAAGAAGGGCAGGGCAGTTTGCCCTTTGGGGTCCTGAGGCGCACAGGTGAGGAACAATAACAAGCCGAGAGGCAGCAGGTGGAAGTCAAGGAATCGACAGCCCCACTGACCACTTTGGGGGAAGGAAACAGCAAAGGGCAGCTTTGGAGAGGGAAGGTCCCTTCTTTTCCCCCAATTTCTATGGAAGGAGTCTTGAGGCTGACAGCACTCACCATAAAAGAGTCGCTGGGGTTCCTCAGTCACCCCACAAGGCAGCATGACACCTTGGCTGGGGGAGGCTGGGCTGAGGGTCTGGGTAGCCTTGTCTTCCTGGCTGGTGGGTCGAAGGCCAGGGCCACAGCAGTGGGTGAGAGGGAAGAGCTGAAGCCGGCTGAGGGGACAGTCCAGTAGGCTCTGGGCAAACAGGTCAGCAGAGAGCAAGCTCCCGGGTTGGGTCCCTGGCTCCCCATCCTCTGGCTGGAACACATCATCCTCCAGCTCCTCCACACACTGAGATGGCTCCATCTCCCCTGTAAGAGGGCAACACAGGCATCTGGGATGCTGCCCCACCAGGGCCACATGGTGAAGGACTCCACTTCCCTTCTTTCTTCCCTGTTCCCCGTTTTTATTTGAGGGGACTGGGCCACATACTGATGACATACAACCCTGGTAATAAAGCACTGCCAAGGGTGACACCCACTTCCAAAATCTGGACTCCCTCAATGTTCAGGGGCCCTCCACAGCTCTTCCCTGGGCCCGCCTGGAACCACCCTTTTTCCTGAACCTGTTTTCTGACCTAGGCCAGTCACAAAGTTTGACTCTGAGGGTTGTGAGCAATAACATGAGTAGAATCAGCAGCTATATGCATGCAGGGTACCTGGGAAAATATAAACAAGACTAGCCTCTGTAAGTTGCTGTCAAGGGTGCTGTGACTGGCTATATATACAGTGCTCACAACACACACAAACACAAACAAACACAAAGTCATTGCCCCAAGGAAACTCTTATCTCAGTCTGAGCTTAGCTCCAGACTCAGCAGCAGAAACAAAAGCCTGCAGTCCTAGGGCAGCCAGGTTCCCTCCAAACCTCTAAGCCCCGCCCTGCTGCCCATCTACTCTAATCTCCACCCCTTGCTTGCACAACACAATAAACAGGCTCTGCAGTGTGGTAAGAGTGTGTCCTGAGAGAAGGGATAAAGACCCAAGTTAGTCATCGCAGCTGCCGTCTGGGCTCTCTTTGAGCAGAGTTGAGCTGTTTGCCCACCAAAGGTTGGCCTGGAAGGTAGGTCCAGCCTCTCCCAACTAAGTCTCCTCACTAGTCTCCAAGACTTCAAATCCTTGCTTCCACAGCCTCCCACTCCTGCCAGCTCAGAACCTGAGACCTGAGATTGGTGTAATTGGTCTGACAGAAGGAAGTGAAATTCACCCCTCTCCCTGTGATCTCACTGCCTCTACTACTCAGGTTATTGATGAGAGTTTCTTGGTAATAAAGAAGTTCCTCTTACTCCACCTGATGGCTCTTGGAAGTCTGAGCTTGGAGCCACCCAGCATCTTAAGCTTCCAACCCAGCTCCCTGCACACACCAGGAACCCCTTAAGACCCCTGCAGCAGTCAGAAGCAGCAACCACCTGAAGAGCTAAGGATAAAAACAGATGAATTTCATCTTTGTCAGACTCAATTAGAGATTCCTGGGGGTTCTGTCCCCCAGTCTCTTGCCTTTGAAGAACAAGCCAAATGGTCTGTGAGTTGGTGAAGTTGCTAAAATAATTTCAGTTCAATTCAGAACCCTGCCTTTGCCAAATGCAAGCTCTCTGTGAGATGCTTGCATGGGGCCTCGCTTCATCCCATCCCATCCCATCCCTGTCCCTGAGCTGTCTATGGTCCTGTCTCTACCCTCTTCCCTGAAGAGTGAGGATATGACTGCTAGCATGGCAAGCAACCATGTGGTGTTCTTTGGACCGTGTTTCCCAAGTGGGGTGTGTGTGTGTGTGTGTGTGTGTGTGTGTGTGTGTGTGTGTGTGTGTGTATGGGGGGGTGCACTCCAGCTTATTAGCAACAGGAAACAGCATTTCCTGATGAAAGGACCAAGTGCTGTCCTGCCAGTCACCTGGCAGGGGCTCCCCTCCAGCCCTCCAATCTCTTCTTAGAAGGGGCCCTCAAAGCCAATCGCAAGCACAAGTCATTGTCTAGGTTTTTCCTTTGAAGCCTATCACCTTCCCCTCCCCCTCCCAGCAAAGCCTCAAAGTTCAACGCTTGCAAGGACTGGACAGTGGGGTAAGTGCAGCCAGAAGGTGTAGCTCTGCAAGCCCCAGGGACCCCCTCACTCTCCACAAACTGCAGGTAGCTTGCCTGCAGGTAGATGGACGCCTCTGGAGGGGTGCTTGGCAATGTCAAGGGTAAACTAAGAAAAGGTGAAGAATCCTTTCCTTCCTTTTCTCCCGAGCTTAAGAGGTGATATCCAGAGTGGTGGGAGGAGGGCACTTCCTGAGAACAGTGCCAGGGAATGCTTTATTCCTAGCAGAGGAACTAAAGCCCTGCTGCAGCCATCCCAGCCCCTAAGGGCTCGAAGAGGGATGCTGAACTTAGACTCCTCCTCCTCTTAGGAGAATGCAGTAGCCAGACACCCTGAACTTCGACAGTGGCTAGGAACACACACGCACACACCCACCCCAGACCTGGGTGACTCCACACACACACACACACACACACCCCAGACCTGGGTGACTCCAGGAGAGGGTCTCGGCCTCCGAGTCGTGATGCCAGGGCTCCGCGCCAGGGTCCAGCGTGACGAGCACTCGGGGGCTTGATGCCCAGACTCGATTGGGAAGGAGGGAAAAAGCCCAGCTGTTAAGGAGAGGAGCCTTCAGACTCCGCAGGGAGGCAAGATGCCCCACAACTCCTGTCCTACCCCAAAGTCAGACCCAGAGGCTGGGCCGCTCTCGGGCACCCAGGTCTGCCTAGCAGTGCACCCAGGTTCCCCCGCCCACCTGGACCCAACTCCTTCGAGTCCCAAATGCTACCCCCAAGTTCCCTCTTGGAGCGGTACACCCAGCTATGGGTTCTGCACCTCGTTCCCTCACCCCAGCGCCCCAGTTCTTCATGGTCACCCCAGACGTCGGCAGCCCAAACCCTTCCAAGGCCCCTATGCGCAGCGCGACTCCGCTCCCCACTTCCCCAAGGAGCTGCGATCCAACTCCGCCCGGCCCCCGGCCGCCACCCGGGCGCTCACCGGGCTGCGGCGGGTGGCGGGAGGCGCAGGCAAGGGCGGCAGCAGCGGCGGCGGCGGCCGTGGGCCTGGGCGGGAGGAGGCCACTCCGCACCGTGCGGTATTGTTTCCAAAATACGCCCGCTCGGGGCATCCCGCAAACAGCTGATGAGGCCCCGCCCCCCGGCGCGTCACGCCGAGGACTGGCCAATGGCGAGTGAAGCGCCAAGTCCCGGGCTGGGCAGCTGCCAGGGACGGTCACGAATGTACGAACCTTCCCATGGAAACATTGCAAGGGGCCGAGCAAAAATTCCGATCCTCACCAGAAGCGCAGTTGGAGCGCCGTCTCCCGCACGGATTCTGTCCCTAACACAGGCTCTGGAAGTGCCAGAGAGTCCCTGAATCCTATCAGGTGTGGGAGAGGGGGCGCCAAAGTAACTTTTGTCTTCTTTTTCACGGGAATGGACAGAATAATTGCTGCGCGATCAGAAAAGGTGGGGGGAAGGAGACAGGGAGTTTTTTTTATGAGGCTGGTGCGTCCAGTGGGGGCAGGGTGCAGGGTGCGGGTCCCTATGGGATCCCAGCCTCAGGGGAAAGCTCCCTCCAGCCTGCCGAGCAGGTCTGAAGAAAACTGCAGCCCCAAAGCTGAAGCTGTGTTTGAAACAAACACATCCAGAGGAGCCCTCAGGTCGTCTTCTTGCCTGGGTGTGGGCACTGGCAAAATGAACATCTGGATGAGAAGAGGAGCGCCAAAGAAGGCAGGGGCTGCTTGAGCGGTTGATACATATCTCGCTATGGCAGCATTTAGAGACTATGCTAGTGCTCCCAGAAGAGCTGCGTGTCCTGCAGACCGCACAAGGGAGTCTATGGGCTACTTCACAAACATTTACTGAGCACCTACTCTGTGCCAGATACTGGGCTAAGTGCGAGAAACCTGGAGTCTGTCCTCAAGGAGCTTACAGTCTTCTAGGAGAGGTAGCCCTGAAAATAGTGAAAAGCCATAGGGATTGTGTTCATTCCAAGGATAATGACTCTTGAGGAATGCAGAAAAATTCAGAATATAAAGGCTGGGGAAGGCTTCAGGAAGATGGCTTTTAAATTGAATGGGAAATATTTTTCTTTTTTTTTTTTTTTTTTTTTTTTTTGACAGAGTTTTTTTTTTTTTTTTTTTTTTTTTTTTTTTTTTTGAGACAGAGTTTCGCTCTTGTTACCCAGGCTGGAGTGCAATGGCGCGATCTCGGCTCACCGCAACCTCCGCCTCCTGGGTTCAGGCAATTCTCCTGCCTCAACCTCCTGAGTAGCTGGGATTACAGGCACGTGCCACCATGCCCAGCTAATTTTTTGTAGTTTTAGTAGAGACGGGGTTTCACCGTGTTGACCAGGATGGTCTCGATCTCTTGACCTCGTGATCCACCCGCCTCGGCCTCCCAAAGTGCTGGGATTACAGGCTTGAGCCACCGCGCCCGGCTAGGGAAATATTTTTCAATAAGGAAAACCAGATGCGAATGGCTCACGCCTGTAATCCCAGCACTTTGAGAGGCTGGGGCGGGCTGATCACTTGAACTCAGCAGTTGGAGACCAGCCTAGCCAACACAGCAAAACCCTGTCTCTACTAAAAATACAAAAATTAGCCAGGCTTGGTGGTGCATGCCTGTAACCCCAGCTACTTGGGAGGCTGAGGCAGGAGAACTGCTTGAACCCGGGAGACGAAGGTTGCAGTGGGCCAAGATGGCTCCACGGCACTCCACCCTGGCCGACAGAGTCTTCATAAAAAAAAAAAAAAAAAAAAAAAATCGCAGGCCTAAGGGTAGCAGACTAAAGTGCTGAGCTGGAGGGCTTACCTGTGCAGGGAGCAGAGGGAGGCTTGGTGACTGGATCATTGGGTGCACACTGAGATTTAGGAAGGGTAAATGGCAAGTGAAGCAGGCAGGTGGGTTCAGGTCAGATTACAGAGGTGTTCCTGGAATGCCAGACTGAAGAATCTGTATTTTATAAAGGGGAGGTGCCAAAGATTTTTTTGGAGATGAGTGACTTGACCAATCTTGAATTTTAGGAAAGAAAAAATGATGAGTCCAGAAAGCAGCGAGAGGGAGCCAGCCTGCAGCAACTCTGACCCACCAGGGGCAGCAGAGCTCAGTGGTGCTTTAACCACAAAGCTGCTCTCTGGGTTGTAAACTCAGATTTAAGTTCAGTGGAGCTGAGACCTTCAGCCCAATAGAGCTTGAAGTCTCCTTGTACTTTTTCTCATCCATTCTTTCCCTAGCTCCCTCAAAAGAGAATGAACCAGCCATAGTGAAGGCTGTGGTTGCTAGAATAGAAAAATGCTGAAGAGGGGAGAGTCAAGGTTGGCCAGTAACGTACTCCCCCCATCCCCCAGAAATTGACAGATGTCCAGCAAAAGACGCTAAGTCAAAAGGAGGTATATTATTTTACCTGGAGGCTTGGCCAAAAGGGTGTGTCTGAGCTAGTCAGAGTGACCTTGCACTCCTGCTACATGTAGGGAGATGAGGAAACCAAACCCAGCCTCTGTGAAAGGCACTGGGAGTCCTCCGTGGTTTCCAATGTAGGAATTTCCTTCCTCTCCTTCCCTCCATGTTTCTTTTCTCATTTGTTTTCCTATCAGGCCAGTGTCTCAGGCTCGTGCCCCTGGGCATTCCTTAGGGTCAAGAGTGGAACTGAGGGACAAAGCAGCTCTGAATCTGCCCTCTGGGGCAGCATAGGCCCTGAGGGGTGGGGCCATTGTAGCTCTCCTGACCTACCTGAGATGCTAAATCTCTGTATGCTTCATCACAGCCCTGCATGGTAAAATTGGCTACACAAGGCAAAGAAGCTGAGAGAATGCATTCTTTTTGTTTGTTTTGAGACAGGGTCTTGCTCTGTTGCCCTGCAGTACGGTGGTGCAATCACAGCTTTCTGCAGTCTCAATCTCCCAGGCTCAAGTGATCCTCCCACCTCAGCCTCCCAAGTATCTGGGACTGCAGGTGTGCACCACCACACCCAGCTAAGATTTTTAATTTTTATTTTTGTAGAGACAGCGTCTCACTATGTTACCCAGGCTGGTCTTGAACTCCTGGCCTCAAGCACTCTTCCTACCTCGTCCTCCTAAAGTGCTATGATTATAGGCATGAGCCACTGCACCTAGCCAAGAATGGGATACTGACATGGAATCCATGTACTCACCAGGCTCATCAGGGTCCTGAGCTTTAGGGTCTATGAACCCCTGAAACTGGCTAAACTGTGTTTGGGGGTACATAAACATTTCTGTGGGGGGGGTGGCTCCATAACTTACAACAGTTTCATAAAATGGCCTGTGGTCCTATAAAGGTTTCAGAACATCATCATTGTGACAGAATGGGGCTGAGGAGCAGGAGGGAGTATCTCAGTGGGTCTGGCAGTTTGCAAGATATGGGGACGGTCACACCACTAGTGATATTTAAGACCTCTCTCCCAGGTCTTCACAGCCTACTCCCTCAGGCTGGTTCTGAAAGACACCTGTGGCTTTACCTCCTGATCTCTCAGTCTATAAGGTCAAGCAGCAAGGGGCCCAGCCTTCTGAGCTAGAGGGACCAGAAAAGGACTGTCAGGGATAAAGGGGTCAGGGAGGTCAGGACCCTCACCCCCACCTCTCATCACTGTCAAAGCAGATCCCTCCCTCTATGCCCTTTCTCCCCTTTCAGCACAGCATGGACTCAGCAGTATCAGGACCTGCTGCACTGCAGATCTGGGCTCTGAGCCCCTTGACCAATAGCAGCACCCTGGGAACAGATGAACCCTGAGCTTTTGGCTGGGCTCGGAGCAAATACACAGTGCAGCCACAGCAAGCTCTGTTTTGGAGAATTTCCTTTCTCTCATTCTCTTCCTGCCCCTTGCCTCAATTTGTTTTCTCCTCTGCTAACTGAGGCTGGCTCTGGAAGAAGGGTCCCCAGAGAAAGACATCAGCACGGAGGCTGACAGGGAGAAGGGCCTTCCCTGACAATCTTGGAGGGATACAAAGAGTTAAGGGGAGGCTGCTCTCAAGCAGAGGGAAAACCCAGCTCCTGTCGAAAGAAAGCCGGCAGGAGCCCTCTCCATTGTCTCACCTGGCTATAGGATTTCTCTCTGAGACAAGAAATGGGCTCTAAAACTCCAGTAACTGGATCACTGGAAAGGGCGGTTTTTAAAAAACCAACTGACAGCTGAATAATAGGAATTACCAGGCAGGCTGCCCTGGGGTTACTGAGGTTTGTAACTCAACCCCCAGGGAGGGGTTAGATTGGAAACTGATTTATGGGTAAGGTTGGGGTCTTGTGGGAGGAGCCCATGGTGCCTGACCCCCTTAACTACTTCCAGAAGAGCTCATATATGTAAGAAAGACCAGGGATCTGTAAGACTTGGGTGTCCTTCCCTTGCTGGACTTGCCCTATCATAGGGAATTTATCTCTGTCATCCATCTGTCTGCAAAGGATAGTTCCTCTCTTCTGAGTTGCAGTGTGTTTGTGAGAGAGAGACAGAGAGAGACTATGCCAGAACAGACAGATTGGCTTCTACTAACTGGGCAAGTGAAGAAACTTGATTGCTTATTCAATGAGCTCACTACTTGCCAATCACTGATTCAGAGGGATTTGAATAGAAAAAGCAGGTACTCTACTAAAGAGACAGCATCTGGGAATTCAGAGACCTGGATGTAAAGGGAAATATAGAAACTAAGGACTAAAGCTGGCATGCTAAAGTCCAGGGAAACCTGGAAGATAAGATGTGAAGTCCAAGATCCCATGAAGTGTGACAACTGCATGTGTTCAGTTTTGTTTGGGGGACTACTTGGTAAATGTTTGTTGAATGAGTAAATGAATGTATATTTCCATGTTTAAAAAGTACAAGTAGTTCTGTATTAAGCAGTGGGAAGAAAGCTACAGTGGGGGATTCCCGAGAAATGTCCTATACGCACTGGGTTTACCATTTGGGATGCCTGGTCTTCGTTTTTTTTTTCTTCTTCTTCTTCTTTTAAAAAATTATTTAAGGCCGGGAGTGGTGGCTCATACCTGTAATCCCAGCACTTTGGGAAGCCAAGGCGGGTGGATCACCTGAGATCAGGAATTCGAGACCAGCCTGGCCAACGTGGTAAAACCCCGTCTCTACTGAAAATACAAAAATCAGCTGGGCTTGGTGGTAGGAGCCTGTAATCCCAGCTATTTGAGAGGCTGAGGCAGCAGAATCGCTTGAACCTGGGAGGGGGAGTTTGCAGTGAGCCGAGATCGTGTCATTGCACTCCAGCATGGGCAACAAGAGCGAAACTCCATCTCAAAAAAAAAAGTTTTTAATAAATAGAGATAGGGGTCCCCTTATGTTGTTCAGGCTGATTTCAAACTCCTGACCTCAAGCGATCCTCCCACCTCAGCCTCCTGAGTAGCTGGGATTACAGGTGCAAACCACTGCACCCAGCTTATCTGAGTTTCTTCTCACAAGTGGAGACAATCCTCCTAGAAGACAAGAGTGATGCCATCTACTCCTTGATATACTCTGGCCGCTCTGCTCCAGGCTTGGCACATCACTCACTCACTAAGTCTTCAGAGACAAATTTCAGAAAAACTGTGAGCCAGGCCCTCAGGGCAGTATCCTCAGCTGCCCTCTCTCCAACCCAATGTGCAGCCCATGGAAAAGAAGCTGGCTTTATCCTGCCAAAGAATGAAGAAGCCCAGTCAAAATATGCTTTCTTTCACTCTGCTTCCCCCAGGATGGCAGCCTTTCTCCTGGTTAAGTGTACATCAATACAACAGTACATACCTTTTTATGGGATTGGCAGGGAAATCTGAGAAATTTCTAGCTGAGGCCAGATTGATTGCTATCAAGGAAAACTGCCACCCAGAAGAGCTGGGGACCAGTCCCTTCCCGGCTGAAAGTGTCCCAGGTTTTGAACTTGGTGTTCAAGGGGATCTGGGCTGAGAAGTGAGTTAGATCAGCTGATTCTCGGCCAACTCCTGGCCTCCACAGTCCTGGAGGGGAACAGGGTCTCTGCCTGGAAGGGGCTTCATAAGGGACCGGCTCAATCACCCAGGTATGAGTTTATCAGATGTTTACCGAGCACTTGCCATATGTTAGGCTCCACGCCAGCCCAGCGGCTGGAGGGACAGACACAGTCCCTGCAGGGATCATTGAACACATCGGCACCCTTTTTTCTCAAACACGAACTTTCATATACACACCTATACACACGCTCAAAGAGGCACTGAGTTAGGGTATGGCAGAAAGAGCTGGAACTAGACAAGCTAAGGAAAAACAGCCTTCTCCCAGCCTCTTATCGCAATCCTGCCCAGGTCCTCAGGCTGTAATGAAAACAACTCTCACCTGTTCAGCATTTACTACATGCCAGACATGTTGTGTCAAACAGTGTCTCATTCAATCTTTAACACCCCAAGATAAAGGTATTACCATCAGCTGTTTTAAGAAAACTAAGGTCACTTCTCCAAGTGCAGGCGCACAGCAACAGAAGCAAGATCTGAAGCCACCCTGGCGTTAAAGCCAGTGCTCACATCCCCTATCTCTACTGCCTGTAGACACACCCAGTCCCTCCCCACAGACAGGATTCACTCCCCTTCCCCCATCAATAACACATGGTCCCAGTGCCCCCTCAACAGGAAGGCCAAGACTGAGGCAGCCTAGCGAGGTACATTCCAGCTCTCTCAGTTGCAAACACTCACACCACCACCGCCAACACCACCTGCGGTAGAAGCTATTGCATCATCCGCAGGAAGCAGTCCAGCAGCCCAGCATCAGCTCTGAGGCACATTTTCAGTTCCTACTTCTATCCTTGACTACGTTCCGCAGGCTGCCCTGTCTTCCAGCCCCTGGCCTGGCCCTGTAGCTTTAGGCTAATGTGCATGACTGGACGCGATACTGCAGTCTGCTACTTACTTACATGAGATTTGTACCAGTCCTTTTTCTGAACACTGCCAGATGGGCGAAGGGGGTCCGGCTAGAGGAGGCTTCCCAGCTCAGGGCCATTTGGAGATCCTGTGGGCTCAGAGAAAAGTCCTCTCAAATGCAGGAGACAAGCAAGGGAAGGGAATCTCAGGTAGGTACCATAACCTCATCTCTACCTTTCAAGGACATGGGCCAGCGAGAGAGGAAGGCCCTCAAGAGCCTGCCAACAAAGCCAGGATGTCTCTGATGTCAGGTCTCAGCCCATCAGACTGGCAGATATGCTACACTGGGCTTTGCTTTCCTCCCTCTACTATTATTTTTTTTTCTTGAGACAGGGTCTCACTTTGTCACCCAGGCTGGAGTGGTGGGATCTTGGCTCACTGTAACCTCAGCCTCCTAGGTTCAAGTGATCCTCCCGCCTCAGCCTCCCCAGTAGCTGGGATTACAGGCGTGACCTACCACGCCTTGCTAATTTTTGGTATTCTTTGTAGAGACAGGGTCTTGCCATATTGCCCAGGCTGGTCTCGAACTCCTGACCTCATGCGATCTGCCTGCCTCTGCCTCCGGGATTATAGGCATGAGCCACCACACCTGGCCACTTTCCTTCCACTATTGCCATGGAATCTTCTAGAACTGAGGAGAGATCCGGGTAGTTTCTCTTCTGCCTGTCCTGGATGTTCTTTCCCTCTCTGCCAACTTCTGTATCCCTCCTCCCCACACAGCACTCTTTCTTTAACTCTTCATCTCTCTTCCTACCCTGGTTTCCTCCTGCATGCACCACCTCTCTCTGGCCTCACCTTGGGTCACAGCAACAGCAGCCTTTTATGAGCTTATAAAATCCTCGGCATTTTAGTGGAAGTCATCTTGCTTGGAGAGGCTGCTTCTTTTAATGTTATCATCCCCATTTGGAAATGATTCACTTGAGTCTGATTGACATTTTTAACAGCTCTGCAGGTGGGGTCATCGCTCTCTTTTCATATAGAGATCGACACTAAACCAGAGAGCAGCATGAGTTTGTCCCAGCTCTTAGATTACTCTTCAAATGCTGAACCTGACTGACTCCTTGGTAGGGGGTTAAGGCACCTGAATCAGTGATGTGAATAAATATCAAGTTGTTCTTAAGGCTTTAAGGTCACAACGCTGTACTAGACATAATGAACCCCAAAGAAACAAATGGGGACTCCAAGGACTCTGAATTCTTCCCCAAACTTAGACCAGGTTATGAGATCTTTTCCAGGTTTCATGGAATCTTTTTTTTTTTAAGGCGAAGTTTCACTCTTGTTGCCCAGGCTGGAGTGCAATGGCACAATTTCGGCTCACGGCAACCTCTGCCTCCCAGATTCAAGCGATTCTCCTGCCTCAGCCTCCCAAGTAGCTGGGATTACAGGCATGTACCACCACGCCCAGCTAATTTTGTATCTTTAGTAGAGACAGAGTTTCACCATGTTGGTCAGGCTGGCTCAAACTCCTAGCCTCAAGTGACCCTTCCGCCTCAGCCTCCCAAAGTGCTGGGACTACAGGCATCAGCCACTGCACCTGGCCTCATTCCCCTTTATAACAGCCTATAACACATCACAAACTTGCCTTAGTTCAATTTGATTTGACCTGACCTCAGGTGATCCACCCCCTCAGCCTCCCAAAGTGCTGGGATTACAGGCATGAGGTACTGCGCCCAGCCTCATGGAATCTTAAGTATCAACTGAGGCTATGTAAACTTGTGATAAAAAATAAAAATTAAACTGATTGGGCATGGTAGATAAATAAATTTAACTATCAAGATCAATCTTGGATTTCACAACTGGAGGAAAATATTAAAAATCCCCAGATGTTTCAGAGTAGAGTAATTTTTTGCCAATCTTGATCCCTTTCACAGTGAAGGTGTAAAATTTAAAAAACTGACCCCTGTATGAGCTCCTGGCATAGATTCTGATTGACCTGAGGGAGAAAATACTTTTCTAGTTTATATCACCACCAAGACAGGATCATAGACTATGACCTTTACTATGGTGTGGAGTTAAGTTCTCAGAGGTGAGAAGAAAAGAATCTTGATCTCAGCTGTGATCATGCCACTGCACTCCAGCCTGGGTGACAGAGCGAGGCTTCATCTCAAAAAAAAAGAGCAGCAGCGGCGGCAGCCAGTGTAACAGGGTAAGAACAAAGCCTTGGAGTCAGACAAATGGGGTTTCAAATCTCAGCCTTGGCACTTCCTGGTGAGTAGACATGGTACGTAGTTCCTCAACAAAGCATTTTCTAAGTTTACTAGTTTCCTTTTCTGCAGTTAGTTTTTAATTAAATATTTATTGCTCAACTATTCCCTGTTGGTAGAGAGCTTCTCTATTCCATTTATTTAGTACTTACAACAAAGTTTGTGTCATTTTCTTTGAAATGCGATTTTTAAAAAATAATTTAGTCTTTTGGGGTTTCATTTGATCATATTTTTCCCTTGGCAAAGGGGTCCCTTCCTCTTTCTACATATTCCCCATAGTTTTAACTGAAATAATTATTCCTTCCTCTCTGAAGAAAAGCTATTTCCTTTACATTAAATATTTATAGAGCACATACTATGTGCTGTTCTCATCAAACCACATTAGGAATTTTAGGCCACAAGGTATGAGACAGATCTCCTGCTTGCCTTTCCACTGGCCTGCCCCACCCCTCCTCCACTTCCATCATGCCCAGGGGCCACTGAAGAAGGAGCCAAGACTCCTTGGAGATTTAATTAGGTGGCTACAGATAACACAGTGAAATAACACTACGACTACAGTGAGATAATACTGTGACTCAGTTAAGAAGCCAGTGTCGGCAGGGCTCAGTGGCTCATGCCAGTAATGCCAACACTTTGAGAGGCTAAGGCAGGCAGATCACTTGAGGTCAGGAGTTAGTTCAAAACCAGCTTGGCCAACATGGTGAAACCCCGTCTCTACTGAAAATACAAAAATTATCCATGTATGGTGGTGCGCACCTGTAATCCCAGCTACTCAGGAGGCTGAGGCAGGAGAATCGCTAAAACCTGGGATGTGGAGGATGAAGTGAGCCGAGATCAT
>NW_016107385.1:2582151-2597157 GCF_001604975.1 Cebus imitator
AAAAAAAAAAAAAAAACATCATATTCCAGTCGGCCCTCTGTATCTGTAGGTTCTGCATCTGTGGTTTCAACCAACCTCAGTTCAAAAATATTCAGAAACAAAACAATTGCGTCTGTACTGAAGATGAATAGATGGGTTTTCTTGTCATTATTTTCTAAACAATGCAAGATAACAACTACTTACATAGCATTTACATCGTATTAGGTACGAGTAATCTAGAGATGACTTAAAGTACATGGGAGGATGCGCGTAAGTTAAATGCAAACATGACCTCATTTTATATAAGGGACTTGGGTATCTGTGGATATAGGTATCCACAGGAGGCCCTGGAACCAATTCTACAGATATTGAGAGCTGACTCTAACAGAATATAATGACTATAGAAATAAAATGCTTGACGCTAAAGTGCCTTACATATAGTAAGTACTCAATAAACGGTAGTACATAGTATTATTATAAACAATAAGATTTGTAGATTCTTTCTAGAACAGTAGTTTTCAAAATGTGATCCCTGGTTCAGCACTATCAGCATCACCTGGAACTTGTTAGAAATGCATACTATTGATCTCCCTCCCAGACCTACTGACTCAGAAACTCTGAGAGTGGGACCCAACAATCTGTGTTATCTGTCTGTCTATCTATCTATCTATCTAGAGACAAGGTCTTGCTCTGTTGCTCAGGCTGCAGTGCAGTGGTGCCATCACAGCTCACTGCAGCCTCAACCTCTTGGGCTCAAATGATCCTTCTGCCTCAGCCTCTCTAGTAACTGGGATCACAGGTGCACACTACCACACCCAGCTAATTTTTGAAATTTTTTTAGAGACAGGGTCTGGCCATGTTGCTCAGGCTGGTCTCAAACTCTTGGCCTCAAGCATTCCTCCTGCTGTGCCTCCCAGAGTATTGGGATTACAAGCATGAGGCAGCATGCCCAGCCCAATCTGTGTTTTAATAAGCTCTCTGGGTGATTCAGAGGCAATAGTTCTCAATATTGACTGCACATTAGAATTACTGGTGAGTTTCTTTAAATCCTGATGCTGGCCAGACCTGGTGGCACATGCCTGTACTCCCAGAACTTTGGAAGGCCGAGGTGGGCAGACTACTTGAGGCCAGGAGTTTGAGACTAGCCTGGCCAACATGGTGAAACACTATCTCTACTAAAAATACAAAAATTAGCCAGGTGTGGTGGTGCATGCCTGTAATCCCAGCTACTAGGGAGGCTGAGGCACAAGAATCACTTGAACCTGGGAAGCAAACGTTGCAGTCAGCTTACATCACACCACTGTACTCCAGCCTGGGCAACAGAGCAAGACTCGGTCTCAAAAAAAAAAAAAAAAAAAAATCCTGATGCCCATCCTTCACGTAGACCAACCAGAATTTCTAGGGATGAGTTCCAGGTGTTAGGATTTGTTAAAGCTCCCCTATGTTATTCAAATGTACATCTGGGGTTTTTGGAATATATCTGTACATAGAGCTTTGAGTTTACAAGAAGAAGAGAAGACAACTGAATCTTTACAGTGGGTAAGTTTTCTAATGTAAATTATGGAAAGGACCCTAAAATACCCCTTTCCATCATTTCACCCTTACTCCCAAATCTGCCCTATAAAAAAGACAGGAAAAAGACAGAGCCCCTTCTGTAACCTGAGGTTGAGCAGAGGGTCATGGAACGATTCATCCTGCTTCCTTCCCTTACAAGGACTGCCATCCCCGGGAAAAGACCTGGAAAGCTTGAGCCCAATACTAATTTTTAATCACTCAGTGCTATAAATTCCCTCTGGAAGACAAAGAGGCATCTGCCTTGCTGGTAAGGGGCTCTTGTGTCACCCAAATCCTTTAATTATTCATGGAACAAGGAAGATCCTTTATCAGCCCCAACCATGCACCCCAAGAGGCAGATCCAGTTGTCCCTAGATGCCACCTGTCTACCTGGCCACACCCTGTCCAACCTGGCTTATCTTTGGTGCCTCCGAAGTCCAGGATGATATTTCAGAAAGAGAACTTGGTATGGAGGTTAGCAGAATATGGAACAAAATGGAAGCCAGAATAATCTAGAGCTCATGTGCCATCCCGTTCAAGTGACTGTACAAGATGAGGTGTCGACGCAGTGGGTGTTTACCCCCAGCCTTGCCTGTGATGAGAGGGAATAGTCACCGGACCCTCAGTTGTGCTTGCTGGTAAAGTTCCTTGGTACAGGCTGTTTTAGAAAAGTTGCTAGGAGTGAAAGAAAGGTGAGATTTGGAATCCTCAGGCAGATAGAAATCCTACTGTGCGTACCGTATAAGTTACTTAAACTTATAAGTCCCAGTTTCTTCATCTATTTATAAAAATTGGAGCTTCAACAAGATGACAAATGTTTAAGTCCTAATTATGGCGCCAACTACATAGCTGCTTAGGAAATGTTAGTTCCCCTTCCCTTTCCCAGAAAAGGGAAGGAGTGGCAGGAGTGTGATCGGTCAGCTGCCTGAGCCTCCTCAGTGACCCCCCAGAACCGCTAGTGAAACTGCCACTCAGTGTCACATCTTTCAGAGCTACAGCTAGTTAAAAACAGAATAAGATTTACATGTTAAATACTTCTCTGATAATTCCCCCACCAGGGCTACAGCAAATTTGTGGTTGAATCCACTTTTAGTTACTACCTACTTTTCCAGTGCCTAACTTAGAAACTCAAATAGCAGAAAAATTTATTTTCATTTTAAAATTATTATTGTAAAATAAATCTGACAATCCTGTGACCTCTGTTTCTTCATAGGGAAGACAGCGTCTCACGGCTATAGCCGTTCCTGGGAAGGCCTGGGGCTTTCTTCTAGGCTTCCTTTG
The DNA here is from genome assembly GCF_001604975.1 of Cebus imitator. NCBI lineage: Eukaryota > Metazoa > Chordata > Mammalia > Primates > Cebidae > Cebus > Cebus imitator. The sequence continues at coordinate 2,584,966 of NW_016107385.1, forward strand.
TGGGTTTGGGTTCACATTTCTCCATTTCCTCACAGGATTGAGGGCTCAATTTCTAAAGAAGGGGAAGTAGAGGGAAAATGGGCTGTTGTCCTTACAAAGGAAATGGTCTCATCTTTTCAATGTCCCAGGCCCTCTGAAAAGCCCACAGAGACCCCACATTCCCTGCCTGGGAATCTGAATAAAAATAACATCAGGCCTCTTGGAATAGCCACAGATGTTGTTCTCATTTTCATACATTTAGAAGCAAACATAAACATTGAATTAATTCTGGCACCCACTAGTGAATGCAGTCAACCCCAATGTTACAGTCTGGCCTGTGGGCAGCAGATGGCAGGAATGTAGCATAGGGACAGGGCCCCAGGACAGGACAGTAGTTACAGACCGCAGGGCTGGGCAGAGCAGGGCCCCAGGACAGGACAGCACTGCAGACCACGGGGCAGGGCAAGGCCCCAGGACGGGACAGTAGCTGTAGCCCAGATGCAGTTACTGTTCTGGGACCTTCCTGAAGTAAGGGGCAGAGGCCCAGTGCCTCAGAGACCAAATGCCTCTGTACTCTTTCCCCTCTCAATTCCTGCGCCTTCCTCTAACCAGGGGAGGTCATGGCTCATTGACACTGCCTGAGCCCCAGAGAATCTTCAGAGAGCTGCCCAGACTGGGAAAAAGAGGCTGGACACATACATCTTCAGCAATACCCAAACCCCCGCAAACACACACACCAAGAGAATCCTCACAGCAGGAACATGCCAACAGCATTGAGCCTTGTAAGGCAATCTCTAAGAGGACAGGAAGAGGGACAGATTTGGGAGTGTGGGGAAACTTGGCCCCGATTCATTACACCTGCCTTTAAAGTGCACCATCAATGTTGCATGCTGTTTTCTTCCCATGTCTGCAGAGCCCTTTGTTCTCTGGCCATTGCTGAGCAGCCTGGCTCCCAGACAAAGCCAGACAGATTGTTGTAAAGTTTGGATTTCCACTGGCTCTCTCCATCTAATGAGCTGTCACTCAGAACTCTGCCTCAGAAGCCAGGCAGTGCCTGAAAGAAGTTGGAGGGGACAGTAGGTGTGACAGGACCCACAGCTGGGCCTGAGCCTCGCTGGGCTAGCAGGAAGTCTGGAGTGCCCTACACTCCAGCCCCAAATTCCACTCTGAAGGACCAACTTAGCCTTTGAGTCACCTGGTCTCCCGAGGGCAGAGCCTAACTGTGGGCAAGGTCTCTGGATCGTGCATGCCCCTCAGGCCAGAGCCACCACTTGGCATTGCTCACCTTCTCTCTTCACAGGACTGTCCTCTGGAATGGCTTGAGATGGAGCCCCAAACCCCTGGGCCCCCACAGCCTGTGCTGGGTCCTGCAGATCTCACAACTGGAATCCTTTCTTTGAAGTATCCAGAAGGCCTTCTTAAGATGCAGCTGTAGGCTGGGCATGATGGGACATGCCTGTAATTCTAGCACTTGGAGAGATTGAGGTAGTAGGATCACTTGAGCCCAGGAGTTTGAGACCAACCTGGGCAACATAGACCCATCTCCATCAAAAAAAAGTTAAAAAAAAAAAAGATGAAGCTTTTGCTCGAAAACAGCTTTGGAGAAAGAGGCTGTGGCCTCCTCTAGGAGGAGCTCCAGCTTCTCTGGGGTAATGTGTAACCACAAGGGGTTTCTTCCTGTGACCAAAGCCATGGACCAAAACCTGCCCCTGTTACTTCCCTCCATTCCCCTCTCTCAGGAGAGGGGCTTCACACAGTGCATGTTTGGTGACCGTCATGGGACAAACTGCAGTGTATCTCATCAGTGATTAAGTAAAATCATTCATGGGGCTTGCACAGGTGAAAGGCCACGTGAGGATACAGTGAGAAGGCAGCTCTCTGCAAGCCACAGAGCAAGGCCTCAGGAGAAACCAAACCTGCTGACCCCCTGACCTTGTTTCAGGCTCCAGAATGGGAAAAAAATTAATTTCTGTTGTTTAAGCCACCTAGTCTGTGCTATTTTGTAATGGCAGCCCTAGCAAACTAATACACCTTTGTTTTGTGGATGATAGTAACAGAATTTAACTCTTGGATTTGTTGTGAGGTTTGAATGGGTTAAGCGATGTAGGAACATAGTGCAGTTCCTAGGACAGAGTTAAGCACTCAGTGAAAGTTAGCTATTATTATGCAAAACCATACCAATGGGATTTATCACGTCCTTAACTTTCTCATACATCAAAAAGTAATGAATAAACCTAGCTGAGTTTTCTCCCCTGAACTGCAGACTCATATGTACAACTTACTCAACATCTCTGCTTGGATGAATACAGAGTTCTTCCCATAAACCTACTTGCTGTGGTTTGGATGTTTGTCTGCTCCAAAGCTCATGAAATCGAATTGCCATTGTAACAGTCTTAAGACGTGGGACCTTTAAGAGGTGATTAGGCCATAGGGGTTCCAACCTCATGGGTAGAATTGGTGCCATTATAAAACGGCAAGTTTGACCCACTCTTGCTTTCTCTTGCCCCTCCGCCTTCCTCGATATAATGATGCAGCAAGAAGGCTCTTGCCAAGTGCCAACACCTTGATCTTAGACTTCCCAGCCTCCAGAACTATGAGAAAGTTAATTTTTGTTCTTCATAAATTACCCAGCCTGTGGTTATTTTATTACAGCAGCACAAATGGAATAAGACATTGATTCACCTCAGTCTTTCCATCTCAGTGAGAAAACCCCATCTTTCTGCTTGTTCAGTCCAAAACTTTTTTTTTAAGATGGAGTCTCATTCTGTTGCCCAGGCTGGAGTGCAGTGGCACAACCTCGGCTCACTGCAACCTCCACCTCCTGGGTTCAAGGGATTCTCCTCCCTAAGCCTCCTGAATAGCTGGGACTACAGGTGCCCACCACCACACCTGGCTAATTTTTTGCATTTTTAGTAGAGATGGAGGTTTCACCATGTTGGCCAGGCTGGTCTCGAGCTCCTGACCTTAAGTGATCCACCCCACCTTGGCCTACCAAAATGCAGGGATTACAGGCATGAGCCACTGCACCCAGCCAGCCAGAGTCATCCTCTTCATTTCCTACATTTCACATACAATCTGTCTGTAAACGCTGCTGCCTCTGGTTTCAAAATGTTCTCAGACTCACCACCCCACGATGCCCACGCTAGTCTAAGCCACTATCATCCCTTCCCTGGATTATTGCAATAATATCTCTATTGCTTTCTTTGCCCCTTCCAGGCTATTTTCATCCCAGCACCCACAGTGATCCTGTTAAAACCTATATGAGACCCTGTCATTCTTCTGCTCAAAAAACATCATTCCCCATCTCACTCAAAGTAAAAGCCAATCTTTCCAGTGGCCTCTACAATTGAGCATGAACTGACTCCTGATTACCTCTCCGACTTCATCTCTTCTTCCTCTTTTCGCTCATTCTGCTCCAGCCACGTTGACCTCTTTACTGCTCCTCTAACATCTAGGAGAGTTCCGCTTCTGGTTAGGCTGCAGAAAGATATGAAAAGCCTTTGCTACAATGGTATCAACAAGAAAAACCCAGACAAAAATAAAAACCATACTTTTCTACTGAGCAGTGCATGCATGGCCTTGATGAGCTGAATTCCAGGAAGAAACAAGCCCTTTGTAGGTGAGCAGAAGGCCACCACAGCTTCCATACCTGAGGATGTGCCTGGTCTGGCTACAGGTGAATGAAGGAACATGCCGTGTCCTGTCTAGACTAGACTACAGGGCTTTGTAAGCATAAGAAGAAATCAGCTGAGCCATGGTATGGGCTGGCAAGACAGATTACATTCTGAAAGAGGCCATATAGAAAAGCTGGTCATTTGGGCCGATAATTCTCTGTTCTCCACGCACAAAACTTTGCCACAAAAGCGGCACTGGAGAAGGGGCTGGAAAGCAGAAAGTAAGGACACAGTCCTGCTTAAATTCTGGGGCCCTGCTAGAGTCGAGTTCAAAGATAAATCAAAATGATCTGAATCTGTAAGCTACCCCCACCCAGCTCAATTACTTACAACAGGTAAAAGAGGCAGAAGCTTGGGATTGGGCTACTTACAGGTGTACATAATCTAATTAAAGCTGCAGTCGAGCCTTAACTCAATTCCACTGTCAGAGGACTCCCACTGATCAGCTTCAACTTAACCACCAGAGAGGAAAATGGAATTGCAATTTCTGGGAAGTAAACAAAAATATATATTTTTGTTTCTACTGTTCTCTTTTTTTTTTTTTTTTTTTAAGACGGAGTTTCTCTCTGGTTGCCCAGGCTGGCACCACGCCCAGCTAATTTTTTGTATTTTTAGTGGAGACGGGGTTTCACAGTGTTGGCCAGGCTGGTCTCAAACTCCTGACCTCAAGTGATCTGTCCACCTTGGCCTCCCAAAGTGCTGGGATTACAGGCATGAGCCACCACACCCGGCCAACCTACAGAATTTAAAAGGTCATCAAACCCCAAGTGGGTTAAATACACATCTAGACACATCATAGTCAAGTTGTTGAACCAAAGATAAAATGAAAATCTTAAAAGCAGCCAGAGAAAAATATGAACATTACAATGATAAAAATGATAACTAACTTCTCTTTAAAAACAATGCAAGCCAGAAGACAATAAAATGACATAAGAAATGAAAACTCAGAAAATCTAGAATTCTCTGTCCTAGAAAAATAGCTTTTACAAATGAAACAGAAAAAAAGATATTTTTAGATAAAATACAGCTAAGGGAAATAATTTTTAACAGACATGTACTTCAAGAAATACTCAAAAAGCTGGGTGCAACTGTAGTCCCAGCTACTGGGAAGGCTGTGGCAGGCGAATCACTTGAGCCCAGAAGTTCAAGATCAACTGGGGCAACATAGGGAGACTCCATCACAACAAACAAGCAAAAAAAAAAAAAAAAAAAAAAAAAAAAAAAAAAAAAAAAAAAAAAAAAAAAAAAAAAAAAAGAAAGAAAATAAAAAGAAATACTAAAGGGAGTTCTTCGGGCTAGTGAGAAATGATAGCGGTTGGAAGCTCAGATCCACCAGAAGGAATGGAGAGCACTGGGAATATTAAGTATGTGAGTAAATATGAAAGACTATTATAATTTATTTTGAATGACAATTGGCTTTTAAAAATACAATAACCATATATTAGGGGACTTGGTACATGTACAGAAGTAGAATTGGTAATAGTCAAAGGATGGAAGGGGCAAACGGAAGTAAAATGTAACTCTCTTAAATTATTTGTGAAGTGGTATAATGAAGATGCAAAATAAACTGTAACAAGTTAAAGATGCATACTATAATCCCTAGAGCAATTACTAAAAATAAAACAAGAAGGTATAGCTAAAAAGCTAATAGAGGCTGCATGTGGTGGCTCACACTTGTAATCCCAGCACTTTGGGAGGCCGAGGTGGGAGGGCTGCTTGAAGCCAGGGGTTCAAGACCAGCCTGGACAACATAGCAAGACCCAGTCTCTACAAAAAATAACAAATAAATTAGTCAGGCTAATTTATTTATGGTGGTGTGTTCCTGTAGTCCCAGCTACTTGGGAGGCTGAGGCAGGATTGCTTGAGCCCAGGAGGTTGAGGCTGCCATGACCCATGATTGTGCCACTGCACTCCAGCTTGGGTAAGAGATCAACACCCTGTCTCGCTTACACACACACACACACACACACACGCACACACACACACGAGGCCAATAGAGGCAACAAAATTGGATATTAAAAAGTAATTGATCCAGCTAAGCATAGAGGCTCATGCCTATAATCCCAGTATTTTGGGAGACCAAGGTGGGAGGATCACTTGAGTCAGGAGTTCAAGACCAGCCTGGGTGACATAGTAAGACCCTGTCTCTACAAAAAATAACAAATAAATTAGCTGGGCATGGTGGCATGTGCCTGTAGTCCCAGCTACCTAGGAAGCCAAGATAGGAGGATCTCTTGAGCCCAGGAAGTCAAGGCTGCAGTGAGCCATGAGTGCACCACTGCACTCCAACCTGGGCAACAGAACAAGGCCCTGCCTCAAAAAAGAAAAAAGTGCATTGCCACTAACCATCTGCATTGCCTTTAACCACACCCACTTCCCTGGCTTGGCCAAACACTTAAAGAGCACTGTACTGAGTGTCTAGTACAGTGTTGCTCAAACCCTAATGAATTGCCTGGCAATCTTGTTACAATGCAAACTACATTTTTATTATCAAGGCTATTTGACTATCAAGGTAGGGGATTCAAAGATGACCAAGACAAGGTCCCTGTCTTCATTTTGCTTAAAACCCAGACAATACAGCATGGGGGAGAAGGTGAACAGGCCCAAAGGATGGTGGAAAGACAGCAGAAGAATAATTTCACTGGTTTCAATAAAAAGAGCGCATGGTTTTGGTAGATGGTTGATAGATTTAATGACTAAGGGCATCTGGCAAGAGAGAGCTGGGCTACAGCAAAACTCAGAGAAGTGTGTCCATGCAACCCAGAAAAATATGCTCCGGGGATCCTTACTTTTCTTCTCTTTATCCTGATGGAAATTGCTGAAAGGAAAGAGACTACATTCTTCGCATGTGCAATGTGGGTGTTTTACTGTAGGCAAAGAAGGATCAAGATTGGCTATGGGGCACCTTGGAGAAATAGGCCCTGAGGATCAGTTCAGGTGTGGACTCTTCTTGCAAAGGTAAATGCAAGCAGAGAGGGCAGAGCATCGAGCAAGAGCATGACTCATTGTGAGTTGTCTTGAATTCTTGTCAATTCTAAACAGAGGGCTCTGCCTGCTTCTTTTGAATCAGGTCTGCTTAGATGGGTACAAATTTTGGTACAATTTTCAATCTAACACCCTCCCTGATGCAGGGCTAAGTCTGGCTCATCACTCAGTATCTGCACAGGGCAGTGTATTCAACAGGGTTCTTTTAGAGGGACAGAACTAATAAGAATATATATATATATATTAAATATATATATAAGTTAATATATATATGTGTAAGTTAATACTTAATAAACTCCCCTTTATGTTATATATATATATATAAAATATATAATATATATTATATATGTGTAAGTTAATACTTAATAAACTCCCCTTTATATTATATATATATAATAAACTCCCCTTTATATTTTATATATATATATATATAAAATATAAAGGGGAGTTTATTATATATATATAATATAAAGGGGAGTTTATTAAGTATTAACTTACACATATATAATATATATATTAACTCCCCTTTATATTATATATAATATATATTATATATTATATATATAATACGTATTATATATATATAATATAAAGGGGAGTTTATTAAGTATAAACTTACACAATCACAAGGTCCCACAATAGGCTGTCTGCAAGCTGAGGAGCAGGGAGAGCCAGTACGAGTCCCAAAACTGAAGAACTTGGAGTCTGACGTTTGAGGGCAGGAAGCATCCAGCATGGGAGAAAGATGGAGGCTGGAAGGCTAGGCCCATCTTGCCTCTTCACTTTTTTCTGCCTGCTTTATATTCGCAGGCAGCTGATTAGATGGTGCCCACCCAATTAAGGGTGAGTCTGCCTTCCCCAGCCCACTGACTCAAATGTTAATCTCCTTTGGCACACTCTCACAGACACACAAGGATCAATATTGCATCCTTCAATCCAACCAAGTTGACATTCAGTATTAACCATCACAGGCCGGGTCAGAGAATCGCGGGATTTTATAGCTTATAGGCCCTTCTTGTGGCCCATCACCTTCTCTTTATGGTAAGATGCCCAAACTCAAACTCTGGCATCGTGCTCCCCTTAATCTGGAGCTTAGACCACTAGTGAAGACCACTCCCTAGTCCCTGTAGAAACCTGCCTCTAAGCCCTCAGCAAGGCAGCAGGTATAAAGAGAAGAGGGGTACGGCTTCTGCCTGGGGTGGAGGGTCAGGGGTGAAGACAGCTGGTTTATCAGCTTTCGGGCCATTCTCAGAGACCAGTAGGCAGGGCTGTGTGCCTGGAGATCCAGTCCCCAAGAAGCAGAACCAGAAGGCCAGGGCACTTGGCTGCTGAGAATGGTGGAAATTAACCTGGCATTCGACCCCATCCCCAGCGTGATGGAAGGCCAGCAGGAGGGTCCAAAGGTACCACGCCGCAAACTTAGGAAGGCCATGTGTCTGGATTTGCTTAGGACAGTCCCATTATATAATAGATAACTTTTATCTGAGCATATCTATTGGAAGTTCCCCCTTTCTCTATCCTATTTTAGACAATATTTCTACGGTCACCCCAATGTAACTCCAAGACTTTGACCACAAAAGCTAAGAGGTGGGGTTGCTGAGCCCCTGTAGTGGCCCTCTGGGGCCTCCCTTCTCTGCTGCTTCTGTGCTCTGAATCATTCTAGATATACCTCCAGCATCAAGTACAGGCAGGAATATGGTTCCTTTGGGGAGATGATGCTTCTCAGAAGCCCTAGAAGCTTAGCCTGGCCTCAGGGCAGCTCCAGAAGGGTAGAGAAGGCACCTGGAGGCACTCTGGGGCTGAATCAACATCTGAGATGGCTGAAGATGCCCCTTGACTGCATCCAAGCTCCAGCCAGGCCTGTTCTAAAGCTGACGTAAAGCCCTTTGCTGGGAAGAAGCAGGGCTTGGGACAGAGCACACACTTCCGGGATATTTGCATCATGAAGTTAGACTTTCCCCTCATGGGATAGGGCTGGGGAGACAGCAAGGTCTGTAGAGTGGTGAATCTCAATCCAGGAAGGCACTACCGCAAGGCAAGGTAATTAACTAATTATAAATAAAACTACAATAACTCTGTTCATTGACTACTAACTTTGTTGCAGGCTGCCTGGGGGCTAGCTCTAGCATAATTCAGCTACAAGACCACACCCTACCTACCTTGTCCCCAGATTTGCAACTCAATAAAAGTGAGAGCGTCCTGGCATTCGGGGCCACTGCTGGTCTCCACGATTTGGATAGCAGTGGACCCCTGGGCCCAAACTCTCTTTTCTCTATGTCTATGTCTTCTGTCTTGTATTTCTACAATGTCTCGTCTCCACACCAGCTGGAGCGGCTCACAGAACCCTGTAGGGCTGGACCCTATACTCCACGATGCTGTCAGAAAGCCAGGGTCTTGGCTGGGCGTGGTGGTCCACGCCTGTAAACCAAGCACTTTGGAGGCCAAGGTGGACGGATCACCTGAGGTTGGGAGTTCAAGACCAGCCTGACCAACATGGTGAAACCCCATTTAAAAAAAAAAAAAAAGAAAGCCAGAAAGCCAGGGTCTCCCTTTGCATTCTCCTTTCCATTAACCTGTTGGCTTTTGTCTTTCTGCCTTCACCTCATGGCCACAAGATGCTGCCCATCTCTAGACATTTCACCTATATCCAAAGTAGGAAGAAGGGCAAAAGGGTCATGCCAAACATGATGTTTCTGCCCCAATCTTCTCTAGACTTCCATTTGGGTCATACCTGGATCACAAGGCTACTCCTAGAGGCAAGGGAGGCTGAGAAATTGGGGAACAGATTTGTCATGACAGAGTTGGGCAAATCATGACTCATTGCTTGGGCCACTCATGGCACATTGCCATCTCAACCAATCATCTGGTTAACAAAGGAGAGCAGGGAGAATTGGTTTTGGGCAGGCCAATAATACTAACAGTTGCAGTGAAGCTTCCTAAGGCTGGGGAGGCAGCCAGTGCACAATGTGAACAGAAACTGAGAGAGCACTGTCTTTAGAGACATACTGTCCCTAAAAAGTGCTCATGCCCAGTTCCCCACTTTAGCAAGAATTATCAAAACCACAAGGTGCAGAGACCACCCTAGACACAGTCAGAAGACTCCTCTGCAAATCTTCCACAGCCGCCTCAGCATTTCTCCCTCCTCCATGTGCCCCAGCTTCATATTAAATTCCTGTTAAATCTCCGACCCCACTGTATTGCAATTATCTTTCCAGACAAAGCTGTCCTCACCCACTAGCTGGGGACTACTTTGAGACAGAAATTCTGTCTTGTTTTTATCTGTGATCCCTTGCCCAGTTAGTGCCTGGCATAAAATAACAATAACAAATGCTCAATAAGGGCAAGGAGCTGTGGCTCACAGGTGTAATCCCAGCACTTTGGGAGGCTGGTACAGGAAAATTGTTTGGTGTTCAAGACCACCCTGTGCAACATAGCAAGAACCCATCTTAACCATAAAAAAAAAAAAAAAAAAAATTAGCCTGGCCATGGTGTTGTGTATCTGTGGTCCCAGCAACTTGGGAGGCTGAGGCAGGAGGATCACCTGAGCTTGGGAGGTAGAGATTGTAGTGAGCCATAATCGTGCCACTGCACTCCAGCCTCGGCAAAAGAGCAAGACCTTGTCTCCAACAAAACAAAAACAAAAAACCTCACAAATGCTCAATAAGGATTTGTTGACCGAGCAACTGATTGACTAAAGGAATAGGAGCTGGGTTGTGCTGCCTATCCGAATATGCTGGTGACCTTGGGCAAATAACTTTTCTGAACCTGGGTACTTCATCTGTCAATTGGGAGAGTTGCACTATTCTTGTTCTGACATTTGGTGATTTTTTTTTTTTTTTTTTTTTGAGACGGAATTTCGCTCTTGTTACCCAGGCTGGAGTGCAATGGCGCAATCTCGGCTCACCGCAACCTCTGACTCCTGGGTTCAGGCAATTCTCCTGCCTCAGCCTCCTGAGTAGCTGGGATTACAGGCACTTGCCACCATGCCCAGCTAATTTTTTTTTTGTAGTTTTAGTAGAGACGGGGTTTCACCATGTTGACCAGGATGGTCTTGATCTCTTGACCTCGTGATCCACCCGCCTCGGCCTCCCAAAGTGCTGGGATTACAGGCTTGAGCCACCGCGCCCGGCCCATTTGGTGATTTTTTTAACTCCCATCGTAAACCACAGAACTCTATCCTCTGGAGTTATTTCTTTGGCTTGAGGCATTAGCTATCCAGATATTCTCTTAAAATGTATATATACCATATGAAGAAGTTATCCAAATAAAAATTCCATCAGCAGCCCTGAAGAAAAGTCTCTGGTGTTCTGATTAGCAGGTCTTAGAGCAAAGTGTCTTGAGGGAGGGAAGCATAGAGAGAGAAGCTTTGACGTGGATAGGAAAGTCTGAAGTGGGGTATCCTGTCCAGGTACTTTGGGACTCATTGGGATTCTGCAAGAGGAGGCAGGCAGCCTGGGTAACTGGAATGCAGGTGACATAAAGACAGTGGGGAGTTATGGGGGCATAGAAAGTTGCCAAAGTGCCATTAATTTGTTCATGCCTGTCTAGCAGAATAGCTGAACATGAATGAGCCAGGCTGTGTGTTGCAGAGGGACATTGAGGCAGGGATGGAGCAAAAAGTGATGCTTTGCTCCAATCAGGGTGGCCAGAGGACCTGATGGGAGACCATTCTGGGCAGGTTGTCAGCGTGTGGCGTGCAGCCATCTGTCTTCCACTGTGAAACCAGATGGGACAGACCTTAGGGTCCCTGCATGGTGAAACTGAATGAAAGAGGGAAGAGCCTGTCACTTTTTCATTAGCCTGTATCTTCCGGACCCTTCCTCTACCATGGCATGAACAGGGCAAAAGTCACACAAAAGGCAAGTGGCATTCTTCCCAAGGTGCATACTTTTGTCTTTTTGCATAACCTGTCATGTTCTCTCCCCCTCATAGATATTTTTGCCATGAGTATAATGGCATTAATTTATTATTAGTCATCGCCATGGGTAATTCACTTTTTTAAAAACCTCATGGTACATTGGATTAATCACAGTCTTTGGTTCATAATCCTGTCTTTTTATTGATCCAGGCCTGGTCCATGTTTGTGATTATTTTTATTTAATTACTTATTTATTTCAAAATAATGTAAGAAACACTCAGAAACTACCGCCTAGGGCTAGAACTGAAATATGAAGCATATCCACATCTACCTATGTGCTCATCATCCGTCCTATCCCTCTATCTGCTGTCCTGCTACCCCGCTTAGATTATTATTTTATTGATTTATTTTGAGACAGGGCCTCACTCTGTCACCCAGGCTGGAGTGCAGTGGTATGATCTCAGCTCACTGCAGCCTCAACCTCCAGGGCTCCAGTGATCTTCACACCTCAGTCTCCTGAGCAGCTGGGACTACAGGTGCACACCACCATGCCCAGCTATTTTTTTGTAGTTTCTGTATAGATGGAGTTTCACCATATTGCCCAGGCTGGTCTTGAACTCCTGGGCTCATGTGATTCACCTGCCTGAACTTCCCATAGTGCTGGAATTACAGGCATGAGCCACCACACCCAGCCTA
>NW_016107385.1:2597258-2602567 GCF_001604975.1 Cebus imitator
TCTGTCACCCAGGCTGTAGTACACAGGCCTGATCTTGGCTCACTGCAGCCTCTGCCTCCTGGCTGGGTACAAGTGATTCTCCTGCCTCAGCCTCCTGAGTAACTGGGATTACAGGCACGTGCCACCACGCCCGGCTAATTTTTGTATTTTTAATAGAGACGGGGTTTTGCTGTGTTGCCCAGGCTGGTCTCGAACTTCTCAGCTCGAGTGATTCACCTGCCTCAGCCTCCCAAAGTGCTGGGATCACAGGCATGAGCCACCGAGCCTGGCCATTGGCCTAGATTATTTTAAAAAAAAATTTTTTTTTAATTCTTTTTATTTTATTTTATTTTAAAGACAGGGTTTCACCATGTTGGTCAGGCTGGTCTTGAACTCCCAACCTCAGGTGATCTGCCCGCCTTGGCCTCCAAAGTGCTTGGATTACAGGCGTGAGCCACCACGCCCAGCCTATTTTTAAAATTTGATCTCTTAAACTGTGTGAGCTATGAGGCTGTGAGCAGGTGTGAGGCTTATGAAGAATCACACCTACTACCACAGTTTATTCAACAGGACCTGAGCCAGTGCTTCTAAGTCCTAATTGGCTGAATTTGCTTATGCCTAGAGGGCCAATAGCTCAGACTATCCCATCTCCATTAAATGCTCACAATGCTCCCCAGTGCCCAAGACAACTAGACACTTCCTTGGGGTGTGAACCCCAGAAGAGGAGAGTCCCTCCATCCTTAAGACCTTGGATGAATGCAATTTGCCTGACAATAGGACTGCCTGTCTGCAGATGGGTCGAGAGAAGAGAAAAGATGCAGACGTCCCAACATCGCAGTGCTCTTCATCATGGCTTCCAGGGGTAGGGGCTTGCTGGGAAGTGCCAGATGATAAGCACTGGCTGAAGGGAGCCAGAGCCATGAGCCTAGCATATCCCAGCCAACGTCCAAGCTGTGGGCAGTGAGGAGTGGAACAGAGAGATATAGGAGCCCTCCGGGAGAAGGAGGAATTACAAAGTGCTGCCCAACCAGACAGACCAGCTGGGCCAGTTCCCCCTGAGTCCCGGCAGCCTCCACAGGCTAGTTAGGATAAAGCAAATAATGAAAACAGTTTGGCACCCGAGAGCTGTGTCTGGGGTGAGGAAGGAAATACATACAGGTGGGTGAGGTGCTCATTCTGTGCCCCACCCCCTTCTCACCTGCAGGCCCTCCCAGAAGTGGGAGGAATAGGTGGCTCCACAGCTGGGAAACTTGAAAGCTCAGCAGAAGCCCCAATTAGAGAATGTAGCTGCATTCCCGGCCTGGGCTAAAAACTGAAGGGGCTGGGTTTGCTCCCCGCTTGCTGCTAGTCAGGCACAGTGAGCCAAGGTCTCCTTTCAGGTACTCAAAACTCTCTTAGGCTCCTACATTGCAACCACCTGCCCTGCACTTCCCCAGATGCCGAATGCACTCATGCACTCTCTCTCCCGCCTCCCAGTTCCTCACGCTATTCTCTCCACCTGGAAAGCTTGCCTCTCCTGTTAGTAACTCGTACTCATTTTTCATTTTTCTTCCCTTTTTTTTTTTTTTTTTTTTTTTTTTTTTGAGTTGTAGTCTCGATCTGTCACCCAGGCTGAAGTACAGTGACGTGATCTCGGCTCACCGCAACCTCTGCCTCCTGAGTTCAAGCCAATTCTGCCTCAGACTCTGGAGTAGTTGGGACTACAGGTACATGCCACCACACCTGGCTGATTTATATATTTTTAGTAGAGATGGGGTTTCACCATGTTGGTGTGGCTGGTCTCGAACTCTTGACCTCGGGTGATCCGCCCACCTCGGCCTCCCAAAGTGCTGAGATTACAGGAATGAGCCAACGTGCCCAGCCAACTCCAACTCATTTTTCAAGACACCTCTTGGCAGCACTCCCAATCTCCCTTTCTCTCGTTCTCTCAGCCCCTAGGCTCAGGTGTGGGAGGTGCCTCATCCTCTTTCAAGTTCCCCTAACTCCAGGCTCTCACTGGGACTACAGCTTATAAACTGTTATGTCATAGATTGTTTCATTTCTCTTGAGTATAGGACTGTGGCTTTTAAGACAGGGAGAATGTTGGCCAGCTCCGGCTGGGACCCGCACCTCCAAGTAAAGCTTTAAAAGGACAGCCTTTAGAGAAGAAGGCAGAGATGAGAAAGAGGCAAATAGCTGTCGCCTCTCTTTAATTCTCAGAATCCCCCACATCTAGCTATATAGCCAGTTTAGTTCCCACATTCAGCCAAACAAAGTTGTTTCCAACCATTTGGCCCCTCCCAGCCTGGGGGCCTCTGACCTCTGGCCTTTCTTTGGAAAAGCAACACAGAGCCCAGATCTGCAGGAGTAGCTCCCAGCTGGGCCCCTCAGGAAGGGAAGAAGCAAACTTTCCACGGTTTGCACCAAGCCCCAGGAGGCAATGTCAGAGAGGAAGTGAGGAAGTCTGCCTGGCCGAAAGCAATAGAGGCTCCAACATATCCACCCACAGACGCTGCGTTCTCCTGCCAGTGTCCCCACACTGCATAGGCTCTGCCAGGAGCCATGCCTACCCTCATTCAGCTATCTTAGAATTGTCTCCTCCTCAAATAAGGACAGAGCATTATGTAACCCATTTCCTTAGGCCTCAGAGCTATGGAGTCACAGGCACACTAGTCAAGAGAATCCCACTGGCTCTTCCATAGGCCCCCAGGGCCACCGCACACAGGGCTGTGTGTGAATTAGAGGCAGGAGGCCCCTCTGGGCATTTTTGAAGGTGCTTTCTCTGAATAGACAAAGCACAAAAGTGTCCCCATTTGTGTGCCAGGCACTCTTGAATGCAGCAATATTTATGTAACTATACGTGTGGCCCTGAATGAGTGCCCCCCTTTGAAGCCTTCCCCAGGTGGTCTGGGTGTCTTCAGAGCATCTGTCATGTTCTTCCTGTCCTGCTCAAGCCCCCTCTGGTTGATGGCCTCTGTCTCCAAGACTACTGGAGAACATCCACTGGTGTCCACTGTGAGATGCTGATGTCTGGCTCCAGGGAGGGCCTCCTGATGCTCTCAGAATGGCCCAGTAAGGCTCTGCCCTTGGCACCTGGGCACAAAGGCAGTGTTGCTAGAGGCTGGCATCCCACAGAACCAGCTTTTTTAAAAAAAAAAAATGGAGTTGCACTCTTGTTGCCCAGGCCAGAGTGCAATGGCGCGATCTTGGCTCACTGCAACCTCCACCTCCTGGGTTCAAGCGATTCTCCTGCCTCAGCCTCTGGAGTAGCTGGGATCACAGGAATGCACCACTACGCCCAGCTAAGTTTTGTATTTTTAGTAGAGATGGGGTTTCGCCATGTGGGCCAGGCTAATCTTGAACTCCTAACCTCAAGTGATCCACCTGCCTCAGCCTCCCAAATTACACAGAACCAGTTCTTATGGCCACTGCCTCAGACCCTCAGCCCATGAAACCATAAGTCCTTGGGACCAAGCCAAGAAAGGGTCACAATCCAAGGTGGATATTATGTGCCCCTTTCTTCCAGTGCCCTCCAAGCCTACAGACAAACCCTCCTGCTTTCAGCATTCCTCTTCCTCAAAGACAAACCTTGCTTGCTGGGGGCTCTACCCATCAGTTCATGGGACATCCCTTACATATGGGAGTGAGTGGAATCCCCCACTACCTATGGTGCTGAGAGACCCTGAATTCACTTCTTCCTCAGAATGTGGTGCCCAGAAGCTGAAGTTTATTAAGCGTTAGAACGGATCAAATCTTAAATTAGAGCTGAGGTTTCTGGCACCCAGAGTTTGAAATAAGAAGTTGGCAGTATTTATATCCTACTCTGCTCTTCCTCATGGGCGACTCAACTCCTCTTTGCTTCTTAGAGTTTGGATCACCTCATGTTTAAAATAAGCACAATCATGAATACTTGGGAACTCTAAGGTTCTCCAAGATCTTCCTGGAACAGAAAATTCCAGGATAATATCAGAATAATGCCAGGGCAAAACAGCCTAATTTTGCACTTCCTCTTAGCTACATAGATTATTTACTCTACATCTTTCCTTGTTTCTTAATAACCCTGCCATAGGACTGCTTCTATTCTGAGTCTGTGGTCCCTTTTGACCTTTTGGTTCTTTCTTTCCAGATGCAGAAAAGCTGATACCTGGTATCTCTCCATTTATTGCGTATATCAATGTGGAAATTCTGGGTTAGGCTATTTCCAATGTTTTGAGAAGATCATGAAAAGTAGGCTACTTCTACCCAAAAGCAGAAGCATAGTACAGAAAGGAGTTTTCATTGAACTGAAGAGAGAAACTCAGCTCCTTAGAGAGCTCCCGAAGAGCCTGTCAGCAACAGCTACTGTGAGATGCACCTGGGCAGAAGACAGCAGCCCCCAGCCTTGGGCTAATGCATCTTTCACCTTTCACCTCCCTGCCTCCTGGCAACACGAATTGGTTTGGCTTATTGTGCCCCCTTCTCATTGATTCTTCCACCTCAACATACCTAATCACTCGTAAATGCCAAATGCTGCTGCTGTTCTGATTGGCAGATCTATTTACTGCTAGGGTAAAAGACCAGCATGGTGATGCTGCTTTCTCAGATGTGGCATCTTTCTGACCCTCAACACCACCTCTCTCCTTCAATTCTGTCCCCCTTCACCCTCCTCCCACCCCAGATAGTCCTTCCTTCCTTTCGTGGTTGCACAGTAAACAAGCAGTCCAAGGGTTCCCTGGAGGTCCAGAGATTTTCATGTTTGGGTGTTTGGCCTACTAAAGCTGTTGTATTATCTAAATACAAAAGTCAAAGTTAGGCAAACCAAAGTTAGGGAAATCACCCTTCTCACAATTAAGAACACACACATATCCACAAACCCAGGCAAGAGATCATAGACTTTTGGACAAGTAAATCCATCTAAAAACCACTGATGCAAGTAAGGTTGGCTTTGATGAAAAGTAAGTGCATAGAATTGAGGAGTTTCCTAGAACAGTTCTATAGAGCTACCAGTTCCATAGAACAGTTCCATAGTGCTACCAGTTGCCACTGTGCCTGAAATTCCGCTATTAAAATTTATTCCTGGCCGGGAATGATGACTCACTTCTGTAGTCCTAGCACCTTGGGAGGCCAAGGCAGGCAGATCACTTGAGCCCAGGAGTTCAAGACAAGCCTGTGTAACATGGTGAAACCCGATCTTTACATCTCTACAAAAAGTACAAAAATTAGTTGGGCATGGTGGCATGCACCTACAGTCCTAGCCACTCAGGAGGCTGAGGCGTGAGGATCTCTTGAGCCTGGAAGGTAGAGACTGCAGAGCTGAAATTGCACCACTGCACTCCAGCCAGGATTGCAGAGTGAGACCTTGTCTCAAAAAA
>NW_016107385.1:2602762-2619550 GCF_001604975.1 Cebus imitator
TTTTTGAGACAAAGTCTTACTCTGTTGCCCAGGCTGGAGTGCAGTGGTGTGATTTTGGCTCACTGCAACCTCCGCCTCCTGGGTTCAAGTGATTTTTGTGCCTCAGCTTCCCAAGTAGCTAGGATTACAGGGGCCCACCACCATGCCCGGCTAATTTTTATATTTTTAGTACAAAATTTTGTATTTTTAGTACAGGGTTTCACCATGGTGGCCAGTCTGGTCTTGAACTCCTGACCTCATGATCCACCTGCTTCAGCTCCCCAAAGTGCTGGGATTATGGCTCATGCGAGCCACTGCACCCGGCCGGAAATGTTTCTTTATGGTCAAGTAAGTTTCGAGATTCGAACATATTTTAATATTCACTGTGGTAGGCAGAATAACGGCCCTCAAAGATGTTTTTGTCCTAATGCACAGAACCTGTGAAGAAGTTACTTTATGTGGCAAAAGGGATCATACAGATGTGATTAAGGTTCAAGACCTTAAGGTGGAAATCGTAGCCTGTATCATCCAGGTGAGCCCAATTTCATCACACGAGCAGAGAAATTTGCCTGACTGCGGTCAGAGAAAGAGGCATGGCAATGGAAGCCAGGTGAGAGAGATGCTAAATTTCTAGCTTTGAAGATGGAGGAAGGCAACCATGAGTTAAGGTGTGCCAGTGTATGCCTCTAGAAACTGGAAAAAAAGAAACAAATTTTCCCAGAGAGCCTCCTGAAAGAAACTGGGCCTTATCAATATTTTATTTAGCTCAGTGAGACCCACGTCAAATTTCTGATCTATCAAACTGTAAATAAGTGTGTATTGTTTGAAACTATTAAGTTTGTGATAATGCGTTACAATATCATTAGGAAACAAACACACCTCATCCTTGGAGAGTCATGGTGCGCTTTGGCATATTAAGAGTTCTAAGAAGCTTTTCATTTAACCCAGCACTTTAGAAACTTAATTGAACACCAAACTCTTAATCTCCGGTAACATACATTACATCTTAGAACATCATATGAAAAATACTGCATCTCAGCATTAACTTTTCTCTTTTTTTGAGATTGAGTTTTGTTCTGTTGCCAGGCTGGAGTGTAGTGGCGCGATCTCAGCTCACTGCAACCTCTGCCTCCTGGGTTCAAGCGATTCCCCTATCTCAGCTTCCCAAGTAGCTGGGACTACAGGCTCATGCCACCACGCCCGGCTCGTTTTTTGTATTTTAGTAGAGACGGGTTTTCACCTTGTTGGCCAGGATAGTCTCGATCTCCTATCCCCTATCCACTATCCAGTGACTGGTAGGAAGGGGTTAAGTAGGGTGACTCCTAAGTCTAAATTTGAACCCGTAAGGATAAAGTCCTGAACCTGTTTCCCAATGAGAATGACAAGTGCTGGGATTACAGGCTTGAGCCACAGCATTAACCATTAACATCTAGTGTGATTTAGTTCCTATGTTTTCAATGTGATTAAGTGAAAGAATGGGACACAGGACAGGTAAGTTTTGATGGCCCAGCATGGAGGTCTGAAGAGGTGAGACCTGGGTGGGAAAACTCATGGAGGAGTGATGAATAGATAGGTGGGTACATGCTACAGACAAACTACACAATGTGTAGACAAACTACACAATGCTACACAATGTGTGTTGTTGTGCTCAATAGTTTGTGCCAAGACCTCCTTGCCCTTCAGGTTCACCATCTTCTCTAGGATATTTTCCCTGACCTCCTCTCCCAGGACTAGGTTGGAAGCCCGATTTATACGCTTCCACCACCTCCTGAGTTTATTTATCTCCGGCTGTGGCAACAACGTCCTGAAATGGCCTGTTTGTTTGCTTCTCCTACTGGCCTGAAGTTCCTAGAGGGCAAGTTCACTGTTCACATCTTCTGTGTCCCATCCTGCTTCAGCATATTGGGGAGAGCCTTTGTCTCATCCTTTTTAGACCACGAATGTGTACGAGCTTAATCCTGACTTTCCTTAGAATTGGTGGATACAGTTAAAGCCTAAATCTCCACCCTGGCCCCATGTTGGCTGCCCAGCTACAGTTCAGCCTAAGTACTCATGTTCCAAATAAAACCATGGAGCACCTTCTATCATACATTTTGGAGTTTTATTTTGTTTACCTACCTCCTTCTTTTCCCGTAGTAAAACATGCAAGGGGTTCAGCCTGAATGTGTTCTACATTATACCACAGTTTATGAGGCAGCCAACTAGGTTATAGGGGAGACAGATCAAAAGACCAAATGCTACACTGCCAAGATCGTTTGTAGGAAATGGTCAAAATTGAGAAGCTGTAGATATGAACAGGACACCCTGTTGAAAGGAAGTGAAGTGCTAGGTCAGTACTGGCATAAGGTAAGAGATCAAATGAGTCAGAGAGAGAATCCCATGTACCACATCTCACATAATCGAGGAAAGCTTCCTGGATGTGGAGGACTTGGATGTAAAGAGTAACCAAAATTTCCTGTGAGGAATCGCCCCTTTCCCTCTCTCAGTCCCAAGGTGAAACACAGGTCTTGGTTCTGAACAATCAAAGTCCTGAATCCACTATCCCCAGTGACTGGGAGGAAGGGGTTAAGCAGAGTGACTTCTGAGTCTAAATTTGAACCTGTAAGGATAAAGTCCTGAACCTGTTACCCAATAGAGAATGACAATAAGCCAATAACAAGAGCAGAGGCAAGAAATGGGGAGAGGGCCAGTTCACGAGTCCTGCGTTAAGCTTTATCTGAAGTTCTTTATATACAAAAGATAGTAAATTCCCTTTTTCAAGTAGGCCAGTTTGAGTTGGGTTTCTATTTCTTTGTAATCAAGAGTCCTGATGATTCAGAGGAAAGAAGGAGGTATATAACATGAACAAAGACAGAACGCTGGGAACTAAGACTCAGGGAGTAGTAGACAGTATTCTCAGCACCCGCCTCGGGGAACGGCCACCTCTCCGACCATCCACACAGTCATAAAGGAGAAATTCCCTATAACTGGACCTACTTAAAAGACCCTGTTCCTGCATCAAGGTGGCTAGCACCTGTAATCCCAGCTACAGGGAGGCTGAGGCAGGAAGATCACTTGAGCCCGGGAGTTGGAGGCTGCAGTGAGCCATGATTGGGCTACTGCACTCCAGCCTGGGCAACAGAGCAAGACCCTGTCGCTAAAACAAACGCAACCAACCAACCAAACAAAAAGACCCTACTCCCCTGGTCACATCTGAGCTGCCACAGTTTCTTCCTCAGTAAATTGGAATTGCGAGAAGAGTTTAATGTCAGTCAAGGCTAGTCTCCCGAAGGGGAAAAGAGGTGAGACCTTAGAAGCCATAGCATGGCTGTGTTTATCGCTTGTGGACTGAGCAGAAGAGAAAGCAAGACAATATCATCACTTTATAGATGAGGAAAACCGAGGGTTAGAGAGATTATGTAGCTTGCCTAAGGTTGCACATTTGGTATGATTTTACAGAGCTAGCGTCCAGCTTTTTAAAATTCAAGAGTGGGGCAGGAAACAGCTGGGTCAGAGTGGCGTAAGAACCCTGGACGGGTGAGATTTGGGGCAGACAGCACGGGTGGTCTCTCCAGAAGAGTCAGACCAAGTCCAAACACTCAGAGACAACTCCCAACACTCAAAACAGCAAAGAAATTCTGGTGCTTTAAGTGTTCCTCGCTTGGCTCAGAAACTTGCCTTCGAGCCAGGACGCAGACTGCACCTGCGACGAATTTGTCTCACATAAGCCTGCAGCGCTTCCGCGGCCATTGACTCCCGGAAACTACAATTCCCATTACGCACCGCGACTGTGCGGACTAAACTGGTATAAACTCCAAGCCCCAGAATGCATTGGGCGAGAGGCGAGCGCACGGAGGAGCGCAGGGGCGTGGCCACGTCTCCCGCGCGGGACCGTTAAATTTGAATCTTGGCGGCTAGTGATGTGGGCTTGAGGTGGCTGGTTTGTAACGGAGTCTTGTGCGTGCTTCGGTCGCTTCTGTAGCTCCGAGGGCAGGTTGCGGCCCAGAGGAAAGGCCTGCAGCCGAAGAGGACCTTAGCCAGGAATGCAGGATGGCGGCGGTGAAGAAGGAAGAGGGTGCTCTGAGGTAGGTACAGGAGAAGAGCTGCTAGGGGCTGGGCCTGAGAGACCCGAAGGTGTCTGGTAAGTGACAGAGGCTTCGCTCGGAGCAGTCAGGGAGACCGGCACGGTCAGGAGAACAGGCCCCGCCGGAGCTTCCTTCGCTTTGGAGTCGGACGCCAGAGGTGGAGGTGAAAACGCAGTGGAGTGAGGGCACGTGCGAATCCTGCCGTATCCAGCTTCAAAGCGAAGAAGGCCGCGGGACCCCAGCGGGACAGAGAGCTTGGAAGTTGTGATGTGGCCTGTTTGTAACTCAGCTCAGCCATCTGCTAATTGTTTGACCTTGGGCAAATCGTTGGTATGGAAAATGCTGATGTTAATGCTGCTTTATGGGGCTCTGGCGGAATTCAAAGTATTTGTTAAGTAACTGCTTTCAGATAAGCGTTCAACTAATGGCAGGTGCTGTGTCAGTAGCATAGAGATCTAAAAAGCCTTTAGCCAATATAGAGATCTAAATTATTCCAGTAGCACAGAGATCTAAGCCTTTCTCTGCACGTTTGCAGCTTTTCCTTGTATTAAAAGGAACTACATAGCAATTCTAGGTTGGAAGTCTGTATGTATTTTCACTACGATGCCCACAATGCATTGATAAATGCTGTGTCGTGGGCTCTTTGATTCATGTAACAAATGTTTTTTGGCTAAGCTCTGGATGCAGCAAATACACAAAAAAAATCTCAACCCTCATGAAGCTTAAATTCTGGGATGGGGTGAAGGTGGGTGAGTTAGACAATAAAGACGAACTGTTAGATGGAGGTGGTGGTCAGTACTTTTAAAAAAAAAGCAAGTGGGGGTAGGCAATATTGGGGGTGAGGAGTGGTGCAATTTTAGCTTGAACATTGGAGCCTCACTGAAGAGATGTCATTTTTGTCAAGACTTGAATCTGAAGGGCTGGATGTTCTTATCTCTGGGGGAATTACAAAGGCTGAGGGTAAGAGTTGCGGGGGGAAGTTGCACCTGTCATGTCCAAGGCTATGTCCCTGGAGCAGAATTAACTACAAGGGTAAAAGGAGGTAAAGTAAAAAAGGTGAAGATGCAGGCATTGTAAGGACTTGGCTTTTACTACAGTTGTAATCAAAAGTCCCTGGAAGGTTTTGAGCAAAGGAAAGACATGATCTGACTTGGGTTTAAATGTAATCAGTTTGGCTGTTGTGTTGAATAGACAAAGGCAGCAAAGGATGGAAGCAAGGGATACCAGTTAAAAGGTTATTGAAATAATTTAGCCCAAAATAATTGAGCTCAAAAGTGAGTTGAGCCAGGTGGAAAACAGTGGAGACGATTAGAAGTGGTTGATTTCTGTATATATTTTGAAGGTAGTAGAGCCAGTAGGATTTGCTAACTGACTGAGGGGTATGAGAAGGGCATCAAAGTTGGCACTAAGATTTTTAGCTTGAGCAACTGAAGAATGGAATTGCCATTTATTTGAGAAAGAGGAAGACTGGGAGGAGCAGGTCTGGGAGGAAGTGGAGGCAGTTTTAGCTCAATTTGGGATATTTAACTGAGATTGTTTAATCACTATTATTAAGACCAAGAGAAGAAAGGTCAGATGAATTCAACAAACATTTATTCAGGGCATAATAGTGTTATATCTTGTATTAAGTGGCGGGCATACAAAAATAAATGGCATGGCCCTTACCTTTACAGGCTACACAATATACCACAGGTCCTGGTATAATGTTTCATTATAATGTTGATGAGAAAAAAAACAATTTATTGTTGGGCTGCTGTGTATGTGGAGTTTGCTTGTTTTCCCCATGTCTGCGTTGGTTTCCTTAGTATTCTAATTTCCTTCTACATCCCAAAGATGTGCCTGTTAATTGGTGTGTCTAAATGGTCCCAGTTTGAATGAAAGTGGGTGTGAACGTGAGTGCTCCCTGTGATGAAATGGTGGTCCTGTCGAGCGTTGGTCACTCTCTGAGTTGCTGAGATGGGCTCTGGCCACCCTCAACCCCTGAGTAGAATAAGTGAGTTGGAAAATGAATGAAGGAATGAGTTCAAATTATTGTAAAGTAAAAATCTGTAAAGTTTAGGCACGGTGTCTCACACCTGTAATCCCAGCGCTTCGGGAGGCTAAGGCAGCAGTATTGCTTCAGCTCAGCAGTTCAAGACCAGTTTGGGCAACATAGTGGGACCTGCCTCTACTAAAAAAAAATTATATAAAGTGTACAATAATCATACAAATGCATGACAATAAGCAACACCTTATGAAAGTGCCCAGCAGCCCCACTATAATATAATTGTTTGTTTTTGAACTTTGTGGTGGTAGAAGGTGCTTCTTAAAAGTTTGACTCGCAAACATTTATTCCTTGAGTTAACCCACAAACACCATGACTGCAGTCACTCACTGATTCACGAAAAATTGGGTAAATGATTATTTTTTGTTTTTATTAATTGTTCTTAAATGTATGGATAGCCCACATTTATTTCCATGTTTAATATTAAAAGTGTTTTGGGTCTTTATTTAGAAGTTTGATGATGTTTTTGTGACCAGAAATGTGCCATAGGAACTTAACTCTTGTTTATATCAATCAGCCTGTGGCAAAACTGGTTTTGTTACACGTCATTTTGATTAAAGTCATAGTTTCCAAGAAGTTGTCTCCAACGTTAAGTGAAAACTTATCGTAGTTAAAAAGATGTGACTGATTACAACTCGAATTATTAATCACAGTTACTTTTTCAGCACTCATCTAGACTGAAGTCCCATATAACTTTCACTCGGTTTCAAAGATTAGTGCCAATCTGTCTCTCCTTTTGTTTCACATTTCAGAGATAATATCTTTTAGAAGTAGTCTTCTATCTAACAATTGCAGGATTCTGAAGAGCAGAAAACATAACGATAATTACCTCCAAAACATTTTGGGGATTCTCCCAGTAGGCTTGATAGAATTGGGTGTGGGGATGCAGGGAATTTTGACTAGTAAACTGTTTGCTTCTGCTCTTGGCTACCTATATGTACAAACTTCAGTTTTGAGTCATCTGTTGAAACATGGGACAGTAGTCTCACCAACACTTTGCTAATTTTATTTATTTTTATGAGACAGGGTCTTGCTCTGTTGCCCAGGCTGCAGTGCAGTGGTGTGGTCCTGGCCCACTGCAGCTTTGACCTCCTGAACTCAAACAATCCTCCCACCTCAGTCTTCTGAGTAGCTTCAACCATAGACGTGTACCACCACACCTGGCTAATTTTTTATTTTTTGTAGAGATGGGGGTTTTCCTGCGTTACTCAGGGTGGTCTCGAACTCCTGGGCTCAAGCATTCCCCCTCCCTCAGCCTCCCAAAGTGGTAGGATTACAGGCATGAGCTACCATACCTGGCACTAATTTTAAATTAAACTAGGTGATGCATTCAGTGGTAGGCGTAGAAGTACTTGTTGCCTCTTTGCCAAATTTATAACTCTCTTGTTTCCTTCTTTTCTTTGTGCCTTAACTTCTATTCATTTTTCTTTTCCTTTCTTTTTTTTTAAAGGAAGAAGTGGGGTCTTGGTATGTTGCCCAGGCTGGTCTTAAACTCTTGGCTCAAGAAATGCCTCCACTTTGACGTTACAAAGTGATGGGATTACGGGTGTAAGCCACCGCACACAGCCACACTGTATTCTTATATTACTGTCCACAATATCCTTGCCAAATTGTATTCAATTAGGCATTATTGTAGCCATAAACCTGAAAACCAGGTAACAGATAAAGAAGCTTAGGAGTATAATAATAATACCGTGTCATTCCACCATCTTCAACCCAAGACCATGAATAATCGCCTATTTGCAGACATTTACAATAATCTAGTGCTATAATTCAATGTTGGTATGAGATTTACTTTTGTTTCTTTCTTCACAGTGAAGCCATGTCCCTGGAGGGAGATGAATGGGAACTGAGTAAAGAAAATGTACAACCTTTAAGGCAAGGGAGGATCATGTCCACACTTCAGGGAGCATTGGCACAAGAATCTGCCTGCAACAATACTCTTCAGCAGCAGAAACGGTGTGTAGAATGGCTGAGTCTCAACCTGTCATCATTCATCCCCAGCTGTTGTAGATAATGTGGGTGTAGATCTATGGGGAATGGCATAATGAGTACTCTTTAAATTTCTGTAGTACGAGAATCTGTTCCCTGCTTTCTCATCACATGACAACTATCCAAGGATATCCTCAAGTATAATTAAAAACAAAGGCTATAGGATTTAATTTCATTGTGGAGCAGGCAAACTATTTTTAGCAATAGAAATACATTTTATACAGGGGGCAGTGATAAGCATAGTAAAGTAAGTATTACATTGCAATGTTTCCCAAAAGTATTATGTCATTCTGGACCCCTGAACAGACTTAACTCTTTGATGGTAATTGATAAGGGATATTGCCTCCTTGGATTGTGAGTACTAAGGGAGAGTGAATCTGCTATCTTTTATGTGTACTGAATTATTAACTTCCTAGGAAGTTATTTTTGAGAGTATGACAAAAATAAGTGGTCTCCAAACACATGTAAACCTCAGAAAAATTGAATTTGTACTAGAACATTCTCAGTAATGACTTAACAAATTTAACAAATACAAATTTTTGTATCTTGAGTAGAGATGCGGTCTTGCCATGTTGGCATGCTGGTCTTGAACTCCTGAACTCAAGCGATCCTACCCACTTTGGCATCCCAAAGTGCTGGGATTACAGGTGTAAGCTACCGCACCCAGCCTCATTCATCATATTTTTTCATGTTACATGCATCAGTAGATTTTCTTTTTATTGCTGAATAGGATTTCATTTATTTATTCACCAATTGATGAATATTTAGATTCTTCTAGTTTTGTGCTTTATGAATAATGTTGCTATGGACATTCTTGTACAAGGCTTTTTGTTGACGTAATTTTCATTTCCCTTGGAATGGAATTATTGGACCATAGAATAGATGTATGTTTGGCTGGGTGCAGTGGTTCACACCTGTAATCCCAGCACTTTGGGAGGCCAAGGTGGACAGATCACCTGAGGTCAGGAGTTCGAGACCAGCCTGACCAACATGGAGAAACCCCATCTCTATTAAAAATACAAAAATTAGCCAGGCGTGGTGGCACATGCCTGTAATCCCAGCTACTTGGGGGTCTGAGGCAGGAGAATTCCTTGAACCTGGGAGGCAGAGGTTGTGGTGAGCCGTGATCGCCACCATTGCACTCCAGCTTGGGCAACAAGATAAAAACTCCACCTCAAAGAAAAAAAAAAAAATAGAATAGATGTATGTTTAACTGTTGAAGAAACTGGTTTACCAAAGTGATTGTAACATTTTACACTCCTACCAGCAACTCATGAGAGTTTATTTGCACCAAATCCACTCCAGTGTTTGGTATTGTCAGTCTATTTCATTTTAGCCATTCTAGTTTTGTGGAGTTAAGTTTCATTACTTCACATTTCCCTGGTGACTAATAATGGTGAACATTTTTTTCACATGCTGCTTGGCCTTTTGTATATCTTCTTTTGTGGTGTATCTGTTTAGATATTTTCCCAGTTTTCAAATTGTGTTGCAGGGGTTCTTTATTTACTTTTCCCAGGACCATAGATTCAAGTTTCCCAGATTCAAGTTTCCCTGATTCAAGTTTCAGGAGCATAGATTCAAGATTCCCTGAATCTGTGCTCCCCAGTAGGGTTCTTTATATATTCTGTATACCAGTCTTTTATCAAATATATGTGTCGGAGATATTTTTTTCCCTCATCCATGTCTATTTTCTGGGTGGCTTTTTTTTTAAACTGCTAAGTTTTAAATATTGATAAAGTTCAATTAGTGTGGGTTTTTTTTTATGGTTAGTACTTTTTGTGCCCTCTTCAGGAGATTTTTGCCTACCCCAAAGTCACAAAGATGCTTTCCTATGTTTTCTTTTACTAGCTTCATGGTTTTATGTTTAGGTGTATTATTTATCTTAAATTTATCCTTGTATATGGTATGAGGCTGGAGTAAAAAAGTCTCCCCTCCCCCCACCCCTATGTGGGTATCTTTCTAGTTGTTCTGCCTCCATTTGTTAGAGAGTTTTTTGTTTCCTTTCCTCATTGAATTGCATTGGGACCTTTTACAAAATCATTTGACCACATATGTGTGGGTTATTTCTAGACTCTGTATTCTGTTCCATTGATCAAATTGCCTATCCTTTCACCAATAATGTGGTGTCTTGATTAGTTTTATATCGAAAGTCCAGCAGGGTGAGTTCTATAGCTCTTGTTCTTTTTCAGAATTGCTTTAGTTATTGTTGATCCTTTGCCTTTGCAAACAAATTTTGAAATCATCTTGTCAATTTCTAGAAAAGAGCCTACTAGAATTTCAATTACATTGGTTTGAATCTATAGATCAATTGGGAGGATTGCTGATTTTTATCAGTAGCATCTTAGATTTTATTTTTTCACCATTTCTGCAGATAATGTCATTATCTCACTTTAATTGCCATGTTAGCTTCATAATTGTGGTCCCTTCTAATGCCTGGCTATCCTTATAAAGTTACTTGATTAATCTTTTTGAAATCTTGTCATATTTAAGATACCCTCCATTTAAAGAACCAATGGTGGCTTGAGCAGATGGAATCCAAAGTCTTTAAATTTACATTTAAAGCATGTGCTTCTTACTTCTCCAGGTGTCTCCATTTGTTCTCAGTACTGACTTTATGTTACAGGTTAGGGTCCACTCAACTTCCTTTGGATAAACTCTTCCACCTTCATAATTTTATTCAATATTAGTTTCACTCTTTCTTGAAAAAACTGTTCTTTTTCAAATTCCCTGGTTCCTTCAGAGTCTCACCTTCAGAGGCTGCTTCTGTGATACCTCCTTTGACTTCTTAAAGCCTTTACTGCCCATTCTTGGCAACTGTAATTTAGTATACTGTTTTGTATTACTAGTACATTTTTCATTTATTTACGTTTTTTTTAAATTAGAGTATAAATTCCCATGTGTCAGGGACTAATTTATTATTTTTAGATCAAACATAACTCATTATACAATTTTTGTTAGTCATTTATCCAAATTGTGGCTTATTACCTAATTCTTCCCTCTATTCTAACTGGTCAATCTTAATTTAGTCTTAGCCCTTTGCCTTTCCCAGCTTTTTTTTTTTTTTTTTTTTTTTTTTTTATTTTTTTTTTTTTTTTTTTTTTTTTTTTAATAGAGATGGGGTTTCTCCATGTTGGCCAGGCTGGTCTTGAACTTCTGACCTCAGGTGATCCACCCACCTCGGCCTCCCAAAGTGCTGGGATTACAGGTGTGAGCCACTGCGCCCAGCCTCCCAGCTTTTTATAGTCATATTTTACCCTTTCTTTGATGTGTTCTCCACATTATCTATGGTATTATTCTTCTTTGACTAATGTTACCCATGGAATTTTTTTTGAACTTTAAAATTCTTACTTATATATTTGTTAATGTGTGTAAACCCTTTACATTTAATACTGGACAACCTAATAAGAAAATACTATTATTATGCCCATTTTACAAATGCGGAAACTGAAAATATAGTTTTAAGTAGCTTGTCCAGTGTTAGTCATCTTGTGATTGGTGGAGCTGAAGTTGAATCTAGGTTGTCTTGTTTCAGAGTTTTTAACTGCTATGTAATATTAATACTACTTTTCTGTATGTTGTCGTGAAATTTGTTCCTCTAATTTCTATATATTTTCTCCCTCTTATGTTATTAAGCAGAATCCTTTTTTTTTTTTTTTTNCTTTTTGCTCAGGCTGGAGTGCAGTGGTGCATCCTCAGCTCACTGCAACCTCTACTTCCTGGGTTCAAGCGATCCTCTCACCTCAGCCTCCCAAGTAGCTGGGAGTATAGGTGCTTGCCATCACACTCAGCTTATTTGCTGGTGCTTGCCATCACACCCAGCTAACATGATGGGGTTTCACCATCTTCCCCAGGTCTCAAACTCCTCACCTCAAGTGATCCACCCCCTTGGCCTCCCAAAGTGTTGGGATTACAGGTATCAACCACTGTGCCTGGCCTTGTTCTGTTCTTTAGCAAACCCATAAACTCTACTGCAATAATTGAGATCAGTTACATGAATAAAAATGGAAGTGATACTTGTTCATTGGCTGTTGTCACTATTGCATATGCTAACATTTTCTGTTTAAATTTCAGGGCATTTGAATCTGAAATTCGCTTTTACACTGGAAATGACCCTCTGGATGTTTGGGATAGGTGGGTCTTTTTATTTAACAAGGACAATAGAAACATTAACAGACTTTTAATCCCAAGATTCTATGATTATATTTAATTGCAGTTGTTAAAAATAACAATTAATTAGAATTTATCTCTTTATTTTTGTTAACCTGGTGCTTGTACTGAAGAATAATAATATCATAAAGTAAAAAGCATAGTTTAGATCAATGCTACTGAAAGAAGGGTTTGCATACTGTTTGAGAGAAGTACTCAGATGAGTCCTTATGGCCATGTTTCTTAAATTGGGTATATGGAGTGTGTGTCAGAGTAGAAAGTGGTGTCATGGGGCCACAGAGATCCAGAATAATCATAATATATCTTCCTGAGGTGTTTAAGATTCAAGAAATTTCAAGTTTATGACATACAACATTGAACTACACCCTCCTATCCCTATCCTCAGTTTTCCCTAGAAGCATGTGTTAGAGACAATTTGGAGAAGTTTGAAGACACAGGCTTAGGGTATGTCACTGAGGACCTCAAAAGAAACATACTTATATTAAATACTTCTGCTTAAATCCAGAATGGGTCTTGGAGCAAGAACAAAAGTACATTTCAATTTAAAATGTGTTCTTAAATTTGTCTTCCCATTCAGGTATATCAACTGGACAGAGCAGAACTATCCTCAAGGTGGGAAGGATAGTAACATGTCAACGTTATTAGAAAGAGCTGTAGAAGCACTGCAAGGAGAAAAACGATATTATAGTGATCCTCGATTTCTCAGTCTCTGGCTTAAATTAGTAAGTCTTTCTCAAGTGCCATCTGAGTTTTAAATATTAAACTAAGAGATTTTCTCCAGAGGAATCTGGTATACCAAAAAAGTAAAACCTGAGCCATTTAGTAAATCGGAAACATTTAATAAATACTCAGTATTTTTTAAATTAGTTCTACTTTTTTGTGTGTGTGACGGAGTCTTGCTCTGTTGCCAGGGTGGAGTGCAGTGGCACTATCTTGACTCACTGCAACCTCTACCTCCTGGGTTCAAGCGATTCTGCCTCAGCCTCCCAAGTAGCTGGGACTATAGGCACATGCCACCACACTCAGCTAATTTTTGTATTTTTAGTAGAGACAGGGCTTCACCATGTTGGCCAGGATGGTCTCGATCTCCTGACCTCATGATCCGCCAACCTAAGCCTCCCAACCCAAACTGCTGAGATTACAGGTGTGAGCCACTGCGACTGGCCTAAATTGGTTCTACTTAAAGGAGGACTTAAATATAGTATAATACGTTTTTTTTTTTTGCCCTCTTAAGATTGATTGCAGTCTGTAGATCTCTCAATGGGTATGGATTATTAATTAATTAATTTTATTTTTTAAGACAGAGTCTCACTTTGTCACTCAGGCTGGAGTGTGGTGGCTCTGTCATGGCTCACTGCAGCCTAAACCTAGGCTCAAATGATCCTCCCACCTCAGCCTTCTGAGTAGCTGGAACTACAGGCGCTATGCCACTACATCTGGCTAATTTTTAAATTTTTAGTAGAGGTGACATCTCTTTCTGTTGGCCAGAGTGATCTCAAACTCCTGAGCTCAAGCCATCCTCCCACCTTGACCTCCCAAAGTGCTGGGATTACAGGTGTGAACTTACACTCCTAGCCCGCATTATTTATTTATTTATTCTAAACATAACTGGGCTGGGTACAGTGGCTCATGCCTGTAGTTCCAACACTGGGGGGCTGAGGTGGGCAGATCACTTGAGCCCAGGAGTTCAAGACTAGTCAAGGCAACATGGTGAAACCCCATCTCTACAAAAAATACAAAAATTAGCCGGGTGTGGTATCATGTGCCTGTAGTCCCAGCTACTCAGAAGATTGAGGTGGGAGGATTGCTTGAGCTCAGGATGTCCAGACTACAGTGAGCTGTGATCGTACCACTGTACATAAGCCCAGGTGACAGAGTAAGATGTTGTCTCAAAAAACAAAAACCAAAACAGAAAAAACAACTGGACCATGAAACTGTACTGGAGGAGGAGGGAGCTAACATTTGCCAGCCATATGGGTGTTTGGGGAAAAATTCCCCTTGGTGATTCTGGTATCCCTTTCACCCCATTATGAAAGTCATCACCATAAAAAAGTGATGTTTCAGTTTTTTATTGGTCTTTGTACTTTTTTACCTAGTATACTGCTATAGCCAAAAATATCTGTCTGGGCTGGGTGCAGTGGTTCATGTCTATAATCCCAGCACTTTGGGAGGCCAAGGCAGGTAGATCATTTGAGGTCAGGAGTTTGAGGTTTGAGCCAGCCTGACCAACATGGTGAAACTCTGTCTC
Source organism: Cebus imitator (assembly GCF_001604975.1). Lineage (NCBI taxonomy): Eukaryota > Metazoa > Chordata > Mammalia > Primates > Cebidae > Cebus > Cebus imitator. Next base: position 2,617,257 of record NW_016107385.1, read on the forward strand.
TATAAAAATACAAAAAAAAATTAGCCGGGTGTAGTGGCGCATGCCTGTAGTCCCAGCTGCTCGGGAGGCTGAGGGAGGACAGTTGCTTGAACCCAGGTGGTGGAGGTTGCAGTGAGCCAAGATCATGCCATAGAACTCCAGCCTGGGTGATAGAGCAAGGCTCCATCTCAAAAAAAAAGAAAAAAAAAAATGCTGCCTGACTACTTTGTACTGTTGCACTTGACATGTAGAAATAACATATTTTTCATAAAAAACAATGATCATGGTTTCTTAGACATTAGTATCATTGCTTTTATTCTAAAATGAATTAGAAAAAAAAGCAATAAATATTTAAAATTGTTCACAACCACTACATTATGATGAAATATTGACATTAAAGCTGATAAGGCTTCTTAGTAAAATCAATCTCTCTTGACATTAAAACTGATAAGATTTTATACTAAAATAAAATAAGAAATTTCTTATTAAGTCTTGAGGAAGACTTATTTTAAACCTCCAATATAGTTGACCCTTGAAGAACACGGGGCTTAGGTGTGCTCACCCCTCACCCAGTTGAAAATATGCATATAACTTTTGACTCCCCCAAAATTATTAATAGCCTACTGTTGACCAGAAGCCTTACCAATAACATAAAGTCGATTAACACATAGTTTGTATGCTATATGTATAATATCTTTTTTTTTTTTTACTACAATGTAAACTAGAGACTAGAGAAAAAAATGTTATTAAGAAAATTATAAGGAAGAGAACATATATTTACTAGTTGTTAAGTGGATCATTATAAAGATTTTCATCCTCCCTGTCTTCACATTGAGTAGGCTGAGGAGGAAGAAGAAGGGTTTGTCTTGCTGTCTCAGGGATGGCAGAGGTGGAAGAAAATATGTGTATATGTGAACCTGTGCAGCTCAGATCTGTGTTGTTCAAGGGTCAACTATAGTTACAAGTATAGAAAATTAGGTAAATCCTCAAGGCATAAAGTATCTTGATTTCCTCAGGACATTTTACAAATATTTTTACATCCTTAGTGAAAGGTTGGAGAAATTACCTTATGAATATTAGTTACAGAAACTTATAATGAAAAACGGCAACCAAAGAATGCTAAACAGATTTGTTAGCCTGGAGACTGTAGACCCTTGCAGTGTAACACAATGGTTACACCCAAATAAAGGATTTTGTCCTTCATTTGTCACTAGCCTAAATATCTTTATGTGTAATTTATTGAAAGATTGGAGACTGGGTGTGGTGGCTCACATCTGTAATCCCAGCACTTTGGGAAGCCAAGGTGTGCATATCACCTGAGGTCAGGAGTTCGAGACTAGCCTGGCCAACAAGGTGAAATCCCTTCTCTACTAAAAATACAAAAATTACCATGCGTGGTGATGTGTGCCTGTAATCCCAGCTACTCACGAGGCTGAGGCAGAATAATTGCTTGAACCTGGGTGGCAGAGGTTGTATGAGCTGAGATTGTGCCACTTCACTCCAGCCTGGGTGACTGAGAGAGACTCATTCTCAGAAAAAAAAGAAATAATAAAAGATTGGACTAGCTGTACCTCTAAAGTGACTTTCAGTCCCAGGAATCTATGATTATATTTAATTGCAGTTGTTAAAAGTAACAATTAGAATAACTTATCTATTTTTGTTAACCTGGTGCTTGTACTGATGAAGAATAATATCATAAAGTAAAAAGCACAGCCTAGATCAGTGCTACTGAAAGACGGGTTTGCATACTGTTTGAGGTAAGTACAAAAATTGGAAGTGAGCTTTTGGAAACTTTGGTAACAATTTGATATTGCTGGGATATTCAAGCACATCATCATAGTAAGTTCTAATTTTTGTTGTATTTTATGTCAGTCCATGATGGAACACACACATGCACATAGTAAAGCTGGCCCCTTCACCACAGATTATCTGAGAAACACTGGTATAGACAGCCATCAAGTTCAAATGATCAACACTAGAATGATCAGCAATAATCTGAACTTTGTATGTGACAAACAAGGTACATAATAAACTATTGCTTTTTCTTTGTGGTGCTTGTCAAGAGTAGTAACAGATGAATTCTTCATACTACTTTCTTTTGCTTTGCAGAAGGAGTTCTCCAGTCAGTTATTTTATGTGACTCTTACAGTCTAGCTAAGGAAAAATTTGTTTCTAGAAAACATCTGGTATTTTTATTTAAAGGTATAGAATTATTTTAGTTTGGCAATTTAAGGGTTACCAAAAAAGGTTTATTTAACTTTTAGATCTATTAATCTAACCATGTAGTCCTTTTATTTATGTTATTTCTGTTTTTT
>NW_016107385.1:2620857-2636765 GCF_001604975.1 Cebus imitator
GCCTCCTGGGTTCAGGCAATTCTCCTGCCTCAGCCTCCTGAGTAGCTGGGATTACAGGCATGCGCCACCATGCCCAGCTGATTTTTTGTATTTTTAGTAGAGACGGGGTTTCACTATGTTGACCAGGATGGTCTCGATCTCTTGACCTCGTGATCCACCCGCCTCGGCCTCCCAAAGTGCTGGGATTACAGGCTTGAGCCACCGCGCCCGGCCAGGAACTGTTTTTAATAGTTTCTAATGCTAATTAGAGTCTGGTAGAATGAGTATTTTTGTGAATTATTAAATTTTAGTATTAAAAATTTTTACAACCTTCTCAGAAAGCAATTTACTTTTTAACATAGTTCTAGGAATCTCTCTTAAGGGAGTAATGTAAAATGTGAAGGGTTGTATGCATGAAGTTATTTATAATTGGGCAAAATTAGTAGTAGTTTAAATAACCAGAAGTAGATGAACAATTAAATTATGGAAGTTCTATTATATGAAACATTTGCATTAATTTAAAAATAATAGTGAAAATAATTCAAGGCTATAGTGAGCTATGATTGTGCCACTGCCATCCAGCCTGGACAACAGAGCAAGACCTTGTCTCTTGAAAATAAATAAAATAATATTGGTGAAGTAAAAGCAGGAGCATGGAAAAGTGAACAATGAAGTGTTATAGTGGAATAAAAGCCAATTTTATCATGATCAAACTTTGTAAGACAATATATATCCTTTTATCCTTAAGGAAAAAAAGACTGAAAAAATGTATCAAAATGTTTATGATGTGGGGTTTTTAGGGATATTTTCCTCCCTCTTGCTACTAGAATTATTTACATTGTACCTGGTCTCATAATGTCCTTTCTAAAACACAGATTTGACTATATCATTCTTTTGCTTAAAGCTTACAGCTTACCCACCCTAACACATATAACAGTTACTATTAGGCATATTCAAAATTGATTAGCTTGACATTCAAGACCGATCACAGCCTTTTTCTCCAGACTGCTATCTTGCCTGGACCCCTACATAACTTTTCGTCTTTTGTACCTTTGCTTATGCTATTTTCTCTGGCTGAAATACCCTTCCCTTCCCATTTTCCACCTGATGAAAGTCCGTTTCTCCTTCAGGGCTAAGCTCAAATGTTAGCCCCTTCCCTGCCCCCTTTTTTTCCTTTTTTCTTTTTTTTTTTTTTTTTTTTTTTTTTTTTTTATTCTTTTTTTTATTCTTTTTTTTTCTTTCTTTCTTTCTTTTTCTAGAAAAAATAAAAAATAAATAAATAAATAAGAAAAAGAAATATCATGCAACAATTAAAAAAAAAAATGTAAGGCCGGGCGCGGTGGCTCAAGCCTGTAATCCCAGCACTTTGGGAGGCCGAGGCGGGTGGATCACGAGGTCAAGAGATCGAGACCATCCTGGTCAACATNTTTTTTTTAGAGACAAGGTCTCACGCTGTCACCTAAGCTAGAGTGCAGTGGCAGCATCATAACTCACTGCAGCCTCACTCTTGGGCTCAAGTGATTCATCTGCCTCAGCCTCCTGGGTAGCTAGGACTACAGGTGTCTGCCACTGTGCCCAGCTAATTTTTAAAATTTTGTTGTAGAGACAGGGAATTGTTAAATTGCCCAGGCTTGTCTCCAACTCCTAACCTCAAGTGATCCCAGCCTCCCAAAATGCTGTCATTACAGTCATAAGCCACTGTGCCTGGCTTATTACTCCTACATGAAGCCTTTAGTCTCCATCTCTTCTTATAAATCTCCCACTTTTTTTTCTTTTTTAGGTCCTCCCAGTATGGTCATTGTCACATTGTAATAATAGATTTTTTTTTTTTCAATACCGAAATTGCATGTAGTATCTCCAGTGATTGTTTGGCATCTAATAGGCATTCAATATGTAAGTAGAAATTGGTTAACTGTTAACACTTTTAATTTGTTACAGGGGCGTTTATGCAATGAGCCTTTGGATATGTACAGTTACTTGCACAACCAAGGGATTGGTGTTTCACTTGCTCAGTTCTATATCTCATGGGCAGAAGAATATGAAGCTAGAGAAAACTTTAGGAAAGCAGATGCAATATTTCAGGAAGGGATTCAACAGAAGGCTGAACCACTAGAAAGACTACAGTCCCAGCACCGGTAAACTGTTTTTTTGGAACTTGTTTTAACTCTTTAAAAATAATAGAAATAAATGATCTCTTTTTTCAGTCTGAATGAAGTACCTTCTGGTCAATTGCCATGTTAAGTTTACTTAGATATTATTCAGTTTTTTAAAAGCTATATTTAAAAAAATTTATTTAACATAGAGTAAAATCCACTCTGTGGTATGTGGTACTATGAGTAAAAAGACTTGTAATCATCATTACCAAGATACAGAATAATTTCATACCCCCTAAAAGAATTCCCTTTGTAGTCAGTACCTATGCTTACTCCAGACCCCTGGTACACTGATTTATTTTCCAGCCCTATGGTTTTTGCCTTTTCCAGAGTGCCACATAAATGGAATTGTATAGTATGTAGCTTTTTGAGTCCAACTTCTTGATTTAGCATGATGCATTTGAGTTGTAGATTTCTTTACAGATTGTAAATATAAGCCTTTGTCAGATATGTGATTTGAAAATATTTTCTCCCAGCTTAAGCCAGGTCTGTTCATTTTCTTAACTGCCTTTTTTAGAACAAAAGTTTTTAATTTTAAAGAGGTCTAATTTACAAGTTTTTCTTGTATGGATCGTGCTTTTTATGTTGTGTTTGAGAATTCTTTGTCTAGTCAAAGGTTGTCAAAGAGATTTTCTCCTAAATTTTTATCTTCAAGTTTTATAATTTCACTTTTTACATTTAGATCTCTGATCCATTTTGAGTTAATTTTTGTAGAAGATAGGGGTTAAGTAAGGTTCTTTTTTTTTTTTTTTCCAATGCCATTTGTTGAAAAGACTAATCTTTCTCCATTGAATTGCCTTTGCACCTTGATTTAAAAAAATCAGTTGATCATATTTATGTAGGTTTATTTCTATTATTCCGTTTTTTCTACCAATCTATGTGTCTATCCATTAGTGTATACCATGCTATGTAGATTACTCTACCTTTATATAGTAAGTCTAGAAATCAGGTAAAATGAGTCCTCTAAATTTGTTCTTATTTGTAACTCTTGTAGTTCATTTGTCTTTCTGTTGCATAATCCGCTTCCTGGGTTTTTGATTAGGATTATTCAGGAATATGGTATAATTCTCCATTTATTTAGGTTGTTTTTTTTTTTTTTTTTTTTTTTTAAAGTAAGCTTTGGTAGATTTTTGTCTTTCAAGGAATTGATCCATTCATCCAAGTTAATGAGTTTGTGGACGTAGAGTTGTGCATAATATTCTTTTATTATGCTTTTAATGTCTGCGGGTTATGTAGTGATTGTCCCTCTTTCTCCTGATAATGGTAATTTGTGTCTTCTCAATTTGGCTAGGATATCAATTTTACCGATTGTTTAGAAAATCAGCTTGTGGGTTCATTGAAATTTTTTTTCTTAATGATTTTCTGTTCTTAATTTTATTTCTGCACTTTGTTTCCTTCTTTCTGCTTGCTTTGGATACAACTTGCTCTTCTTTTTGTGATTTAAGGTGAAAGCCTAGAACACTGATTCTAGACCCTTCTCCTTTTCTAATATAAGCATTTAATGCTCTAAATTCCCTTCTAAGCACTGCTTTAGTTGTATCCCACAAGTTTTGATACACTGTATTTTCATTTTAATTTCATTCAGAATATTTTCTAATTTATCTCATGGCTTCCTTTTGACCCATGAGTTACTTAGAAGTGTATTATTTAAATTAAGAAGTGTTTTTGGATTTTTCAGATATCTGTTACTGATTTTTAATTTAATTCCATGTGGTCAGAGAACATAACGTATATGGTTTCAAGTCTTAAATTTGTTAAGGTTTGTTTATCACACAGATTATGGTCTGTATTTGTGAATGTTTCGTGTACACTTGAAAAATATGTGTATTCTGTTTTTTAGAGTGTAATATTCTATAAATATAATTTAGGGCAAGTTGACTGATAGTCTGTTCTGGTCTTCTGTATCATTGATGACTTTCTGTCTACTTGTTATATCAGTTACTAAGAGGGATTTTGAAGCCTCTTTGTGATTTTGTCTATTTCTTTGTCTCATCAGTTTTGGTTAATATATTTTGAAGTTAAGTCGTTAGATGCATAAACATGGCCCCTATGTCATTTTATAATGTCTCTCTTTATCCCTGATAGTACTCCTTGTTCAGAAGTTTATTTGATCTGATAGTACAGCTATTCCAGCTTCCTTTTTGTTTACGTGATATATCTTTTCCCTTTACTTTTTTAAAAATACATTTTTAAAAAATACCACTTTTAGAATTATATAATCATCATTACAATCCAATTTTAGAACATTTTTAAATTTTTTTTATTTTTTTTTAAGGCGGGGTTTCACCATGTTGGTCAGGCTGGTGTTGAACTCCCGACCTCAGGTGATCCGCCCGCCTTCGCCTCCAAAGTGCTTGGATTACAGGCGTAAGCCACCACGCCTGGCCCAATTTTAGAACATTTTTAACATCCTAAAATGAATCCCATACTCATTAGCAGTCACTCCCCATTCCTTTTTTTTTTTTTTTTTTCTCCAGTCTTTCTAAGGTTCAATTCAGGTATCACTCCCCATTCCTACTTAACTGCTAGGCAATCACTACTCTGCTTTTTGTCTCTATGGATTTGCTTATTTTGGACATTTCCGTTTAATGGAATCCTACAATACATGGTGTTTTGTGATTGGCTTCTTTCACTTAGCATACTACAGTATTTCCTTTTTTTTTTTCCCTAGGAAAGGGAGAGTGGAACAGGGATTTTCAGCATAGTATTTTCAAGGTTCATCATAACATAGCTATGACATTATCAGTACTTTATTCCTGTTTATTGCCCAATGATATTCCATTATATGAATATACTACATTTTATTTATGCATTCATCAGTTAATGAACATTTAGGTTGTTTGCACTTTTGGCTGTTACGAAATAATACTGTTAGGAATATTTGTGTCACAGGTTTTTGTGTGGTTTTCTTTTTACCTTTTTTGTTAAGCCAGTCAAGTTTAGCAGTGGAAGGTTATGTAGCAACTTTAGTGACACTAATGAATTAGTTTCTTTAACTTTTAACCTATGTCTTTATATTTTCTATTGAGTTTCTTATACACAGCAAATAGTTGGATCTTGTTTTTTCCTGAACTCTAACAATATCTTTTTGGTTATGTTGAAACTACTTAATACAATTTTTAATAACGTTGGGTTTAGGTCTACCCTTTCATTATTTGCTCTATGCCTTTTGTTCCTCTTTCACCTCTTTCCTACCTTCTTTTGAATTATTTGAATATTTTTTAGTATTTCATTTTCATGCATATTACTGGCTTTTTGTCTGTTACAGTGTTTTAAGTGGTTGTTATAGGGTAGTTAACATACATACCTAAACTTTTACATTCTACGTAGGTTAATATTTTATCATTTATGTATATAATTGCATTTTAGGTTCTGGGGTACAAACATGCAGGATTGTTGCTTAGGTACATACATGGCAATGTGGTTTGCTGCCTCCATCCCCATCACCTGTATCTGGCATTTCTCCCCAGATTATCCCTCCCCAACTTCCTAACCCACACTGTCCCTCCTTTAGTGCCCCCTGACAGACCTCAGTGTGTGATGCGCCCTCCCTGTGTCCATGTGTTCTCATTGTTCAACACCCGCCTGTGAGTGAGAACATGCGGTGCTTGACTCTCTGTACCTGTGTCAGTTTGCTGAGAATGATGGTCTCCAGGTTCATCCATGTCCCTACAAAGGACACGAACTCATCGTATTTTATGGCCGCATAGTATTACATGGTGTATATGTGCCACATTTTCCTGGTCCAATCTATCATTGACGGGCATTTGGGTTGGTTCCAAGTCTTTGCTATTGTAAACAGTGCTGCAGTGAATGTATGTGTGCATGTGTCCTTATAATAGAACAATTTATAATCCTTTGGATATATACCCAGTAACTGGATTGCTGGGTCAAATGGAATTTCTATTTCTAGGTCCTTGAAGAGTCGCCACACTGTCTTCCACAATGGTTGAACTAATTTACACTCCCACCAACAGTGTAAAAGTGTTACTATTTCTCCACATCCTCTCCAGCATCTGTTGTCTCCAGAATTTTTAATGATCGCCATTCTAACTGGCGTGAGATGGTATCTCAATGTAGTTTTGATTTGCATTTCTCTAATGACCAGTGATGGTGAGCATTTTTTATATGTTTGTTGGCCTCATATATGTCTTCTTTTCAACAGTGTCCATATCATTCACCCACTTTTGAATGGGTTTGTTTGTTTTTTTTCTTGTAAATCTGTTTTATTTCTTTGTAGATTTTGGATATAAGTCCTTTGTCAGATGGGTAGATTGCAAAATTTTTTTCCTATTCTGTTGGTTGCCGGTTCACTCTGATGATTGTTTCTTGTGCTGTGCAGAAGCTCTGGAGTTTAATTAGATCCCATTTGTCTATTTTGGCTTTTGTTGTCAATGCTTTTGGCGTTTTAGTCATGAAGTCCTTGCCTATGCCTATGTCCTGAATGGTTTTGCCTAGGTTTTCTTCTAAGGTTGTTATGGTGTTAGGTCTTATGTTTAAGTCTTTAATCCATGTGGAATTAATATTAGTGTAAGGTGTCAGGAAGGGGTCCAGTTTCTGCTTTCTGCACATGGCTAGCCACTTTTCCCAACACCGTTTATTGAACAGGGAATCCTTTCCCTGTTGCTTGTTTTTGTCAGCTTTGTCAAAGATCAGATGGTTGTAGATGTGTGGTGTTGCCTCCGAGGCCTCTGTTCTGTTCCATTAGCCTATATCTCTGTTTTGGTACCAGTACCATGCTGTTTTGATTACTGTAGCCTTGTAGTATAGTTTGAAGTCCAGTAGTGTGATGCTTCCAGCTTTGTTCTTTTTGCTTAGAATTGACTTGGCTATGTGGGCTCACTTTTGGTTCCATATGAAGTTTAAGGTAGTTTTTTCCAGTTCTGTAAAGAAGGTCATTGGTAGCTTGGTGGGGATGGTGTTGAATCTATAAATTACTTTGGGCAGTATGGCCATTTTCACCCTATTGATTCTTCCTAACCATGAACATGGAATGTTTCTACATCTGTTTGTGTCCTCTCTTATTTCATTGAGTAGTGGTTTATAGTTCTCCTTGAAGAGGTCCTTTACATCCTTTGTTAGTTGTATTCCTAGGTATTTTATTCTCTTTGTAGCAATTGTGAATGGCAGTTTGTTCTTGATTTGGCTCTTTTATTGGTGTATTGGAATGCTTGTGATTTTTGCACATTGATTTTGTATCCTGAGATTTTGCTGAAGTTGCTTATCAGTTTAAGAAGATTTGTGGCTGAGATCATAGGGTCTTCTAAATATACAATCATGTCGTCTGCAAATAGAGGCAATTTGACTTCCTTCTTTCCTAATTGAATACCCTTTATTTCTTGCCTGATTGCTCTGGCTAGAACTTACAATACCCTATTGAACAGGAGTAGTGAGAGAGGGCATCTTTGTCTAGTGCCAGATTTCAAAGGGAATGCTTCCAGTTTTTGCCCATTCAGTATGATATTGGCTGTGGGTTTGTCATAAATAGCTTTTATTATTTTGAGATATGTTCCGTCAATACCTAGTTTATTGAGAGTTTTTAGCATAAAGCGTTGCTGAATTTTGTCGAAGGCCTTTTCTACATCTATTGAGATTATCTATTGAGATAATCATGTGGCTTTTGTTTTTTGTTCTGTTTATGTGGTGAATTACGTTTATAGACTTGCATATGTTGAACCAGTCTTGCATCCCCGGGATAAAGCCTACTTAATTGTGATGGATAAGCTTTTAGATATTCTGTTGCAGTGGGTTTGCCAGTATTTTATTGAAGATTTTTGCATCTATGTTCATAATGGATATTGGCCTGAAGTTTTCATTTCTTGTTGAGTCTTTGCTGGCTTTTGGTATCAGGATGATGTTGGTCTCATAAAATGATTTGGGAAGGATTCCCTCTTTTTGGATTGTTTGGAATAGTTTCAGAAGGAGTGATGCTAGCTCTTCTTTGTATATCTGGTAGAATTCAGCTGTGAACCCATCTGGACCTGGGCTTTTTTTGGTTGGTAAGCTATTAATTGCTGCCACAACTTCAGTCCTGGTTATTGGTTGATGGAGAGTTTTGGCTTCTTTCTGGTTTAGGCTTGGGAGGGTGCAAGTGTCCAGGAATTTATCCATTTCTTCCAGGTTTACTGGTTTATGTACATAGAGTTGTTTGTAGTAATCTTTGATGGTGGTTTATATTTCTGTGGAATCTGTGGTGATATCCCCGTTATCGTTTTTTATTGCATCTATTTGATTCTTCTCTCTTTTCTTTTTTATTAATCTGGCTAACGGTCTATTTTGTTGATCTTTTCAAAAAACCAGCTCCTGGATTTATTGATTTTTTTGAAGGGTTTTTTGTGTCTCTATCTCCTTCAGTTCTGTCTGACTTTAGTTATTTCTTGTCTTCTGCTGGCTTTTGAGTTTTTTTGATCTTGCTCCTCTAGCTCTTTCAATTTTGACGATAGGGTGTTGATTTTAAATTTTCCTTGCTTCTCATGTGGGCATTTATTGCTATAAATTTTCCTCTAGACAACGCTTTAAATGTGTCCTGGAGATTCTGGCATGTTGTGTCTTCATTCTCATTGGTTTCGAAGAACCTCTTTATTTCTGCCTTCATTTCATTGTTGATCCAGTCAACATTGAAATGATCCAGTTGTTCAGTTTCCTTGAAGTTGTGTGGTTCTGAGTTAGTTTCTGAATTCTGAGTTCTAATTTGATTGCACTGTGGTCTGAGAGACTGTTTGTTATGATTTCCGTTCTTTTGCATTTGCTGAGGTGTGATTTACTTCCAATTATGTGGTCAGTTTTCGAGTAGGTATGATGTGGTGCTGAGAAGAATGTATATTCTGTGGATTTGGGGTGGAGAGTTCTATAGATATCTATTAGGTTTGCTTGGCCCAGATCTGAGTTCAAGTCCTGGATATCCTTGTTAATTTTCTGTCTTGTTTATCTGTCAAATATTGACAGTGAAATGTTAACGTCTCCAACACTACTATTGTGTTGGAGTCTAAGTCTCTTTGTAGGTTACTAGTCTGAGTCTCTTTGTAGGTTATTTATGTATCTGGGTGCTCCTGTATTGGGTGCATATATATTTAGGATCGTTAGCTCACCTTGTTGCGTTGATCGTTTTACCATTATGTAATGCCCTTCTTTGTTTCTTTTGATCCCTGTTGGTTTAAAGTCTATTTTATCAAAGACTAGGATTGCAATTCCTGCCTTTTTTTTGCTCTCCATTTGCTTGGTAAATCTTCCGCCATCCCTTTATTTGGAGCCTATGGGTGTCCTTGCATGTGAGATGGGTTTCTTGTATACAGCACTCTGACGGGTTTTTTACTTTCTATCCAATTTGCCACTCTGTGTCTTTTAATTGGAGCATTTAGCCCATTTACATTTAAGGTTAATGTTATATGTGAATTTGATCCTGCCATTTTGATGCTAGCTGGTTGTTTTGCCTGTTAGTTGACACAGTTTTTTCATTGTATCGGTGCTGTTTACCATTTGGTACATTTTTGGAGTGGCTGGTACTGGTTTTTCCTTTCTATGTTTAGTGCTTCTTTCAGGAGCTCTTGTAAGGCAGGCCTGGTGGTGACAAAATGTCTCAGCAATTGCTTGTCCGTAAAGGATTTTATTTCTTCTTTGCTTATGAAGCTTAGTTTGGCTGTATATGAAATTCTAGGTTGAAAGTTCTTTTCTTTAAGGATGTTGAATATTTGCCCCCACTCTCTTCTGGCTTGAAGGGTTTCTGCTGAGAGATCTGCTGTGAGTCTGATGGGCTTTCCTTTATGGGTAGCCGGACCTTTTTCTCTGGCTGCATTTTTTCCTTCATTTCAACCCTGGTGAATCTGATGATTATATGCCTTGTGGTTGCTCTTCTTGAGGAATATATTTGTGATGTTCTGTGTATTTCCTGGACTTGAATGTTGGCCTGCATTGCTAGGTTGGTGAAGTTCTCCTGGATAATATCCTGGAGATTGTTTTCCAGCTTGGATTCATTCTCTCTGTCACATTCAGGTACACCTGTCAAATGTAGATTAGGTCTTTTCACATAATCCCATATTTCCTGGAGGTGTTGTTCATTTCTTTTCACTCTTTTTTCTCTAATCTTGCCTTCTCATTTTATTTCATTGAGTTGATCTTCAATCTTTGATATCCTTTCTTCTGCTTGGTCGATTCAGTTATTGAAACTTGTGTATGCTTCGTGAAGTTCTCATGTTGTGTTTTTTAGTTCCATCAGTTCATTTATATTCTTCTCTAAGGTGTTTATTCTTGTTAGCATTTCGTCAAACCTTTTTTCAAGGTTCTTAGTTGTTTTTGCATTGGATTAGAACATGATCTTTTAGCTCTGAGAACTTTGTTATTACCCACCTTCTGAAGCCTCTTTCTGTCAATTCATCAGACTCATTCTCCGTCCAGCTTTGTTCCCTTGCTGGTGAGGAGTTGTGATCCCTTGAAGGAGGAGAGACATTAAGGGTTTGGTGTTTTCTTCCTTTTCAGGCTGGTTTCTTCCCATCTTTGTGGCTTTATCTACCTGTGGTCTTTTTAGTTGATGACTTTCAGATGGGGTCTCTGAGTGGATGTCCTTTTTGTTGCTGATGAAGTTATTTCTTTCTGTTTCTTAGTTTTCCTTCTAACAGTCAGGCCCCCATGCTGTAGGACTGCTAGAGGTCCACTCCAGACCCTGTTTACCTGGGGATCACCTGCAGCGGCTGTAGAACTGTAAGGGCTGCTGCCAGTTTCTTCTTCTGTTATCTTTGTTCCAGAAGGATACCTACCAGATGTCAGCCTGAGCTCTCCTTTATGAGGTGTCTCTGATTATACAGCTAGTGCTCGACTTACGACCACAGTCGGGACCGCAGACCGGTCGTAACTTGATTTGGTCGTAAGTTGAGTAGGCTATATGTATAGTTGAAATGGTGCACGCGGAGATGGTAGTGCTGCCGGAAGCTGGTCCGCACTGTCGTACGCCCAGCTGGGCAACGTTTGCGCTGCCAGACGCGGAGCAGTCGTGGCTAGTGATTGTGGTCGTAAAGTCGAATGGTTGTAAGTTGCATAGGTGGTAAGTCGATCAATACCTGTACAGGGATCGGGAAGCTGCTTGGGGAGACAGTCTGTCCCTTATAGGAGCTCAGGTGCTGAGCTGTGAGCTACGTTGTTCTGTTCAGAGCTGCTGGGCAGGTAAGTTTAAGTCTGCTGCAGCGGAACTCATAACCGCCTTTTTTTCCCAGGTGCTCTGTCTTGGGAAGGTAGGGCTTTATTTATAAGTTCCTGTCATTCTGCTGCCTTTTTTCAGAGTTGCCCTGCCCAGCAAGGAGGTAGCCTAGTTACACTCTGCCAGCAGAGGTGTTGCTGAGCTGTTGTGGGCTATGCCCTGCTGCTGTGTGAACTTCCTTGCAATTTTGTTTATAGGGGTATAGTTAGAACTGCCTCAGTAATGGCGGTCTGCCTCGGTAATGGCAGTCTACCTCGGTAATGGCGGACTGTCTCTGTAATGGCTGACTGCCTCGGTAATGGTGGATGCCCTTCCCCCCACAGAGCTGGACCATCCTGGGTCCAGCTGTGCTTGCTGTTTAACTCTCAATCCAGAGCATTTCAGATTGCTGGTCTTTGTCGGGGTGGGACCAGCCGAGCCAGATCACCTGGCTCCCTGTTTCAGCCCTCTTTTTTCAGTTGAATGGGCAACTGTGTCTCTCAGGCATTCCAGTTGCCAGTTGAAATGGTGCCTGGATTTGTGTGAGTTTTTGTGCAGAGACCTGCTGCGCTGGCTGAAACAGCTGAGCTGGAGACTCGTGGTGCTTTTCCACCCAGGAATCGCCTGGTCTGTGTGCAGTAAAAATTTGTTTGGAAATGCAGTGATCACTCACCCTCTGCATTTTCTCTAGGAACTGCAATCCAGAGCTGTTCCTCTTCGGTCATCTTGGATCCTCTCCAGTATTTCATCCCTTAAAGTAAAATACAGAAGCTTTATAACCATAAAGGTTCCCTTATATTCCCTTTTCTTTTGGTATACTTGCCATACGTATTATATCTATATACACTGAAAACCACACCAGACAATATTTCAAGTTTTGCTTTCAAAAGCCGTGTATTAATATCTATATATCTTAAGAACTTAGGAAAATCATCTTTTGTGTTTATTCTTTTTTGTTGTTGTTGTTCTTTTTTCATTCCTAAAGCTCCAAGTTTACTTCTAGCCTTATTTCCTTTCAGTCTGAAGAGCTTCTTTTAGCCATTTTCTTTTAGAGCAGGTCTACGGTCAATTCTCTTAGTTCATCTTCAGCTGAGAATGTCCTCATTTCGTCTTCTTTCCTGAAGGATAAAGAATTCTGGGTCAACATTTCTTTTTCTTTTTTCTTTTTGTTTTTGAGATGGAATCACCCAGTTTGAAGTGCAGTGGCATGATTTTGGCTCACTGCAACCTCCACCTCCTGGGCTCAAGCAATTCTCTTGCCTCAGCCTCTCAAGTAGCCGAGTATCTGGGACTATAGATGTATACCACCACACCCGGCTAATTTGTATTTTTAGTAGAGATGGGGTTTCATCACATTGGCCAGGCTGTTCTTGGACTCCTGACCTCAAATGGTCAGCCCGCCTCAGCCTCCCAAAGTGTTGAGATTATAGGCATGAGCCACTGTGCCCAGCCAATATTTCTTTTTTTTTCACCACTTTAATGATGTTGTCCTACTGTCTTCTGGCCTCCATGGTTTCTAATAAGAAATCTGTAGTCATTTAGTAGTTCCTGCTTATACATAATACGTTGATTTTTCTCTGGCCTTGTCCAAGATATTTTCTTATTTAGCTTTGGGTTTCAGAAGTCTGATTGTGGTGTGTCATTACATGTAAAGAAATGTGATTTTCTTTACATTTAATCTGTTTTGGGTTCACTGGGTCCTTTGAATTTGTAAATGTATGCCTTTCACAAAATTTGACAAGTTTTCAGCCATTAATTTTAAAATACTTTGTTGTACCTGCATCTCTTTCTTCACTGTCTCTGGGTCTTCAGTTGCACAAATTTTAGGCCGTTTCCCCCAACTCTGCTACCAAGAATCTGTCCAAATTAAACCTTTTGATATCATTCCGTAGGTCCCCGAAGCTCTATGTGACCATTTTTCTTTTTGTTTTTCAGATTGGCCAATTTTTATTGCTCTGTCTTCAGGTTCACTTACTCTTTACTTTTCCATCTCCATCCTGCTATTGAATCCATCCAACATAAATTTTTTATTTCAGATACTGTATTTTTCAAGTCTAAAATTTCTGTTTGATTCTTTTTGATAATTTCTGTTTCTGTATTGAGAATTTCTGCCTTTCTATTCATTTCGAATGTTTTTACCTTATCTCATGGAACATAGTTATACTAGGTACTTTAAAATCTCCAGACCGGGCACGGTGACTCACGCCTATGATCCCAGCACTTTGGGAGGCTGAGGTGGGCGAATCACTTGAGATCAGGAGTCTGAGACCAGCCTGGCCAACATGTTAAAACCCCTTCGCTACTGAAAACACAAAACTTAGCTAGGCGTGGTGGTAATCTTGGCTACTTGGGAGGATGAAGCAGGAGAATCTCTTGAACTTGGGGGGCAGAGGTTATAGTGAACCAAGATTGTACCACTACACTCCAGCCTGGGCGACAGAGTGAGACTCTATCTCAAAAAATAAAATAAAATAAATAAAATCTCCATCTGAAAACAGCACCATCTGAGTCATTTTATGTTTGCATTTGCTTCTTGTTTTTTCCTTTGAAAATTGGTCACATTTTTCTAGTTCCTTGTGTGTCAAGTAATTCTTGTATCCTGGACATTTATCCTGGCACTATGTTATAAGACTCTCCTCCTCTTGGCTTATATTCTCTGTCGAATATCTATGTTTTTGTCTTAGTAGCCAATCACACTTCAAATATTACAAGTTCTTTGTCATCTTTTGTAGTTGTTGGTTCCAATGTCAGTTCAGTTTTCAAGACCTTTGCTATGTTGCTTTGGGTTTATACCATGCATATCCCACTTAAGGGTTAACCTGTGGTTTGGGCAGTGGTTTATATCATAGTTCAGTTCTGAAAGCCTTTTTTGTGCTGCTTTGAGTCTACCCTGTGCATGCACAGCTCAAGAGGGAGCGTAAGATGTATGCCAATTCACATACAGAATTAGGACATCCCCTTGTTCAGCTCATTCCTTTGTAGTTCTCCTCCCATATTCTTTGGCCTTCAGAGTCCCTTTTTCCCAGTTCTCTGGCTAGAAAGATGGAGTTTCTCTAGGAGTTTTAGATTCCCATATCACCATTACAGCAGTTCAAAACCACAAGAGAAAATAGAAGAGATTTAAAAAAAAAAAAAGGAAACAACCCTGTGTGGGTTGTTTCTCCAAGTTTTGACCCCTCTCCACAGTCCACTTGATTTTGTTGACTTTTTGGAGCCCTCAGTTGCCTACCGTTTTTAATTGTATATTATCTACCGTTTTTAATTCCTATCAGTGAGAGGGAGAGAGAGAAGCTATGGTGGGCATACTGCATCTTGGCCAGTATCTGCAATGTATTCTGGGTTTTGAGGGTTTTTTTTTTTTTTTTTTTTAAACCTTTCTGATAATACTTCTTAAGGATAGTTGAATGAAGCAGTGGTAGGACTGGAGAATCTCTTCTGATAATACTTAAAACTGTGGCAGCAGCATAAGAAGTTTACTTTTCAAACTTCTGCCAGCTTTGCTAAAGTAAAATGTCATGTCATATGCAACTTCATTTCATATGGGCCAGGAGAAACTATATGTGGGTGTGCATGTGCATGTGTGTGTATAGAAAAAGAGACATCCAGTGATAAAATAGATGTGGCACAATGTTAACAATTTTCTAATAAAAAGTTTTCTAATAAAAAGTTGGTGGGAAACTCTGATCTTCATACATTGTGTGATTATAGTCTTAATAACCCTAATCTGATCCTCAGATCAAACTTAGTGGTGATTTTCAGAGAAATTTAAATTGGTCAAACTTGGGCATTTTAAAGGGAGAGTTAAATCATTCTAGCCAAAACTTTCATGATGTTAAGGTGACTTTCTTTACCTCCAAGAGAATAAACACATTCTTTGGGATATTTTTGCGTTTCTTCCCCCAGGCTGTTTTTCACTTTAATAAATTAGAAATTTTGAGTCTGGTAAAGTAGTGGTCACCTCACTAAGAGCTGGTTGTCCATTCTGCTACTTTAGACAATTCCAAGCTCGAGTGTCTCGACAAACTCTTTTGGCACTTGAGAAAGAAGAGGAGGAGGAAGTTTTTGAGTCTTCTGTACCACAACGAAGCACACTAGCTGAACTAAAGAGCAAAGGGAAAAAGACGGCAAGAGCTCCAATCATCCGTGTAGGAAGTTCTCTCAAGGGTAAGTTTCTTAAACGTTACTTTGGAAAACTCTTAGTTTCTAGTGGTAGGCAAATTATGTAAGAAGATAATACATACATATACCTGTGGACACTGTTCTAGTTTGCTGAGTACTGAGTAGCACAAAGAAGACAGTCAAAGGAGAGCCAATATTATAGTGTACGGTAAAATCAAAATGCATCAGTAATTTTGTGTCTTAATTAAGAAAGACCTAATATTCAGGAAGTATCAAGATTTTGAGTTTGAATTGTTAGTTGAAAGAAGATATTAAGTAACATAGCAAGTGTTGTCAAAGTGAAGCTTACATATGCCAAAGCCTCAGAGAATGATATTAACATGGTTAAGAACCCTGCCTTCAGCCCTTTGGGACCAGAAATTAGACACTCTGTATGCCCAAAGATCAACAATAATTTTTTTTTTTAATTATCATTGACTTTTTTTTTTTTT
>NW_016107385.1:2638690-2640819 GCF_001604975.1 Cebus imitator
GGCCTCCCAAAGTGCTGGGATTACAGGCTTGAGCCACCGCGCCCGGCGTAAAGGAGTATTTTTACCATCTCTTTTAATTCTTCATGTATAATTAGGCATGGTCTACATATGCTGTCTCAGAACATAGAACTATGGTAATTTTAGTTTTCTTCTTCATCTCCAGCCTCGTGGCAATACAGCTTTGCTGATAGCTGTACCTACTATGCTTCCCAGTTTTACGCCATATGTGGAAGAGACTGAACAACAGCCAGTAATGTGAGTGTGGTTTTTGGGTATTTTGAAGTGGGAATTATTAAGGGTGGGCAGAGGCACCTGTCCTAGTTCCCAAAGGTATTTTCTTTGTGAAGATGAAAGTAACCAGGCCAGGCACAGTAGCTCACACCTGTAATCCCAGCACTTTGGAAAGGTGAGGCAGGAGGATCCCTTGAGCCTCGGTGTTCAGGACCAGCCTGAGCAACCTAGTGAGACCCTGTCTCTTATTTATTTAAAAAAAGTATCCAGACGAGTTTTGTATATCTTTTATGTTTGTATTCCTTTGAGTATGTTAGGATCAAAAGTCCATTTGTTAATATTTTTATTAAGGAATGAACTTATTAATTAGGTTTATATTTTCATTACTGAACATTGCTTTAGGAAAATTAATGGTAGCTATTGTGGAAGATAGATTGAACATAGATAAATAAGCTATTGAAATAGTTCAAGCAAGGATATTAAGGGGGGTATTTGGGCAAGTCAGTGGTAACGGAAGGGGAAGGGAAGGTGGATGGCAGAGGCTTCAGTGGTAAAGTTAGAAAACTTATCTGATGGGATAATGGGGATGTAGGAAAGATAATGTGATTTAAATGAGATATTCTCCTTTTGTCTTTGATAGTAATGAGAAATTATGATAGCTTTCCCTCTCACCCTGCTTTTTCCTTCTGGACATCATTTTCCTCTTTCTTTCTAATCCTTAGCATTTCTGTTTTTAAGAAAAAGTACAGTAACTGGTGGTTAAATAAACAAGCCAGCTTGAGATTTAGTCTAAAGCTTAACATTGCATAGTTCTAATACTAGGTTGAATTCTGTCCCAGTGCAAGAGTTACCTCATAACTAATTTATAGTTCCCACTACATGCTAGGAAAGCAAAAATAATAATTAAGTTTTGGAGCAAAAATTCTGCCTAATTGCCCAAGACAATAGGAAGGCTATTCTGTTTTGTTTTTGTTTTTTTGAGACAGAGTCTTGCTCTGTTGACAGCAGGCTGGAGTGCAGTGGCACCATCTCGGCTCTCTGCAACCTTGACCTCCTGGTTCAATAGGCATGGCAGCTCACGCTTACCATCCCAGCACTTTGGGAGGCCATAGCAGGAGAATCACTCGAGGCCAAGAGTTCAAGACCAGCCTTGGCAACATAGCAAAAATGTGCCCCTACAAAACAATGTTTTTAATTAGCTGGGCATGGTGGCAGGTGCTTGTAGTCCTAACTACTCAAGTGACTGAAGCTGGAGGATCACTTGAGCACAGGAGTTTGGAGCTGCAGTGAGCTATGATCTTGCCACAGCACTTTGGCCTAGGCAACAGGGCAAGACCTTATCTCTAAAAAATAAATCAATAAATAAATTATAATAATAAAGAAAAATCAGTTTGGCATGGTGGCTCATGCCTGTAATTTCAGCACTTTGTATGCTGAGGTGTAAGAGTTGCTTGAGCCTAGGAATTCAAGACCAGCCTGTGCAACACAGGGAGACCCTATCTCCACAAAAAATTTAAAATTTAGCCAAGTGTGGTGGCTTGCACCTGTGGTCTCAGCTATTTAGGAGACTAAAATCACTTGAGCCCAGGAGTTTGTGGCTGCAGTGAGCCATGACTGCATCACTGCACTCCGGCTTGGGTACAGAGTGAGACCTTGTCTCAAAATAAATAAAATAAAAAAGAAAATCCTATGAGCCTTTATAGAAACCAACAACATACATTTATAGATATCTGGTTTTTCAAATGATTCAAGTCATTTTGTAGAAATATGATATGTTGCCGGGCGTGGTGGCTCACGCCTGTAATCCCAGCACTTTGGGAGGCCGAGGCGGGTGGATCACAAGGTCAAGAGATCGAGACCATCCTGGTCAACATGGTGAAACCCCGTCTCTACTAAAA
>NW_016107385.1:2640980-2642269 GCF_001604975.1 Cebus imitator
TGCACTCCAGCCTGGGCAACAAGAGTGAAACTCCGTCTCAAAAAAAAAAAAAAAAACAAATATGACATGTTAAAATTAATACGGTATAGGAAATATTTAAACTTTTCTTGTTGTTATGGGTTTACAGTGCACATCTGATCATATCATGTCCCTGATTGAAAAGAATCCCTTGTCATCTCCCCATAACCTTTGGGATGAAATTCAAATTCAACATTTATTATAAGACCCTTCATGATTTTGGCTCTACCAGTGTCTCCTGTTTTCCCCTCATACTTGTGTTCACACTAGACTATATGTTCCTGAACTTGTCTAGACTAGCCTCTTGGCTATCCTCACTCTTCTTCCCCTACCTGACTAATTCTTACCCTTCCTTTAAGATTCTGCTCAGATGTTATCCCTTCCAGGAAACCTTTTGTGAAGCATTTCTGTCATCCATTATCCATCCACACCATGCCCCCACTTTCTGCCTTAGCTTTACTACATGCCCTGTGTCACTGTGTTTACCTTCTGTCACAGCCTTTCTTGTTTCTGGAGTGTAAGCTTCTACTAGAGTGTGAGCTTCTTTTCGCCAGGGACTATATCTTCTAATTCTTTATTCTAGTACCTGGCATGGAATAGGTATTAAATCAATGTTTATTGATTGAACAGTTAGATGTATGGAGTTAGAAAATGAAGTACTTCTGGAAATATGTCTTGTATAATTCAATTGTAGAGATCATTTAAATAGTAAGAATTACCTGGATATGAAGATGTGTTTTAATTTCCTTATTACTTTTTTAATCACCTTTTATTTTGCAGTAATAGAAAAGGTGCAAAGATAATACAGAAAGTTTCTGTATACCCTTTACCCAATTTCCCCTAATATTAACATTTTACATAGCCATGGTTAAAACTGAGAAATTGACCTGGGTGTAATAGTATTAGCTAAACTAATAGCTAATAGTTTTTCCACTTAAATTTATTTTTTCTATTTCTGATGTCAGCCCACAATATCATATTGCATTTAGTAAAGTCAATTTTCATTGCCCTTAATTCCTCAACATTTTAAATATAAATTTAAAAAGTAGGGCCGGGCGCGGTGGCTCAAGCCTGTAATCCCAGCACTTTGGGAGGCCGAGGCGGGTGGATCATAAGGTCAAGAGATCGACACCATCCTGGTCAACACGGTGAAACCCCGTCTCTAGTAAAAATACAAAAAATCAGCTGGGCATGGTGGCGTGTGCCTGTAATCCCAGCTACTCAGGAGGCTGAGGCAGGAGAATTGCCTGAACCCAGGAGGCGGAGGTTGC
>NW_016107385.1:2642314-2647507 GCF_001604975.1 Cebus imitator
AAAAAAAAAAAAAATAAATTTAAAAAGTAATCCATTATGTTCCAATCCAAATTGAAATCTTGCTTCATCTAAAAAGGTTTCTCCTTAGTTTAAGATTAATATAATGTCAATTCATTCTGTATAGCTGTTTCAGTTTAGGAAATATAAAGTGCTTCCAAGGAAATGTTATCAAACAGAAAACTATTGTGGGGTTGTTGTTAGTGTTTTTTGTTTGTTTGTTTTGCACTATTAATGAAGTAGCTACAACAGGTTTTCTAACTGCAAAATTATGTAACCAGTTTCTCAATCATAGGTATTTAGAAGCAGATCCAGGTCTAGAACCCAAGTTTTCTGACTGTCAGTTCTTTTCAACTATATGTCCTTTGTAATATGCTCTTTCTCCTACATAAAGCTTCTAATCTTTTAATCTTGTGGACAGACTGTGTTGTGTAAGTAACAGTCACTGAAAACAAACTAAGATATGACTACAAAACAATGAACAGGTCTTGTGTGAACTGGTGACTTCATTTTACCTTTTTAATGGTCTTTTTCCCCCTTCTTTTCCATTTTCCCTATGTTGCTATTCCTCTATACTTTTGGTTTCCAGCCTTACCTGTATATTTAGAGTTACTTGGAAAGCTTGGGCTTTTTTGTTTTGTAAGGAAAGCTTGTTTTTTAAAGCTTTTTTTCTTAAACAAACGAAAAAACCCCAACTCATTGAAATATAATTCCATGGCTTTTAGTATGTTCACAGAGTCATGCAACCCTTATCACAGTCAATTTTAGAGCATTTTCATCACTCCAAAAAGAACCTTGTACCAATACCAGTAAGACTCCATTCCCCACCATTACACTAATCCCCACCCTAGCAATCAATTGTTTTTTGCCTCTATAGATAATTTGCTAATTCTAGACAGCTCATATCAATAAGATCATATACTATATGGTCTTTGTTTGTTGTTGTCGGGTTTTTTGTGTTTTTTTTTTTTTTTTTGAGGCAGAGTCTGACTCTGTCACCCAGGCTGGAGTGCACTGGCGCAGTCTCTGCTCACTGCAATTATCCTGGGTTCAAGCAATTATCCTGTCTCAGCCTCCCAAGTAGCTGGGACTACAGCCATGTACCACCACTCCCAGCTAAATTCTGTATTCTCAGTAAAGACAGGCTTTTGCCATGTTGGCCAGGCTGGTCTCAAACTCCTGACCTCAAGTGATTTGCCCACTTCAGCTTCCCAGACTGCTGGAATTATAGGCGCGAGCCACTGCGCCTGGGTAATATATGGTCTTTTCTAACAGGTTTCTTTCACTAAGGGTAATGTTTTCAAGGTTCATCCATGTTGTGATATGTATCAGTATTTCATTCTTTTTATTGCCAAGTAATATTCCATTGTGTGTATACACAACATTTTATTTAACCGTTCATCAGTTGATAGAAATTTTAGTTGTTTTCATTTTTTGGCTATTATAAATAAAGCTGCTGTGAATACTGTGTATACATTTTTATGTGGACATGCGTTTTCATTTTTCTTGGGCATATACCTAGGAAAGGAATTGCTGGATCATGTGATAACTCCATGTTTAATATTTTGAGGAATTGTCAAATTGTTTTCCAAGGATCTGCACCATTTTACATTCCCATAATAATGTATGAGTACTCCAGTTCCTTCCCAACACTTGTTATTGTGCCTTTTTGGTTATTGTCGTTCTAACAGATGTGAAGTGATAGGTTGCTGGTTTTGATTGCTTTTTCCTAATGACTAATGATGTTAAGCCTATTTTCATAAGTTTATTGGTCTTCTGTATACCTTCTTTGGAGAAATGTCTGTTTAAATCCTTCGCCTAATTTTCCTTTGGGTTATGATAGTTTCTCCTTAGCTGTAGGGCATATGTTCCAAGACCTCCAGTGGAGGCTCAAAACTTGATAGTACCAAACCCTTTATATAGTATGTTTTATCTTATAGATGTACTGTGGCCATAAGTTTCGCAGTTTGAGGTGTGACAGCAAAACTAAGTTTATTTTTCCTTCTTCACAATTTCACAGATAGAAGATTCATTCTTACTGTAAATCTTATCAACTTCAACATATATATATTTTTTTAAATGAAAATTGAGGCTGGGTGTGGTGGCTTATGCGTGTAATCTCAGCACTTTGGCTTTGGGAGGCTGGGACAGGAGGATTGCTGTAGGCCAGGAGTTTAAGACCAGCCTGAGCAATATAGTAAGACCCCATCTCTACTAAAAATAAAAATAAACTGGCTGGGCATAGTGGCAAATGCCTGTGGGGTTTCAGTTACCATGGAGGCTGAAGCGGGAGGATTGTTTGTGCCCAGGAGTCCACAGCTGCAGTGAGCCGGGGTCACGCCACTGTCCTCCAACCTGGGGAACAGATCCAGATCCTGTCTCTAAAACTAAAACAAAATAATAAAATAAAAGTTAAAAACTTTCACCTTTGGCATATCCAAATCACCAGCATCACTACTCTTGTGCTTTGGGCCATTATTAAGTATAACAAGGGTTACTGGAACATAAGAACTGCAGTGCTGGAACAGCTGATCTGATGAGTCAGCTACTTAGTGACTAATATGTGGATGGTGAACAAAAGGATGATTCACATCGTAGATGGAACAAAATGGGAATATATGGGATTTTGTCAGGATAGTCAGAATGGCTTATAATTTTTT
Organism: Cebus imitator; assembly: GCF_001604975.1. Classification (NCBI taxonomy): domain Eukaryota; kingdom Metazoa; phylum Chordata; class Mammalia; order Primates; family Cebidae; genus Cebus; species Cebus imitator. Next base: position 2,644,972 of record NW_016107385.1, read on the forward strand.
TTTTTTTTTTTTTTTTTTTTTTTTTTTTTTTTTTTTTTTTTTTTTTTTTTTTTTTTGACATTGAGTCTCTGTTGCCCAGGCTAGAATGCAGTGGTGCCATCATGGCTTATTGCAACTTCAGCCTCCCGGGTTCAACCGATTGTTGTGCCTCAGCCTCCCAAGTAGCTGGGATTACAGGTGCTTGTCACCACTCCCAGCTAATTTTTGTGTTTTTAGTAGAAATGGGGTTTTGTCATATTGCTCAGGCTGGTCTGGAACTCTTGGGCTCAAGTGATCCACTCAACTCATCATCCCAAAGTGCTGGGATTATATATGTGAGCCACTGTGCCTGGCCAGAATGACTTGAAATTTAAAACTGATGGAATTATTTTTGGAATTTTTCACTTAATATTTTTGGACCACCATTGACCATAGGTAACTGAAACTGCTGAAAGTGAAACCATGAGTAACGGGAAACTACTCTGTTTTTTTTATTGTTGAATTGTAGGAGTTCTTTATGTATTCTAGATACAAGTTCTTATCAGATAAATGATTTGCAAATATTTTCTCCCATTCTGGGTTGTCTTTTCATTTTCTCAGTGATCTCTTTCGAAGACCAAAAGTTATTTAAAATTTTGATGAAATGCAATATATCTTTTTTAAAATTTGTCCCTGTGCTTTTTGGTGTTAGATCTAAGAAGGCTCTGACTAATCCAGTGTCATGAAAACTTACTTCTATACATTTTCTTCTAGGAACTTTATGGTTTTAGCCCTTATATTTAGGTCTATGATCCATTCTTAGCTAATTTTTGTATAAGGAAGGAATCCAAATTCACTTTTCTGCATGTGGATATCCAGTGATCCCAAAGACTACTTTTTTGCCATTGAATGGTCTTGGGACTCTTGTTGAAATATCAGTTGACCAAAATGTATGAATTTATTTCTAGACTGTTAATTCTATTCCATTGATCTGTTGGTCTGCCTTTATGTCAATACCATACAATCTTTATTTTCCCCCTACACAATCTTGATTCTTGCAGATTTGTAGTAACTTTTGAAGTTGGGAAGTATGAATCCAACTTTGTTCCTCTTTTTAAAGATTGTTTGACTATTCTGATTCTCTTATAATTTCATATAAATTTTAAGATTATCCTGTCAGTTTCTGCAGAAAAGCCAGCTGAAATTTTGATAGGGATTCTGTTGAATCTGTAGGTTCATTTAAGGACTCCTAAAAATATTAAGTCTTCTGGTCCATTAACATGGAATGTCTTTCATTTATGTATATCTTTAAATTCTTTCAACATTTTGTAGGTTTCAGAATACAAGTTTTGCCCCCCTTTTTTTTTTAATAGACTTTATTTTTTAGGGCAGTGATAGGTTTGCAGAAAAATAGAGTAGAAAGTATGGAGGGTTCTTATATACCCCCTCCCCACCCCTCAACCCTATGGACAGTCTTTTCTACTAACATCATGTATGAGTGTGGTACATTTGTTACAATTAATGAAGCAATATTGATACATTATTATTGATTAAAATTCTTTGTTTACATTAGGATTCACTTTAATGTGTTTTATAGTTCTGTGGGTTTTTAAAATTGTATAATGTTATATATCCATCATTACACAGTGTCATATAGAATAGTTTCACTGTCCCAAAAATCACATGTGCTTGGTTTGTTTGTGTGTGTGTCTCTCTCTCTCTCTCTCTCTCTCCCCCTTCGTCCCTCCCTCCCCACACACAGACCCCTCTCCACCAAAATCCCTGGGAACCATTGATCTCTTGATTGTCTTTATAGTTCTACTCTTTCCAGAAAGTCATATAGTTGGAATCATAGTATGGGTAGCCTTTTCAGACTGGCTCCTTCCACTTAATGGTAAGGTTCTCTTCTTCTGGCACAGTACCTCATTTATTTATGGTTCTGAATGATATTTCATTGTATATGTGTGCCATGATTTGTTCATCCATTCATCTGCAGGAGGTCATTTTGGTGACTTCCAAGTTTTAGCAGTTATGAATAAGGTTACTGTAGACATTCACGTGCAGGTTTTTTTGTTTGTTTTAAATAGAGAGTCTTATTCTTTCATCCATGCTGGAGTGCAGTGGCACAATCCTGGCTCACTGAAGCCCTGACTCCTGGACTCAGGCAATCCTCCCACCTCGTCCTCCATAGTAGCTGGGACTACAGGTGCATGCAACCGTGGCTGGATAATTTTTTGTTGTTGTTGTAAAGATCAGGTTTCACTGTGTTGCCAACCCCAGTCTGGAGCTCCTGGGATCAAGTGATCCTCCTTCCTTAGCCTCCCAAAGTGCTGGGATTACAGGCATAAGCCACCACTCCCAACCAGGTTTTTATGCAGACATAAGTTTTCAACTAATTTGGCTGGATTGTATAATGAGACTAATTTTAGCTTTGTGGGAAAGTGCCAAATTATCTTTCAAAGTAGCTGTACTGCTTTGCATTCCTACCACCAGTGAATGAGAGCTTCTGTTGTTCCACATCCTTGGCAGTGTTCAGTGTTGTCAATATTTTAGATTTTAACCCTTCTTTTTTTTTTTT
>NW_016107385.1:2647957-2650064 GCF_001604975.1 Cebus imitator
GCTCAAACAGCCCTCCTGCCTTATCCTCCCTGATAGCTGTAACTACAGGTGCATGTCACCATGTCTGGCTAATTTTTTTTTTTTTTAAGACAGGGTCTCACTATATTGCCCAGGGTGGTCTTGTAACTCCTGGCCTCAAGTGATCCTCCTGCCTCAGCCTCCCATAGTGCTGAAATTACAGGCCACTGTGCCCAACCTCCATCTATATGTCTTCGCCCACTTCCTAATTTTAAATTTATTATGAAGTATTTTACTATTTTTGAAGCTGTGAAAAATAGAATTGTTTTCTTAATTTCATTTTCTTTTTTCACTTTTTTTACATGCTGCTTTGAGATGAGATTAATTTTATTTTCAGATTGTTCATTGCAAATGGATAAAATACATTGATTTTGTATATTGATCTTGGATTCTTTGACTTTGATGAACTCATTTGTTATCTAAGACCTACCTTCTACAAAGAGAGATAGTTTTGCTTCTTCCTTTCCCATCTGGACTCCTTTTATTTGTTTCTCTTGCCTAATTGCCTTGGCTAGAACTTCTAGTACAATGTTGAATAGAAGTGACAAGAATGGACATCCTTGTCTAGTTCCTAATCTTAGGGGGATAGTATCTAGCCTTTCACTGTGAATTACGATGTTAGTGTGAGTTTTTCACAGAAGTCCTATAGCAGGTTGAGCAAGTTGGGGAAATTTTTAAGCGTGTAAATGCTTGGACCCTACCATTACAGTTTCTGATTCACTGAGTCTGGGAAGGACCAGTACCTTTACTTGTACAAAGGTATATAAGAAAATAAAAGGTATGAGGCCGGGCATGGTGGCTCACACCTGCAATCCCAGCACTCTGGGGGGCCGAGGCGGGCAGATCGCCTGAGGTTGGCAGTTCAAGAACAGCCTGACCAACATGGTGAAACCCTGTCTTTATAAAAAATAAAAATAAAATAATTAAAAAAAAAGAAAATAAAAGGTATGTTATTCTGATCCACAGGGTTGAAAATACCTGCTATATCATGGTTGTATCTTATACTTCGTTCTTTTAAAATCTATGCTACCACTCTCATTCTTCTCCCTCAACTGAGCACCTTGGACTTAATAGTATCAGGTTCCTAATGCTAAGCTAATTCTTTCAGACAGCAAAACATGAAAAAATGGGTTGTATTGCATAGGTTAACTTCCTTTTATATACTGGGTATGATTAGAATATGGTATTAAGATTTATTTTCACTTATAAGTAATATAAACTACTTGATGATCCCACTTATGGCTAATTTCCTTCCTTATAGCAGAGGTGGTACTCAGAGAATAATAATATTTTCCTTTTTTTAAAATTTCAATAGGTTTTTTGGGAACAGGTGGTGTTTGGTTGCATGAATTAGTTATTTGGCGGTGATTTTGGAAATTTTGGGTGCACCCATCACCCAAGCAGTTTACACTGTATGCGATGTGTAGTCTTCTAACCCTCACTCCCCCCACCCTTTTCCCCAAGTCCTCAAAGTCCATTGTATCATTTTTATGCTTTTTTGTCCTTAGAGCTTAGCTCCCACTTACAAGTGTGAACATATGATGTTTGGTTTTCCATTCCTCAGTTACGTCACTTAGAATAATGCTCTCCAGGCCAGGAGTGGTGGCTCACACCTGTAATCTCAGTACTTAGGGAGGCTGAGGTGGGTGGATAACCTTAGGTTGGGAGCTCCAGACCAGCCTGAGCAACATGGAGAGACCCCAGCTCTATTAAAAATACAAAATTAGCCAGGCGTGGTGGCGCATGTCTGTAATCCCAGCTATTCAGGAGGCTAAGGCAGGAGAATCGCTTGAACCTGGGAGGCAGAAGTTGTGGTGAGCTGATATTGTACCATTGCTCTCCAGCCTGAGCAACAAGAGCTAAACTCCATCTCAAAAAAAAAAAAAAAAAGATGGTCTCCAATTCCATCTAGGTTGCTTTAAATGCCATTATTTTGTTCCTTTTTGTGATGAGTAGTATTCCGTGGTAGGTAATATACCACATTTTCTTTACCCACACATTGATTAATGGGCACTTGGGGCCGGGCGTGGTGGCTCACGCCTGTAATCCCAGCACTTTGGGAGGCCGAGGTGGGTGGATCACGAGGTCA
>NW_016107385.1:2650882-2653554 GCF_001604975.1 Cebus imitator
TTTCTTGCTGTGCAGAAGCTTTTTAGTTTAGTTTAGTCCCATCTAATTATCTTTGTTTTTGTTGCATTTGTTTTTGGGTTCTTGGTTATGAAGTCTTTGCCTAAGCCAATGTCTAGAAGGGTTTTTCCAATGTTATCTTCAAGAATTTTTATGGTTTCAGGTCCTAGATTTAAGTCTTTGATCCACCTTGAGTTGATTTTTGTATAAGGTGAGAGAGGGGGATCCAATTTTATTCTCCTACATGTGGTTAGCCAATTACCCCAGCACCATTTGTTGAATAGGGTATCTTTCCCCACTGTATGTTTTTGTTTGCTTTGTCAAAGATCAATTGACTGTAAGTATTTGGCTTTATTTCTGGGTTCTCTATTCTGTTCTATTGATCTGTATGCCAGTTTTTATACCAGTATCAAGCTGTTTTGGTGACTATGGCCTTAGAGTGTAGTTTGAGTTCAGGTAATGTAATGCCTCCCGATTTACAGAACATAATTATTGATAGCCCTTGTAAATTATTTTTAGCTTCTTTTATTACTCTTACTGATTTTTAAATTTTGACCTGTATGAATAATAGTAATTTTGCTTCCTTAGGACACCATGTAAAATTGAACCTAGCATAAACCACGTCCTAAGCACAAGAAAGCCTGGAAAGGAAGAAGGAGATCCTCTGCAAAGGGTTCAGAGCCATCAGCAAGCATCTGAGAAGAAAGAGAAAATGATGTATTGTAAGGAGAAGATTTATGCAGGAATGGGGGAATTCTCCTTTGAAGAAATCCGGGCTGAAGTTTTCCGGAAGAAATTAAAAGAGAAAAGGGAAGGTATGTGTAATTCAAGTTTATGAAAAAGACTTAACCTAGTTGTGGAAAGATTGAGCTGATCTATTAAGTCTAAGGAAAACTAACCTTATAGTTTGCACCTTTATGTGATATGTCTATGGTTGTACAGTTTCTTTTTGTGTATTAGTCTAACTCCTATTGCTGCCTTCTATGAAAATTCCTTGTGGTGTGGGGGCACTGAGTATGTTTAGAAGTAAAGGAAGAAGTTCTGAACAACGTATATTCACCAATACCATAAGCAGGCAGCTATGATCCCTGACATGTATATATATGCATTCCATGCATCCCCATTAACTACTTTTTCTAATGTTGTTGCTTGAAATATTTCACTTTACCTTTGATACTTTGCCTGAAATTTCTCCAAGGGCTTATTTAGATTAAGATGCTTGGTCACACTGCAATGTTTTAGATCACAGATAATTCATATTGTTGCTTAAATACATTATATTTCTAAATTAAAGGAAAAGATTTACTAAAAATTGAGATATGGGGGATTTTTGGGAAATAGGAAGCAGCTCTGATTCTGGATCTTGGAGTACTTGGAGGCAAGAGATAGGGCAGAATGGGCTGGAAAGTAGGGAAGTAAGTCATATGGGGCTTAACACAGGAGAAGGTGAAGGAGAATAAAGAAGCGTACAGAAAATGAGGTAGTGGAGTGTCCACTTCTTCAATTTAGACATTTTTATTAGGATATATAAGAACAAAGTAATGTTTCTTTTATACATGGATATCCAGAATAACCTACTAATATAGCTCAGCTCTCTTAATAGGATGTGGTGTTTGTGGGGTTAGCTAGGAAACTTAACTGTCACTTACACTTTGAGGAGCAATCTTTTCTGAGTTCCAGGTGACAAGCTGGAAGCAAACTTTGGTAAAGCAGACTGTTAGTAAGTTTGGAATTGCCATCATTGTTACACTAAGTAGTGTCATCCAAGATTGTCAGAAGTGCTCTGGGTTCAAATAATATATCCAAAATGGAACCTGTATGTCTAGGTAGGGAGAGGGATGGTTGCAAAGCAAATAGGCTAGGAGGATGGCCAAATACGAACTAGAAAAGGAACTAGGTATCAAGATAAAAACTGTTTCCAAAGGGAGAAGTCTCGTCTGTATCAGGTATATAGAAGGAAAATGAAGGTCCATTGTAAGATGGGCACAGTGGCTCATGCCTATAATCCCAGCACTTTGGGAGGCCAAGATGAGTGGATTGCTTGAGCCCAGGAGCTTGAGACTATTCTGGGCAACATGGTGAGTTCCCCATCTTTATGAGAAAAAGAGAAAGTACATTTTGTTTTCAGCTAGCCAAAGAAGGACCTATTCTAGATTAGATGGGATATAAGGAGACATTGACCTCGGATAATTTTTTAATATTCATTTCTATTGTGTTTTTTATTTTAGTTTTTTTAAAATAGAGAGCCGGAGTCTCCCTGTGTTGCCCAGGCGGGTCTCAAACGCCTGGGCTCAAGCTATTCTGCCACCTTGGCCTTTCAAAATGCTGGGATTATAGGTGTAAACCATCATGCCAGACTTTAATACTCATTTCTAAGCTGGTCTCTGAATCCATTTCATGAACTTGTATAAATTCCCATCTGTGTAAAAGTTTGTACCCTTATATAAATCCTCATTTCAATAAATGTGGTTTCTAGTTACTGTCAAAAACTGGCTTCAAAGACTTGCTAACTACTTACTCTCAGGGAAGAATACAAGAGGAATCCACAATCAGGGCCTACACAAAGGTTGTTCTTTCTTTGCATTGGACTTCCAAGTCATTTTTTCCACCTTCTTTCGAAAACTCTGGCTTCTTTCAGATTTCTGTCCTCTAATTCTTTTTTTTTTTTTTTTTTT
>NW_016107385.1:2653601-2664733 GCF_001604975.1 Cebus imitator
AAAAAAAAAAAAAAAAAAAAAAAAAAAAAAAAAAAAAAAGAAACATCAAAAAGTGGGCAAAGAATATAAACAGACACTTCTCAAAAGAAGACATGTATGCAGCCAACAAACATGAAAAAAAAAGCACATCATTGCTGGTCATTAGAGAAATGCAAATCAAAACCGCAAGCCAGTTAGAATGGCAATCATTAAAATGTCAGGAAATAACAGATGCTGGAGAGGATGTGGAGAAAAAGGGAAACTTTTACACTGTTGGTGGGAATGTAAATTAGTTCAGCCATTGTGAAAGACAGTGTGGCAATTTCTCAGGGATCTGGAACTAAAAATACCATTTGACCCAGCAATCCCATTATTGGATATACACCCAAAGGATTATAAATCATTCTACTATAAAGACACATGCACACATATGTTTATTGCAGAACTGTTCACAACAGCAGACTTGGAACCAACGCAAATGCCCATCACTGATAGACTGAATAAAGAAAATGTGGCACATATACACCATGGAATACTATGCAGCCATAAAAAATATGAGTTCATGTCCTTTGCAGGGACATGGATGAAGTTGGAAACCATCATTCCCAGCAAACTAACACAGGAACAGAAAACCAAAGACCACATGTCCTCACTCGTAAGTGGGAGTTGAACAATGAGAACACATGGACACAGGGATGGGAGCATCACATACCAGGGCCTGACAGGTGATGGGGGGTTAGGGAAGGGATAGAGTTAGGAGGAATACCTAATTTAGATAACAGGTTGATGGATGCAGCAAACCATCATGGCACATGCATACATATGTAACAAACATGCACATTCTGCATATGTGCCCCAGAACTTAAAGTATATATATACTGGGATACATTTTATATGTATATATATGATATCTGCACTCCTAAGTAACCAAGATTTGGAATCAACCTGAGTGTCCATCAGCAGATGAATGGACAAAGAAAATGTGGTACACATATACAATAGAGTACTATTCAGCTATAATAAGGAATAAAATTCTGCCATTTGAAACAGCATGGATAGAACAGGAGTTTATTATTTTAAGTGAAATAAGTGAGACAGAAAGGCAAACTTTGCATGTTGTCACTTATTTAAGCAAAAAATTTAAACAAATTCATGGGGATAGAGAACAGAAGGATGGTTAACAGAGGCTGTGAAGGGTAGTGGCAGTGTGGGGGTAAAGTTTTGTGGGTTAATGTACAAAGAATATTTAGAAAGAATAAATAAGACCTAGTATTTCCTAGCACAACTGGGTGACTATAGTTAAAAATAACTTAATTGTAAACTGTTAAATAACTAAGAGAGTGAAATTGGATTGCTTTTGAAACAAGGAATTAATGCTTCAGGTGATGCATTTACCTGTATATCTCATTTACTCTGACGTGATTAATATGCATTGCATACCTGGATCAAAATATTTCATGTAACCTGTAAATATACATAGCTACTGTGGACCTGCAAAAATTAAAAATAAAAGAGAAAAAGAAACTATATATATATACACACACATATATAAGAAAAAATGGTAACATTATCTCTAGGTGCAAATGACACGATCCTATATGTAGAAACAAAAACAAAAAAAATCTCAGAAATAATAAAATAGTAAAGTTATAGAATACAAAATTAACATACAAAAGTCAGCAGCACTTTTATACACAAATAATGAGCTAACTGAAAAAGAAATTTTTAAAAATCTCATTTATAGTATCATCATAAAACTAGGAATAAATTTAACCAAGATAATGTTTCCAGTTTTTGATTGTTATGAATAATGTTAAATTGAACATTTTGTACAGGTTTTTATTTAGACATGTACTTTTACTTCTCTTTGGCAAATATCTAGGAGTAAAATCCTTGGGTCATATGGTAACTCTGTGTTAAATTTTCTGTTTCTATATTTTCTATTTTAATTATTCTTGCTCTAATCTTTATTATTATTTGATTTTTTCTTTTTTAAATATAAAGTATTACAGCTATGATGTCCTCTCTCCCTTCCTTCCTTCTCTCCTTGCTTTCCTCCCTCCCTCTCTCTCTTCCTCCCTCCATCCCTTCCTCCCTCCCTCCCTCCCTTTTCTTCCTTCCTTCCTTCCTTCCTTCCTTCCTTCCTTCCTTCCTTCCTTCCTTCCTTCCTTCCTTCCCTTCTTCTCATCTTCCTTCCCACCTTCTTTCCCACCTTCCTTCCTGTCTTTTTTTTTTTTTTTTTATCTCCTGAGTCGCCTTAGTGGACTCACCTCACACTTTTCAGTCACACCCATAATTTATTAATTGACTGATAAGCACATGGCTCACTATCAACAGTTATTTACCCTAACCTGCAAAACCCTGCATGGCCAAGCATGGTGGCATGTGCCTTTAGTCTCAGCTACTCAGAAGGGTGAGGCAGGAGGATTGCTTGAGCCCAGAAATTTTTGACCAGCTGGGGCAATATTAGTAAGAACTCATCTCCAAAAACAAACAAAACCCCACATGGCTTAGCCTCTGCCTATCTCTCCAACCCCATCTTTTCCTATTCACCCTTTTACTGTGTCACAACCACACTGGACTTCTTTTGGATTCTTAGACATGGTGGTCTTTTCCTGCTTTAGGGTCTTTGTGCCATCCAGTTTGTTGACCTAGAAGCTTTCTCCAGAATTTTGGTCCCTTATCATTTAGGTTACAGGTTAATAATATCACTTTATCAGAATGATCTTCCCTGATCACTAGTCTTTAGCAGCCCTCCCTTGAGCTCCATCTTCCTACCCAGTCACACATTCTCACATCACACATTTTATTTTTTTTCTAAACACTGATTTTCTGTGTGTGTGTGTGTGTGTGTGTGTGTGTGTTTCCCTAAAATTTGAATGTTAACATCACATAACCAAGGACTTTGTATTATGTGCCACAGAAACCTAAGTACTCAGAGTTGTGCTTGGCACATAGTAGGTATTCAGTTTTTTTTTTTTCCTTTTAGTAGAAACCTGTGTTGTTCAAAGGTATTGTATTTTTTTATTGACTGGATAAATAAAAGAATAGAGGCGTGGACCCCAAGTTGAGGATCTTGTTCCACTTAGTTTCATCTGTATTAATAACATATATGTTGAGGATATGAGTTCCAAAGGCAGTTTTTGACAGAATGAGTTACTAAGAGGAATAATACCTCAAGCCCCGTTACTGTTTCTAGCCGAGCTATTGACCAGTGCAGAGAAGAGAGCAGAAATGCAGAAACAGATTGAAGAGATGGAGAAGAAGCTAAAAGAAATCCAAACTACTCAGCAAGAAAGAACAGGTGATCAGGTAATTTTTCTTTTTCTTTTCTTTTCTTTTTTTTTTTTTTGAGATGGAGTCTTGCTCTGTCACCAGGCTGGTGTGCAGTGGTGTGATCTCAGCTCCCTGCAACCTCTGCCTCTCAGGTTCAAGTGATTCTCCTGCCTCAGCCTCCCAAGTAGCTGGGACTACAGGTGCCTGCCACCACGCCCAGCTAATTTTTGTAGTTTTAGTAGAGACGGGGTTTCACAATGTTAGTCAGGATGGAATTTTTCTTTTTTGAATACACAAAACTAACATTTACTGAAACAAACTTAAACATTATAAAAATATAGAAGGTTAAAGTCCTCCCAACCCCTATTTAGAGTTTCTGCTAGTTTGTTGGCTGTTAGTAGCGGGAAAATTGAATGGGAAAGTAATTTAGCAGGTGACTTAAAATGGAATTTGTGGCATGTGAAATAAGTGGTATAGTCTATTGACTTCTTAGTTATACTCTAAACCGTTATTTGGTTAATTCTAGCTTCAGCTTTTTATTCTAGCTATGCTCCATTAAAATGGGATTGCCTAAAAAAATTTAGCATACGCCTGGCACTCTTCAGTTGAGCTCAACAGTACCGGTTTGTAGTAGGAACATAAATTATTGGAAATAACTTTTATGGCATAGTCATTTATATTGTTAGTGGATGTCTTGGGGAAGAGTACAGTAAAGCTAATGTTAGAGCTTGAAAATAGCATTTTCTGGATGGGAAGGATATTGATTTTGTTTATTTAATGCAAACAGCAAGAACAGAAGATGTCTACAAAGGAGACAGCTAAACTGCGAATTGCTTCCGAGTCCCAGGAAATACCAGGAATGACTCTCTCCAGTTCCGTTTGTCGAGTAAACTCTTGTGCCAGGTAAGATCACATTGGTGGAAGGGACAATGCATATAGGAGGGCATTTAGAACCAATCTTTGACTCTCTAGTGTCCTGAAGTCTCTGACTTTTACGGTATTGAGACATGGTTTTGTAAGTCTCTATCACAACATAAGCTTTGGTGCTGATGAGGGAGGACAGAGCATTGACTATTTCCCATTGAGGAAACATATTTCTTATAGAAACAAATATATATAATGTTTCTAAAAAACGAAACCACCCATTTCTACCACTAAGAGATAACTACTGTTAACACTGTTCTGTCTCTCCTTTTGTGTTGTATTTTTGTTTTGTTTTATAAAAATGGCAGCTTACCATTTTGTAATCTGCTTATACTATTTAATGCAACCTGACATCTATTATCAAATATATTTCTGCAATAGTTTTGATAACCAAAGGTGCTATCTTTTCTAAGAGAATTTGGATTGACAGTAATAGTTTATCTTAAATAGTATATTTAATGGAAAGCCTCTTGGAGATAAACAGTTCTTTCTGTGAGTATTTAGCACATGTTTTAAAACAAGTTTCTTCACAGAGAAACTTCATTTTCGGAGAACATTTGGCAGGAGCAACCTCATTCTGAAGGTGAGTTGTGGTTGACAGCCTCGGGAAGAACTTGCTGATAACAAATGGAACTTGCTGATAACAAATGGATTATGTAATAAAGGGTAAATATTTTTAAATTATGATAAAGGGATTGAAAGAAAGCAGAGAGGTGGGGACTAAGATACTAGGATGTCTTCGAGTCATGGAATTTAGTATAAGCATATGCTTTTAAGAAAAGAAAGACATTTGAAAGAGTATTTATTTAAGACTCCTCAGTGCTTCAAAATATTTGGTTTAATTATAATTCTAAATTTATACTAACTACCAAATCTTATACTTTAGTTACTGTATACTGAGCAGTGAAGACCCTGAGGAAAGTGTTTTGTTTTGTTTTGTTTTGTTTTGTTTTGTTTTGTTTTGTTTTTCAGGGAAAAAAAAGTTTAAAGCTATTTTATATTCAAATTGGTTTTCTTTTCTTTGGAACATGTTAAAAGTGGTGAAACATGAATATCCACTTGTAAGTAGTTTTGCAAAAATAAAAATAAAAAACATTAAAATTAAACCTTTATTTCTAACCGACACTTTGTTGGAAATACAAAGTATGGAGGAACATTGTTAAACAACACAGGGGGATGGAATTGGTAAAATACAGCATTACGGGGCTAGCAACCCAGTTTGTTCAACAAAAATTTCCCCCAAAATCCTATAGAATAAAAAAGATTTAAGAGGCATTTGAACAGTCACAGTATGCGGATCTTAACTCTGCATTCCCTATTCAAAAAAAAATTTTTTTTTAATTGGTAAAATGTGAAACTTCTGATTGGATATTTGATATTCATAAATCGTTCATTTTATAGGTAGGTATGTTTTGGGATTGGGATTTTTAAAAAGCCTCTTTTAGAAATATGTACTGAAATATTTGTAGATAAAATGACATGTCCGGAATTTGCTTTAAAATAATCCTGTTGAGTTGGGTTTGGGGAGTAGTGACTGTGGTAGAGCATCTAAATGAAACAAGATCGTCTATGTTTAGATAATTGTTAAATTGTTTAATGACCTTTTATATGTTTGAAGTTTTTGTGATTAGAAAAAAACAGATTGCCTTCCTTCTTTCAAACAACACAATATATTAATTTATCTGGTTTGTCTTGAAAAGTAAAGCATTTACTCCTAGAGTATATATCTGGTCTCTCTTTCTTTAGGTCGCAGTATACCTTTCTCCATTTTTGATGAGTTTCTTCTTTCAGAAAAGAAGAATAAAAGGTTTGTCTGGTTTTTTTAGTTAGTTTTTTTTTTTTTTTTTTACTTAGGAATTTTCTGTTGTTATAAGTGAGGATAAATTAGGGGTTACTGTTATGAAAAAAGCTCAAGTATGTCTTTTTCCAGTCCTCCTGCAGATCCTCCACGGGTTTTAGCTCAACGAAGACCCCTTGCAGTTCTCAAAACCTCAGAAAGCATCACCTCAAATGAAGATGTGTCTCCAGATGTTTGCGTAAGAGGGAGTATCCTTAAGTTAATGTAAACGGGCTAGTGGATTGTTTATTCAAATCCACAAAAGCTTAAGGTTAAAATTGAAACCACTGACTTGAATTAAGCACATGAAAAGATGCTCAGCATTATTACTCACCAGGGAAATGCAAATCAAAACCACAGTGAGATACTACTTTATATCCACTAGGATTATAATAAAAAATTATGGACAATAACAAGTATTGACAAAGATGTGGAGAGATTATAACATACGTTAAGGTGGGAATGTAAAATGGTGTAGCCTCTTTGGAAAACAGTTTGGCAGCTCCTCAAAATGTTAAACACAGTTAACCATATGATCCTGCAGTTCTCTGCCTAGGTATACACTCAAAATATTGAAAGCACATGCTCACACAAAAAACTTGTACACAAATGTTCATGGCTGCATTACTCATGATACTGGAAACAACCCCAAATGTCCATCAACTGATGAATGGATAAACAAAATGTTGTGTATCCATACAATGAAATATTATTTGGCAATATAAAGAAATGAAGTACTAATACATGTCATGCCATGGATGAACATTGAAAATGTTATTTCAAGTGAATGAAGCCAGATACAAAGACCACATATTATATGATGTCATTTTCATGAAATATCCAGAATAGGCAAATGTATTATGGATTGAGGTTTTCCAAGAGATTAGGGAGAGGGTAGTGGAGAGTGACTGCTAATGGGTATAGGATTTCTTTTTGGAGTGATGAAAGTATTCTGGAGTTAGGTAGTGATGATGGTTGTATAACCTTGTTAATATACTAGAAACCACTGAAATATAGTTTAAAAGAGTAAATTTTATGGTATATGAATTATATCTCAATTTTTATAAGTGGGAAAAAATCACTAACTTGAAAGCATTTTGCACTTTTCTAACCAACATAGTAAAGGACATTTGTTCTGTTTTATATAAAATACCTTTTGTGGCAATGCAAAAGTTATGTGGGCCAATCATTTTTCTTCAGTAATGTTATATATTAACTGCTGTAGACTAGTGACATAATAATACTTAGGGTAAAAAGACCCTGTGTAGGTCTGGCGCAGTGGCTCTTGCCTGTAATCCCAGCACTTTGGGAGGCAGAGGTGGGCAGATCACGAGGTAAAGAGATCGAGACCATCCCGGTCAACATGGTGAAACCCTGTCTCTTCTAAAAAATACAAAAATTAGCTGGGCGTGGTGGTATGTGCCTGTAGTCCCAGCTACTCAGAAGGCAGAGGCAGGAGAATCACTTGAACCTGGGAGAGGCGGAAGTTGCATTGAGCTGAGATGCGCCACTGCACTCCATCCTGGCGACAGACTGAGACTCCGTCTGAAAAAAAAAAGAGCCTGTGTAGACATTTAAGTTAAAATAAGTAACATTTATCTTTGGCATTTTATTAAAGCTTTAAGGAAGAAGAATCATTCTCTTCAAACCAGCATCTGGAACCTTGTCATGAGACTGAAAAGAATTGAATATATTTAATTGGAAGACTTAATGGGTGATGTGAGCAGTAGCTTTAGTGACTTAAAGCATTATTTTCCACATCCCTGGGAATGAAACATTTGGAGGAAGTTTTTTAAAAATACTTTTTCTTTTTAGTTTCTTCTCTATTGAGGTATATTTTATATCTAGTAAACTGCACACAAATACTGTACAGCTAGATGAATTTTTACATGTGTGAATATCCATGGAATTTTTTCCCATATCATGATAATAGAATATTTCCGTCAACTCAGAAGAGACTAGGGAGTCTTTTGTGACTAACAGTGCTTGAGCCCCTTTCCATCTATGTGGCACTGGAATTTCCAGGGAAAAGGTCCAAGCATGTATTTTTGTCTTTTTAAAAATACTTTCCCAGCTAATTCTGATATAGTTAGTCCACTGACTGCTATGAAAATACAGTGATGTAAAAGAGTAATTAATAACATACTGTGTTCTGGAGTATACCACCAGAGAACATGATGAACAGGCTAGATTTGGATGCAGTGGTTCTAGATTCAGCTGTTCAAGGATACACTTAATTGTTAAAGGAGTCCAACTTCATCTACCTTTCTTTTTTATTTTTTTTAACAATCTTTTACTTGACTTTTGTTAATAGGTACCTATCAGATTTTTCATCTCCTAAAAAAATTGTATTTAAAATGTCTAAGTTAATAGGGCCATAAGAAGTATTTGCATAAAATGTAGAGGTTATAAACAGGTATTTTACTTTAATCACTTATAATACATATATATACATTTTTTCCTTATTTCTTTTTCTTTTTTAGACAGGGTCTCTGTCACCTGGGCTAGAGTACAGTAGCATGAGGTCTGCTCACTGCAGCCTCTGCCACCTGGGCTCAAGCAATCTTTCCACCTCAGCCTCCCAATTAGCTGGGACTTTAGGTGTGAGCCACCATGCCTGGCTAATTTTTGTATTTCTTGTAGAGACAGGGTTTCTTCATGTTGCCCAGGCTGGTCTCAAACTCCTGTGCTCAAGTGATCCTCCTGCCTCAGCCTGCTTCCCAAAGTGTTGGGATTACAGGTGTGAGCCAATACACCTGGCCAAATCTTACGATTTTTTTGTTTGTTTGTTTGAGATGGAGTTTCACTCTTGTTGTCCAGCCTGGAGTGAAGTGGCACGATCTCCGCTCACTGCAGCCTCCAGCCCCTGGGTTCAAGCGATTCTCCTGCCTCAGCCTCCTACCCTGCCACCACGCCCAGCTACTTTTTGTGTTTTTAGTATAGATGGAGTTTTGCCATGTTGGCCATGCTGGTCTTGAGTGCCTGACCTCAGGTAATCCACCGACCTCAGCTTCCCAAAGTGCTGGGATTACAGGCACCCACCACCATGCTCAGCTAATCTTTGTGTTTTTAGTAGAGATAGGGTTTCACCATGTTGGCCAGGCTGGTCTTGAGTGCTTGACCTCAGGTGATCCACTCACCTCAGCGTCTCAAAGTGCCACGATAGGCGTGAGCCACCATGCCCAGCCTATAATTTTTTTTCAACTATACTGTGTTTCTTCTAGTTGTAACTCCCACCTTTAGTTACTAAGTCAGAAATTCAAAGTATATGTCAAGTTGGTAATGATCTAGAAAATTAATTTCTAGTATCCATGTGGGTTAAATCAAATAGGCACTATTTTTATACTACAGGTAAATGTGTAAAGTGGTATAATCTCTCTGAGGACAGCTAAGTAATTATATATAAAGAACTTTAATATTTATAAACTTTTGCCCTGATAATTCTACTTTCTGAGGAATTAATCCTAAGAAATTAAAGTGTTTATTATAAAGATTTATGTATAAGGATGTTTAAAGTGGTTTTAAACTAGCAAAAAACAGAATAACCTAAAAGTTGGTTAATTTCTTGTGGACACACAGTGTGACCATTATGTTTATAAAGAACTTTTAATAGCACAGAAAAAAATACAAAAAGTATGAGAAAGAACAATACAGAGTATCATGAATGCTACAGTTACACTGCTTTTAAAACTTCTTTTTAAATGCATAGAATATGTATGCTATGCATGTATAGCAAAAAATGTAAGATTGTTTAGTAGCATTTCAGGTGTTTTTTCCCCCTTTATACTTCATGTTTTCTATATTTTCTGCCATAATCATGAATTATCTTTAAGAAATAAATAAAAATTAGGTATGTAGCATGGAGAAAGAAGATGTAAAAACCAGGAGGATAGCATATTATCAGAATATTTACTAAGTGAAAGCCAGAATAAAAATAGTATTTGTGCTTTAGTTAATAGGTTAAATTTGTTGAGGAACAAAACCATTGCCCAGTATTTTTCCTTGTGTGGAGAATCTTCATGGCACATTTTTTTGGATGAAGTATAGTTTACTGAGTTCATGACCCAAAAACCTTTTACCTCAAATGCTATAATGTGCTTCTTAAAATTATCTTTCCCTAGGTATTCTGACATGCTACTTCTGTACCCTGTGTCACTGAGCTAATGTGTCTCTCTCAGTGAAAAAGATAGGTTCGCCGGGTGCAGTGGCTCACGCCTTTAATCACAGCACATTGGGAGGCTGAGGCGGGTGGATCATGAGGCCAAGAGATCGATACCATCCTGGCCATAGTGAAACTAATAATACAAAAATACTCTACTAAAAATACAAAAATTAGCCTGGTGTGGTAGCATGCGCCTGTGGTCCCAGCTACTTGGGAGGCTGAGGCAGAAGAATCACTTGAACCCAAGAGGCAGAAGTTGCAGTGAGCCGAGATTGCGCCGCTGCACTCCAGCCTGGCGACAGAACAAGACTCCATCTCAAAATAATAATAATAATAAAATGTTTTAAAAAAGATTCTTCGAAATCGAGAGAGATCCAAGATGGCTGATCACTAGCAGCTCGGGATTGCAGCTCCCACTGAAAGAGCAGAGAACGAGAGGGCGCCACACTTTCAGATCAATTTTTGTTGCTCACACACCAGGAGATTCCCAGCGGAGGAGCCCCACGTGTCGCCAGCGTGACTCTTGAGGCCGGTGAGGCGGTTTTGCCGCTGCCTTGGTGCCGCGGTTCTTGGTGCAGAGTCAGAAAAGCACCGTCAATCTTAAAGCCGCTGTTTTGGCCGGAGCAGTGGGTTGCTCAGATTCTAGCACCGGGAATCAACAAGTTGGACGTCCATTCAGAAACCCAACTATAAAGACGGTAATTATAAAGACCACAAATGGATAAATCTATAACGAAGGGAAGAAAACAGCCTAAAAAGGCTGAGAATAACCAAACTCAGAACGCCTCTCCCTCTACAGGGGATCACAGTTCCTCATCAGAAACAGAACAAGGCCTGATGGAGAAAGACTGTGTTCCATTAGCAGAAGCTGGCTTTACAAAGTGGATGATAAGAAACTTCTGGGAATTAAAAGAACTTGTTCTAACCCAATGCAAAGAAACTAAGAACTTTGAA
>NW_016107385.1:2666333-2696238 GCF_001604975.1 Cebus imitator
AAAGGAAAAAAAAAAAATAAATAAATAAATAAATAAAAAAGATTCTTCATGTGTTGAAATATTTAAGCTAGTTGGGTGCGGTGGCTCATGCCTGTAATCCCAGCACTTTGGGAAGCTGAGACAGGTGGATCACCTGAGGTCGGGAGTTCAAGACCAGCCTGACCAAGCTGGTGAAACCCTGTCTCTACTGAAAATAGAAAAATTAGCCAAGCGTAGAGGCAGGTGCCTGTAACCCCAGCTATTCGAGTGGCTAAGGCAGGAGAATTGCCTGAATCCAGGAGGTGGAAGTTGCAGTGAGCCGAGATTGTGCCATTGCACTCCAGCCTGAGTGACAGAGTGAGACTCTGTCTCAAAAAAAAAAAAAATTTTTTTTAAGCTAAACTTTATATGGTTTTTATTTCAGGATGAATTTACAGGAATTGAACCCTTAAGTGAGGATGCCATTATCACAGGCTTCAGAAATGTAACAATTTGTCCTAATCCAGAAGACACTTGTGACTTTGCCAGAGCTGCTCATTTTGTATCTACTCCTTTTCATGAGATAATGTCCTTGAAGGATCTCCCTTCTGATCCTGAAAGACTGTTAGAGGAAGAGGATCTAGATGTAAAGACCTCTGAAGACCAGCAGACAGCTTGTGGCACTCTCTACAATCAGACTCTCAGCATCAAGAAACTGAGGTGATAAGGGATTTACAGATCTTAAAAACCAGATTGTTTGCTCTGTCTTTCTGTGTTTGCTTGCCAGTTACAGTAATCATTTATCAAGTTCTTACTAACTGCCAGGTACTGTGCTAAGTGCTTTACATGAGAGTAGGGCTGCCTCAGATAAAATGTCAGTGGGATTCAGTGATTTGGACGTGAGGGTTAAAAGTAAATTTTGATGGTGAATAAACTAACCAGTCCAAGAGAAGTATAGTACCATTGAGGAAAGTTGGCAAAGTATACATGATTGACAAAAAGGAGGCATTTAGTTTTTCTGTAATATTGAGTTTATAATAGTGGTAGGATAAATTATGTTAATTTTATATATTTATTTATTGAGATGGAGTCTCACTCTGTTACCCAGGCTGGAGTGCAGTGGTGCAATCTTAGCTCACTGCAACCTCTGCCTCCCAGGTTCAAGCAATTCTCCTGCCTCAGCCCACCAAGTAGCTGGGACTATAGGCGTGCACCACTATGCTCAGCTTATTTTTATATTTTTAGTAGAGACTGGGTTTCACCATGTTGGCCAAGGCTGGTCTCAAACTTCTGACCTCAGGTGTTCCACCCGCCTCAGCCTCTCAAAGTGCTAGGATTACAGGAGTGAGCCACTGTGCCCAGCCAGCTTATTTTTAAGTAGACAACTAGAGATGTGTTTTTTAAAAAAGTATCTTTTGATGGAGAGGTGGAAATGAATTATGAAATGGATGAGGGAATGGCTTACAGCCAGGGTCTGAGCCTTGTTTAAAGTCAGCTAATTTAAACTCATTCCAGTTTTAGGAATACTTTTTTTAATTTGCCGATTTTTGCTTTTAAAGTGACATTTTGAGAGGCCAGGTGCGGTGGCTCACATTTGTAATCCTGGCACTTTGGAAGGGTGAGCAAGGTGGATCACTTGAGACCAGGAATTGGAGACCAGCCTGATCAACACAGTGAAACCCCGTCTCTACTCAAAAAAAATTTTTTTTGAAACTTTTCCCTATCAGCTTTTAAGCACATTTGCTAACATGTATTCACATTGCATGATTTCGGTTTCTCTTTTCTTTGCCTAACCTTTTTTTTCTTTTTTTCATTTTTTCATTTTTCTGGCTCATAGTAGAAAAGGTAGATGGTATCCAACCTTTTCTTACTGAAGAAAAAAAGTCCAGAGGAGGGATAAAGAGGAAGAAAGTTAGTGTCAATGTTAGTGTTTCTCAATATAGAGTAGGTATTTGCTATAGGTAAATAAAGCATAAATCCAGAAGTGTATGGTGGACACGGCTTGTTCTTCAGGTTTAGAGGAGGTTACCTAGATTCTGATTTGGAAAAACAATGGATTTGAAAAATGAAACTATTGCTGAATGCAGTGGCTCTTGCTTGTAATCCCAGCACTTTGGGAGGCTGAGGTTGCATGGTACCACTCACCCAACTACCATTTCCTGGGCTCAAGTGATTCTCCCAGCTCAGCCTCCCAAGTAGTCCCAGCTATTAGCTTTTTTGTTTTACAACCGTTCAGCTACTCAGGAGGCTGAGGTAAGGGAGGATCACTTGAGCCCAGGAAATCAAGGCTGCAGTGAGCCATGATTGTACCACTGCACTCCAGCCTGGGTGACAGAGCGAGATCCTGTCTCAAAGATAAAATGAAAAGTTTAAAAACATGAGACTATCAAATAAATTTATAACAAATTATAAATTATTTAAACCTAAATTTTATTAAGTTGTATTTAAAAACAAAAGTATAAAATTTATACTTTTTTATAATTTTAAAAATTATAAAATTATTAAGGCCAGGTGTGCTGGCTCACTCCTGTAATCCCAGCACTTTGGGAGGCTGAGACTGGCAGATCACCTGAGGTCAGGAGTTTGAGACCAGCCTGGTTAACATGGTGAAACCCTGTCTCTTCTTTTTTTTTTTTTTTTGAGACGGAGTTTCGCTCTTGTTACCCAGGCTGGAGTGCAATGGCGCGATCTCGGCTCACCGCAACCTCCGTCTCCTGTGTTCAGGCAATTCTCCTGCCTCAGCCTCCCGAGTAGCTGGGACTACAGGCACGCGCCACCATGCCCAGCTAATTTTTGTATTTTTAGTAGAGACGGGGTTTCACCATGTTGACCAGGATGGTCTCGATCTCTTGACCTTGTGATCCACCCGCCTCGGCCTCCCAAAGTGCTGGGATTACAAGCGTGAGCCACCACACCCGGACTGGAACCCTGTCTCTTCTAAAAATAGAAAAATTAGCCAGGCATAGTGGCAGGTGCCTGTAATCCCAGCTACTTGGGAGGCTGAGGCAGGAGAATTGCTTGAACCCGGGAGATGGAGGTCACAGTGACCCAAGATCACACCATTGCACTCCAGGCTGGGCGACAAGAGCAAAACTCCATCTCAAAAAAAAAAAAAAAAAATTAATACATTAAGAATTTATGAAATTATAACAAAGTTGATATATATTGTTCCTATAAGAATTGACTTATTTGTGATTCTTTTAGCCCAATTATTGAAGATAGCCGTGAAGCCACACACTCCTCTGGCTTCTCTGGATCTTCTGCCTCGGTTGCAAGCACCTCCTCCATTAAATGTCTTCAAATTCCTGAGAAACTAGAACTTACTAATGAGACTTCAGGTAGGATCATACATACCACTGTATCCACACCTGGTAAACACTAGTTTGTCTCAGCAAACTGAGCTGTATGTTTTTCTTACTTTCTCTTTTCGAGACAAGGTCTCACTCTGTCACCCAGAATGGAGTGCAGTGGCACAATCACAGCTCACTGCAGCCTCAAACTCACTGGGCTCAGATGATCCTCCTACCTCAGCCTCTTGAGTAGCTAGGCAATGCTTGGCAAATTTTTGTATTTTTTGTAGAGGCGAAGTTTTGCTATGTTGCCAGGCTGGTCTCAAAGTCCTGGCATCAAAGTATCTTCTCACCTGTACCTCTCAGAGTGCTGAGATTATATGTGGAGACACTGTGCCCAGCCTGTATGTTTTTCTTTCCCAGAGAAGTTGCCATAAATTGTGAAATTTCTAGAATAGATTGTACAAACTGAACACAGTTTCATAAAGACCTGAGATGGATGAATGTAATTAAATTAACAGTGCTGACTGTGTAATCTTGATTTTTTTTCCCTCTATCCCGTTATAATATCCATTTTAAGCGTTAGGTTTTTTTGGTGATATCTTTTCACCTTTCCCTCCCACTGGCAGAAAACCCTACACAGTCACCCTGGTGTTCACAGTATCGTAGACAACTGCTGAAGTCCCTACCAGAGTTAAGTGACTCTGCAGAGCTTTTTATAGAAGACAGACCAATGCCTAAGTTGGAAATTGAGAAGGAAATTGAATTAGGTAAGTACCATTGAATGCATGTCCTCTGGTGTATGACAGTATATAAATAAGTGATTATTTGTATTTAAACTTGATGCTTGAGCACTGTAAATATCCCTAGATTGTATTTTTTAAAAAAGCAATATAGACGGTAACACATTGATAACTTCATGTTCTCGTAAATAGGAATTAAGTCTTCCCCTCTTACAATTGTTTTGTTGTTGTTGTTGTTTTGTTTTGGTTTGGTTTGTTTGAGACAGTCTTGCTCTCATTGCCCGGGCTAGAGTGCAATGGCACGATCTCAGCTCACCGCAACCTGTGCCTCCCGGGGTCAAGCAATACTCCTGCCTCAGCCTCTGGGGTAGCTAGAATTACAGATAACCACCACCACACCCGGCTAATTTTGTATTTTTTTTAGTAGATTTGGGGTTTCTCCATGTTGGTCAGGTTGGTCTTAAACGCCCAACCTCAGGTGATCCACACACCCTGGACTCCCAAAGTGCTGGGATTACAGGCATGAGCCACCACGCCTGGCCGCAATTGTTAACAATTTTTTAAAGTATTCTAGATGCTACAATATACCAGTGCCTCTATCCTTTCAGCCAGGAGGTAAAGGCTAGAGGGCCATATATGTTCACAGTGATTTTTAAATAGAATCAAATCTTCTCAACAGGTAATGAGGATTATTGCATTAAACGAGAATACCTAATATGTGAGGATTACAAGTTATTCTGCGTGGCACCAAGAAACTCTGCAGAATTAACCATAATAAAGGTGGGACTGATTCTTTGGAATTCCAGTTACTTTGTAAAAAACAGGGATTGAAGGAATAACTGTCCTCATGGTACCATTAAATCTTCCTAATAATCTCTCTCAATATGTCCCAAATATATTAAGTATCCTTTCAGTTTCATTTTTGGAGGAAATCTCTGCTGATACTTTCTTGTCTGCCCCAATCTGGACAAGTTATACATTAGCTTTTACACACATACCCCACACACAATCACCTTGGAATTTCCACTTATCATCCTAGATACTCACATTACCTTTTTCTTATATTGGATACCCAGTTTCTTTTTCTTTCTTTTTTCTCTCATCTCCCCTCCCCCTCCCCCTCCCTTCCCTCTTCCCCCCCTCCCCTTCTTCTTCTCTTTTCTTTTATTTCTTTTTTAACAAGGTCTTACTCTGTCACCCAGGCTGGAGTACAGTGCCATGATCACGGCTCACTGCAGCCTCAACCTCCCAGGCTCAAGCAATCCTCCCACCTCAGCCTCTGGAATAGCTGGGACTATAGGTACATGCCACCACTCCCACATAATTATTTATTGTAGAGACTGGGGCCTCTTTGTCTTGCCTAGGCTGATCTTGAATTCATGGCTCAAGCGATCCTCCCACCTTGGCCTCCCAAAAAACTGGGTTACAGGCTTCTATCAAAATGCCTGTAACCAAATGGCATCTAACTTTGCTTTTGATTTTTTTTTTTTTTTTTTTTTTTGCCATTCTGAGTCTCAAAGTTTTTTTTTTTTTTTTTTTTCCCTTTTTGTGGATCCTTATAGGATCTTATTCTTGTCCCCACTATTCTGAAATGTCACAGTTACATGCCTTGACATAAGTTTGTTGTCACTTAAGTACTAGGCACTCAGTGGCCATTTCAATCGGTTAGTTCCCTCAGTTCTGAGAAATTTTATTCAATGGAAAAATTTTTTTACCCCTCAGTTTTCTCTGTTCTCTTATTTTCTAATTCCTTTTATTAGAGGTGCATATGGCAACCATTTGGACAGAATCTTTGAAAAATATAACTTTTTTCTCCTATATTCTCTTTGTCTTTTTACTTTACTTTCTGAGTAATTTATCAACTTAATATTTTTGGTCTTTTGACTAGGTTTTTATTTCTTTGGTCTATATTTAATTTTCAATAGCTTTTTTTTAAATTAGAATTTCTCTGTAGCATTCTACTCTTCATTTCAAAGTTAGAATATTCCCTATCTTTCTGAATTAATGATTTAAAATTTTTTCTCCCTTCATTATGTTTGTTCCTGTTTCTTTTTGTCTGTTTTGATCTCTTTCATACTACAGGCTTTCTTCAAGTCTTTGGCTCTGTATTCATATTTAAGTATGGGACACTAAAAGCTAATTGAAAGTTCTGTGTATATGGAAGGACCTTGACAGCTGTGGACTTCAATGTAGGATGATCTAGCTTGGCCATTTTATTGGAAAATCCTCCAATCTTCAGATCTTTTCTCTTGAGCTGATCAGAGGTCTTCTCCGTCAGAGGAGACTTCTAATTTTCTGCCTGGAGCACATAAGCCTGGCTTCTAGCTTTCTGAAAGCTGAGGAAACTGGTCTGAAGAACGGAAGGGCAGGCAGGTGCATCTTAACATCTGATATATACACTTTTTCCTGTTTTTCTATGTTATTTCTACCCTCACTGGTGCCTAGTGCCCTCTAGTCCAGAACCCTTCTGTTTTATACTCACTAGGGAATAAACTTCTGGTCTTTGAGAATAGGGGAGAGGTGGTTGCTGGGCTAGGCTATGGGAGCAGAAGAGGGAAGCTGGAGCCTACTTTCATGTTAAATGGGATTCAGTCACTCCTGTTTTAGCTCTACCCTCAGCCTCACTTCCATGGGTAATTGGTGCTTCCAGTTATATAATATAGGGAAATAGCCTTGTAGTGTAAATGTAACTCAGCTTTCTCCACTGCCAAAATCAGTTTTTATTCTAATTGGATTGTTTCCTCTTACTGTCTTTCCAGCTGATTCTCTTTCCAGAATTTGTTGCTGTTTCGTCCTTTATAGATTTATTCCTCTAAAAAAAATCTATTTATTATTATTTATCTATCAGAAGGACTGGAGGGAATGTGTTTCAACCTGTCAGCCATAACCATAGACTTTAATGGAACTTATTTTTAAAATATAATGTCTTACAGGTATCATTTCAACCTGTCCCATGGGACTTTTATATCAACCACAAGTTAAAAGAGCGTTTAAATGAGGCGTGTGATCATTTGTGCAGCTGTTATCAATATCAAGATGGCTGTATTGTTTGGCACCAGTATATTAACTGCTTCACCCTTCAGGTTTGCAATACTAAAAACATAATTTAAAGTTCTCAAGTAAAGAGATGTGTGCTCCATTTAGCAAAGGAATTTAGAACAAAATCCCTGTCAGTCTTCTAAAAATAGAGCAATTCAATTATAAGTTAAAAGCATTGATCCTTTTCTCAAGTTATTTTGACCAAAGATCTCTTTGATATTTTCTTTTAACTTTTTGTCAATTTTCAAGCATAAACAAAAGTAAAAAGAATCGTACAATGAATTCCCATGAACTAGTCATCTATGATAATCTTTAGTTCATGGCCACTCTTGTTTAGCTATACTACCCTCACTGGATTATTTTTAAAACCCAGACACAACATGTCGTTTTATTCTTTGGTTTGTTCTTAAGGTTTGCTACAGATTTTGATGATAATATGAATTCTCTTAAAATGGTTGGAATGAGGGTATTTTAAAACATTTATCAAGTGCCTATTTTGGGCCAGGCTCACTCTTGATGCCATTCATCACGATGTCATTAAATCCTTACAAAGAATCTTATGGGAGATCAAAGTATGTTAAAACTGGGAGTGAGAGTCAGTCTACAGAGGAGCCTACCTTCCAGTAGAGAACAAGGAAGACTACAATCCATCAGTTATCAAAGTATTGAGTATAACTACAATCTGCCAAACTTGAGAAGTAGTGAGTTTTCTATCCTTCTATTTCTAGGAACTTCTCCAACACAGTGAATATATTACCCATGAAATAACAGTGTTGATTATTTATAACCTTTTGACAATAGTGGAGAAACTGCACAAAGCAGAAATAGTCCATGGTGACTTGAGTCCAAGGAGTTTGATTCTCAGAAACAGGTTGGTACTTTTCATTCTTATAATTCTATCAGCTTTCTCTTAAAACATGGATAGTTGACACTTTTTTTTTCTTTTTTGAGGCAGAGTCTCACTCTGTCACCTAGGTTGGAGTATGGTGGCGTGATCTCGGCTCAATACCACCTCCGTCTCCCAGGTTCAAGCAGTTTTCCTGTATCAACCTCACTTGAAGCTAGGACCACCACACCTGGCTAATTTTTTATATATTTTTGGTAGAGATGAGGTTTCACCATGTTGCCTGGGCTGGTCTCAAACTCCTTGCCTCAAGTAATCTGCTTACCTCAGCCTCCCAAAGTGCTGGGATTATAGGTGTGAATCACCATGCCTGGCCAAGTTGCCTGTTTTTAAAGCCTTTCGATAAATGCCATATCAAGGAACACAGCAGGAAATAAGAAATGAAGCCTAAATACTAAGAATTGAGAAAATATAGATAACATTCAGGCATTAACTAGGCAAATACAGTCCAACATATTTGCTTTGTGAAAAGGACTAGAGGACCACTACATTCTTTTAGTGATCATTGATATTACAGTACTTGAGTAAAAGCAGCCTTGTTTAAAGATGTTTTGTCACCTGGGCAAGGTGAGTCATGCTTGTAACCCTAGCACTTTGGGAGGCTGAGGCGGGCAGATCACCTGAGGTCAGGAGTTTGAGACCAGCTTGGCCAACATGGCAAAACTCTGTCTCTACTAAAAGTACAAAAATTAGCTGGGCGTGGTGGCGGGCACCTGCGATCCCAACAATTTGGGAGGCTGAGGCAGTAGAATTGCTTGAACCTGGGAGGTAGAGGTTGCAATGAGCTGAGATCGCCCCATTGCACTCCAGCCTGGGCGAAAAGAGTAAGATTCCCATCTCAAAAAAAAAAAAAAAAAGATGCTTTGTCTGCCCCACCCTATGTCTTGGGTGAGGCGTTAAGTTTGTTTCTGAGGCCACTGATATACACTAATAGCTGTACGCTGAACTCATTCTTTACATTTCTTCTGAATACTTAATCTGTAAGAAGAGATTGAATTAGACTCTAAATTACAGTTGGCATGGAAATTAAAAGAACCCTCAATGTATTCCTGTGATTGTAACCAAAAGAACTAGAGAATCCTACCTTCTCTCTGAGATAGCAGTCAAAGGCTTTCTCAGACATAATGTAGCAGCATTTCTCATCCAGGGCACCAAAGGTATTTTGGATGAAACAATTCTTTGTGCAGGCATGTTCCAAGCAATGCAGAATGTTTTATATTCCTATTCTCCCAGCCACCCAATTAAGTGCAAGTAGCAATCCCCTAAGCCGTTGTAACAACTAAAAATTCCCCCAAATTTCCAAATATGAGAACCCCTGGTATATTTTCACTCTACTTCACAACATTAAAATGACAGTGCTGATATTCCCAGGGCTATGGAAATTGGAAACAGAGGTATTTTCTAAGCCTTTTAGAATTGGGAATTTGTGGTCTATGGAATATGATAGCCCTTCTCTCAGCCACCAGACACTCCAGGAAAGTACATAGTTTCAAAGAGACAGTGCTTTTTACTTTTTCACTATTTATCAAATTTCATCAGAAATTTCACATAGATTCATAAGGAATTAAAAGCCAGAAAGGGACCAGGCATATGGTGGCTCACACCTGTAATCCCAGCACTTTGGGAGGCTGAGACAGGTGAATCACCTGCGGTCGTGAGTTTGAGACCAGCCTGACCAATATGGAGAAACCCTGTCTCTACTAAAAATTCAAAATTAGCTGGGCATAGTGGCGCATGCCTGTAATCCCAGGATTTGGGAGGCTGAGGCAGGAGAATTGCTTGAACCCAGGAGGAGGAGGTTGTGGTGAGCTGAAATTGCGCCATTGCATTCCAGCCTGGGCAACAAGAGCGAATTCTATCTCAAAAAAAAAAAAAAAAAAAAAAAGCCAGAAAGAGCTGGACGTAGTTGCCCACATCTGCAATCCCAGCACTTTGGGAGGCAAAGACAGGAAGATCTCTTGAGGGAGTTCAAGACCAGCCTAGTCAACATAGCAAGACTTCGTCTCTACAAAAATAAAATTAAAGCCAGAAAGAACCTTTTGAAATTGCTTAGTTTAGTTGCTTACCTTAGTTTCTACGTGTTTGTTAGGGAAAATGAGATCCGAAAAATGGAATGTCCTTCCCAAAGTAACGGTGAGTTCGTAGCTGATTAGAGGGCTAAGAGACCTTCATGCATGTTTCTTTTGATTAATCTATGAAAACTTTTTCCTGTGTCTCCCAAGTTATATAAATATTTTACAATTACACTGGGCACAGTGACTCAAATCTATAATCCCAGCACTTTGAGAGACCAAGGCAGATCACTTGAGCCTAGGAGTTAAGACCAGCCTGGGCAATATAGTGAGACCTCATCTCTACAAAAAAATTTAAAAATTAGCCAAGCATGGTGGTGCATGCCTGTAGTCCCAGCTACTCAGGAGGCTAAGGTGGGAGGATTGCTTGAACCTAGGAGGCAGAATGCAGTGAGCCAAGATCATGCCACTGTATTCCACCCTCAGTGACAGTGTGACCTTGTCTAAGAAACAAAACATGGCCAGGCGCAGAGGCTCATGCCTATATATCTGGCACTTTGGGAGGCCAGGGTGGGTGGATCACTAAGTCAGGAGTTCAAGACCAGCCTGGCCAACATGGTGAACCACCCCCGTCTCTACTAAAAAATACAAAAATTAGCTGGGGATGGTGGCTCATGCCTGTAATCCCAGCTACTTGGGAGGCTAAGGTAAGAGAATTGCTTGAATTGGGACCTGGGAGGTGGAGGTTGCAGTGAGCTGAGATCACGCCACTGCACTCCAGCCTGGGCTACAGAGCGGGACTCCATCTCAAAAAAATAATAATAATAAAAAAATACACACATATAATATATATAACTATACTATAATTTAAATATATATATATATATATATATATATATATATATATTTAAATTATAGTATAGTTTTATCGTGGCCAAAAACGGTTGGATCTTACACTAAAGAAAAATGGGAGAAATTGTCAATTTTAAAGTAATACATAGATCATTCTGTGCTGTGGAGTTATATAATTGGAGTAGTTAAACCCTGTATTTAGGAATATAGAAACTGCACCAATGTCAGTCAGGAGTTTGAGGGAACTAATTGAGAAAAACTGAGACAAAAGTAACACATGAAAACCCACTCTTTCCATTTATAAACGGTTCCTGTGGAGAATAGCTTTATTACATGGGATAGATAAACCCAAGGAAAACAGAATTGATCAATAATTAATTAGTATTATGAAGTTTTTTTTAGTAAATAAGAATTGGAATTACAAATAAGAGTAAGATAAACTATGGTGTTTTACAGGAAATTTTACAATATAGATCAGACTTTGTAAAACAGACTTGTATTGTTTTCCATTAAACTCTAGAAGGAAGAATCTGAACAAAACTTGGAAAGCTTATCTAGTAAACAAGAAAGGCTATGACACCTATAAAAGTTTAATTTCCTCCATTATAATTCCTGTCAGTGTATAAATCGTTGCAATTGTATGTGTTAATGTGTACAGTACAGGGAAAAAGCATGTGCTCTGCTTCCATACTTACTTTATATAATATGGAAGCTTGATAAATGTTTAATGTTGGTCATGCACCGTGATTGAAATATAATGTGGGACCAAACTGGTGACATTCCTTCCCTATTGAGTGGACACCGCCTCTGCTGAGTCTTACCGGTGCATTTTCAAAATTAACCACTGGAGGGAGTTATTGGCATAGCTAAGATGTACCTGTGGTACCTTTTTTTTTTTTTTTTTTTTTAAAAGACCAGCTATGCAACTTCTTTCATGGCCTGTTTTTATTATCTCCTTCTCTTAAATCTGGGCTCAGAATCCACGATCCCTATGATTGTAACAGGAACAATCAAGCTTTGAAGATAGTGGACTTTTCCTACAGTGTTGACCTTAGGTTGCAACTAGATGTTTTCACCCTCGGCGGCTTTCGGACCGTACAGATCCTGGAAGGACAAAAGATCCTGGCTAACTGTTCTTCTCCCTACCAGGTAAGTGTAAAACAAGCCTGAGCAAATATGGAGAGGGTTACTTAATCCCTTTATTACCTAGACAAGCTAAAAAAGCTAGTGTTTACTGATACTGACTCTCCTAGAATAGATGACCTAGTTTTCAAATATCACCAAGTCAAGCAAAATGTAACATTTTTGTGTTACAGCACTGAAGAATATACACATACACATGCAAACACATGACTAACTCAGTAACCTAAGTACCAGGGCCATTCCTACTGCTCACCACCCTTGTGATCCTTTATAAGTCATTTTCTATGATCTCTGCAAAATAGGGATAACAGTCTCTGCTATATGTTTGCCAGAATTGTTGTGAGGAGTAAATGAAGTAATGTGTATAAAGAGGACATTATTGCAAATTTAAAGTCTTTTGTATGGTGGCATTATATGCAGAAATTCCTCCTAACTCAGCTTGAGACACAAGACATTTGCTGATTGAATAGTAGTATGAACCTGAACTAATTGTGTGGACCCCATTTAGATCACAGCTGGAGTTCTTGCAAACTCAGTAGGTCTACAAATTTGAATGTGATAGTCCAAATATTTCATCTTTTGTTATTAAGGATAATTCCTAGAGTTGGCTCTATTCACTTCTTTGGAGAGCTTCTCCCTTTACTGTAAGGGTAAGGAACAGTCTACTAAAATTATGTCGTAAAATATACTTAATTAAACACTGTAATACCTTTCAACTTCCTACCGAAATAAGCTGCCATGGTAGAGACAGAGAATTATTTCAGCTGATGGTGCTTTTTGTGATTTCAGGTAGACCTGTTTGGTATAGCAGATTTAGCACATTTACTATTGTTCAAGGAACACCTACAGGTCTTCTGGGATGGGTCCTTCTGGAAACTTAGCCAAAATATTTCTGAGTAAGTATTGGTGAATTTCAGGCTCTCTGCCTGTCCCAATAGTTTTCTTTCTCTTGGGTGCAGTCTCTGCTTTGGCAGCCTTAATTTTTTAATCCAAATGCCATGATTTTAGTAGTTTCAGCCAGCTTTCATTAGAATATCAGCAGAGCATCTTGTGCAGGATAAAGGAACTGCTTGTTAAAAATAAGACTCAAAACTATACAGACCTCAAGACATCGTTCTGAACCTAGCTGTATCTTACAGACTACAGCTATAGTATGGAAACTTCTCTGTTTAGATATGTGAACAGAAACAATTCATGAGAATAATTTTCTAACCAATTGGTATTAGCCTTAAATTCCTTTTCAATAGTGATTATTACCAGAAGTTAATAAGCATCTCTTGAAAAGACTTATATTTCCAAACTGTATGCTAATTTTAGGCTATTATTTATTTAATAAGTTGGTAGAACCAAACAAGAGGACTGAGTCTCCTGGTGAAGAAGTAAATGATCTCTTAATAAAAGCTGCTTGGTCTCAGAAACTTACTACTTCCTCAAGCCTGCTCATAGAACTTATTAAGTTGGCTGGGTATGGTGGCTCACACCTGTAACCCCAGCACTTTGGGAGGCTGAGGTCAGCAGATCACCTGAGGTCAGGAGTTTGAGACCAGCCTAGCCAACATGGTGAAACCCCATCTATACTAAAAATACAAGAAATTTAGCAGGGCACACGCCTGTAATCCTAGCTGCTTGGGAAGCTGAGGCATGAGAATCACTTGAACCCGGAGGCAGAGGTTGCAGTGAGCTGAGCTCACATCACTGCACTCCAGCCTGGGTGGCAGAGTGAGACTCCATTTCAAAACACACACACACACCCCTACCTTAATAAGTATCTATGTTCTACTTTAGCTTATCTTAGCAAATAACTTCCCAGCATAAGTTTGCCGGTCTGTCACTTATTTTTATATTCTAAAGTTAAAAAAAAAAAACATTGCTGAAGATTTAATGCCTCTTCTCCTTTTTCCTCTTTGAATAATTGAATTGTATTTTCCTCTTTATTTAATTCAGAACTTGGCCAGTGTTGTCTCTTACATGTACTTTTAAAATAGGCTTGAAATACAGTGTAAGACATATAGGATAGATACAGGCATGTCCACTTGGCTATCATCCAGGCAGTTCTGACTAACACAAGCAGAAACAAGTGGGGTCACTTGGGGTTTCTTAACAGTCCTGCCTTATATAATAAGAGAAGTTTCTCTGATCAAAAGAAAATAATAATAAGCAAAGGTACAGACATATTAAGCAATAGCCACTGTAGTTAAGCTTAGGATTCTCGGAGAATTGTAAAGATGATCAGCTACTGGGGTGGGAGGAAGGAGCTGTAGTCTTTTTAATGACCTAGAGTCTATGAAGGTTAGAGGAAATAAAATTTCTTTTTCTTCTATTTGTAGAAGAAAAGTGCTATGTATTAGTACACAGAGGAAATTTATAGATTGGGATGAGAGAACTTCTTTCCCTTTATGTGCATTGTATCTTGGTGTTTCCCACTATGGTAGCCCATTTTTGTAGTTCTTCCCTGGGCTTTCAAAGGACTGTCTGAATGATCTCTAACCCTAGAGTTCTAGGGATTACCTTAAACCATTTTGGTGCATAAATGTACCACTGAGTTAAAGACAAAAGGAATTATAATTTTCATATGCCTAATCTTGATGGAAATGGTTTTATATATTTTTAGGCTAAAAGATGGTGAATTATGGAATAAATTCTTTGTGCGGATTCTGAATGTCAATGATGAGGCCACAGTGTCTGTTCTGAGGGAGCTTGCAGCAGAAATGAATGGGGTTTTTGACACCACGTTCCAAAGTCACCTGAACAAAGCCTTATGGAAGGTAGGGAAGTTAACTAGTCCTGGGGCTTTGCTCTCTCAGTGAGCTAGGCAATCACCTCTCATAAATTCCTGCCTCAGAACCATGGTTGCATTGTGAAACACTGAAACTGTACATGCTGTAATTTAATTTGGGACACATTTAGATGCACTACCAATGCTTTTCTACTTTTTGGTAGAGGTGTATTTCGAAGTAACTGACATATTTTTACATAGCAATATACTTACTCATGGCTTTGTCTAACTTTTAAAGAGAACTATTTTATTCTAAACAGGCTCATTACAAATGGTTACCTTGTTATTTAACCCATTTGTCTCCTTTTCCCTGTACTTTTCTCACTTGTAATTTGTAAACTGTTCTCTTATGATCACTATGTATTTTGTAAATAATAAAATAGTATCTGTCAAATTTGTGCTTCTAACATGTCATGAACTTTTTGCAAACTAAAGTAATAAATGGCTTAATTTTGCAGAGAGGAGCCATTTTGCCATGGAAATTAATATATCCTAGACTTAGAACTGTTAGGATAATAACGAGACAGAATAGCCAACTATTTCTTAAGGTGTGTCCGACCTTCCAATAAGTGGTCTAGACTGAAAAGAAGGTAAGATGATATGCATAAGACCAAATTTCCTTAAATTTCAAGTGGCATGATCGTATTTGTGGCTTATGTTTTAATGTTTTCACTTTTTTTTGGAGACAAGGTCTCCTCTGTTGCCCAGGCTATCTAGTCTTGACTTCCCAGGCCCTGGCAATTCTCCCACCTCAGCCTCCCAAGTACGCCTGGAAGCACACCTGGCTAATTTTTTGCATTTTTGTAAAGATGGGGTTTCACCACTTTGTCCAGGTTGGTCTTAAACTCCTGGGCTCAAGTTATCTGCCCACCTCAGCCTCTCAAAGTGCTGGGATTACAGGCGTGAGCCACTATGCCCAGCCCTAATGCTTTCACTTTTATCCACCAAGCTCCTTGGTCTATTTATATAATCTAGTGGCACTGCTACTGCGTCTCTTGATTAGGAATGTGACTGTTAGAAAGTAAAAGCAAACGTGTTGAACAGGGTTTAGCAACCTTTCAGAAATGGAATAATCAACATTCTATTACATGCAGAATGACTTGGAGGGGGCAAGGGTCAGTGAAGGAATAAAAGGAAATTTTATTTGAAAGATTTAAGGAAGCAGGAGGTCAGAATAAAAAGATAAGTTTGAAGCATGAAATAATTTGGGAGTGAAGGCCTAGATAAAGTTGGACTCCCAAAGAGAAGCATGAATTACACCTGGCCTCAAGGATAGGGAAGAAAATTGGTAGAAAAAGGCAATGAAAATCATCCAATTATTAGCTGGGCACCATGACTCACACCCGTAATCCCAGCACTTTGGGAGGCCAAGGAGGGAGATTCACATGAGGCCAGGAGTTTGAGCGCTGCCTGGGCAACAAAGTGAGCCCCATCTCTACAAAAAATAAAAATAAATATAAATTAGTTAGGTGCAGTGCCACATGCCTGTAGTCCTAGCTACTTGGGAATCTGAGGCAAAAGGATTGCTTGAGCCTGGGAGTTCAAGGTTTAGTGAGCTATGATTGCACCATTGCACTGCAGCCTGGGCGACAGAGCAAGACCTGGCCTCTCAAAAAAAGAAAGAAAATTATCTAATTATTTCATATCCTAAATATCAAAATTATCTAATGTTCCTCCATGCTAGTGCCTTATTTTTTTTACTCTAGTAAAAAGTCACTGTTCCTGCCCTAAGATTTCTGGAAAGCAGAAAATCCTATGTATGTCTTAACTAAAAATATTTAAGCATATATAGTTGAAGCAATGCAGCATGACTTGGATCTGAAAGATAATCAACTTAGAAATATTTGCTCTTAACTAAAATACAGCTCTCCAAACATTCTCACATTTGCTTCTCCTACTGATGATGTAAAATGATATATCTGTATCTTTTATATAAGCCGCTCTCCTCTCTGCTCTCCTCATTTCTTGGTTCATTGTGTTGACACATGAAGTTATTTCTCTGAGACTGGACAGTAAATTTAGCTTCCTTCTTATTATAGGCTTAGCTACTATCTAGTGAATTCTTTAGCAAGCTTGACAGCAGGCTGCTGTGTAAATAAAGCTTTGTTTCTGAAAGTAGGCTGTGAGGAAAGGGAGGGGAATCTGAGGAAGCTACTTTGTTAGAGAACTTGTATCTGTTTTACCACCCCTCCTTCCATTCCAGTCTCCTCCAACCCCAGCCCTTCTTTGTAGAGAGGAGAAAATGGTAACTGACCAATTAGGACTTACAGTGTCTTAGGTTTTCTGTTTGCCTAAGCATAAAACTACAAAGTGAAATCCTTTCCATTTCCCTTATATTATATGCTTGTTTGTCTTGGAAGAAGGAGGCCTTTCCTTTTTGGCAGAAGTTTCAAATGGATTTTATTTCTTGTCTCACTAAGGCAGTAATAGTATAGTGATGGACCTGATGGGGTAGTGGGGGACAGCTGAAAAGACAGGAGTTTTACTTTTGTTTGAAAACAGACCACATAACATATAGCATGTCACCATTCACAGTGTTGTTACATCCGCCAATCTTACTGCACTGTTAGAGCCTTTATTCTCCTATGGCAGTAGTGTAAGAAAACTTCCGCCAAGTCAGAGTGTTCTTACTGAAGCCAAACCTGAATCTGGAAATAAAAAGATTTTCCTGGAGCAGTAGGACTTCAGACTGTTGGTTGAGCTATTATCTCAATGCAGATAAGAAAGCCTTTCAGGTTAGCACAAGGTTCTTGGAAGTAACTCACTGGTGGCTTTAAGCAAGGACAGCAAAGAGGTGCTTTTCTGTTGCATCTGAAAAGGAGGAATTCTTCCAGCTGCACCAGTTCTTTCTAATATGCCAAAATTTCCTTCTAATTTGGCTCCTAAAATTAAGGTTTTCCTAGTGAGGAGAATGCATTAAAAAAATTTTTTTTTAATATGGTAAACTTCTACCTTAATGTAATCCTTGGTTCTACCAAAGATGTAAGAAGCAATGAATATTTAGTATGTCAAAGGTGGCATTTTAAGTCAGTAGGTGAAAAGATTATTAAATAACTGGTATTAAAACAGTGGATTAGGGGCCGGGTGCAGTGGCTCACGCCTGTAATCCTAACACTTTGGGAGGCCGAGGCAGTCGGATCATAAGGTCAAGAGATGGGGACCATCTTGGCCAACATGGTGAAACTCTGTCTCTACTAAAAATACCAAAATTAGCTGGGTGTGGTGGCGTGTGCTTGTAGTCGAAGCTACTCAGGAGGCTGAGGCTGGAGAATCACTTGAACCCGGGAGGCAGAGGTTGCAGTGAGCTGAGATTGCACTACTGCACTCCAGACAGGGTGACAGAGTGAGACTCCATCTTAAATAAATAAATAAATAAGATGGATTAGACTAGGTGTGGTGGCTCACGCCTGTAATCACAGCACTTTGGGAGGCTGAGGTGGGTGGATCACCTGAGGTCAGGAGTTTGTGACCAGCCAGGGAAACATCATGAAATCCCTTCTCTACTAAAAATACAAAATTAATTGGTTGTGGTGGCTCATGCCTGTAATCCCAGCTACTTGGGAGGCTGAAGCAGGAGAATCACTTGAACCCAGGAGGTGGAGGTTGCACTTAGCCAAGATCATGCCATTGTACTCCAGCCTAGACAACAAGAGTGAAACTCTGTCTCAAAAACAAAAAATGAAAACAAAACAAAAAACTCACAATGGATTAAAGCTTGAACTCTATCTCCAGTGCCACCAGTAGTTCATACAGCACCTTTGTGCAAGTTAGAAAAGACCCCTTCCTCTAGGATTCAGTACCTCCCAGTGTGCCATTGCCTGACTCAATTTCAGTCCCCACTTACCCCCTCAGCCTGGTACCCTTGTGCAGCAAGTAAATTGTGTGGTCTTATGCATTGATCTTGCCTATTTCACTGCTTATCCCCAAAATGATTTCAGAGAAATCAGAAGTTTTAATCAAAATACAATGTAATAGATCATTTTGTAATCTTTTGCCTGTGTGACATAAAAGCAAGATATAAATAAGAAGATTGCTATTACTATAGCAGTTAAAAAATATAGCATGGCCACCTGTCCTTCCCTGCAAAAAAAAATTAAAACACCATAAAGTTAAAATTTACTGGCAATAAATATTTACATCTTTTTTTTCTTCGAGTCAGATCTTGCTCTGTCGCCTGGGCTGCAGTGTAGTGGTGAGATCAGTCTCCTGGTTTCAGGCCTTCCAAGTAGCTGGGACTGTTGGTACACACCACCACTCCTGTCTAATTTTTAAAATTTTTAGTAGAGACAAAGTGTCCTGCTGTGTTGCCCAGGCTTGCATTCACTTTCATCTGGTCTCATGACTCATCTCTGTTCCTATTCACCTTCAGATAAATCAGAACTCTCCAAAGACTTTACTATGGCCTATAAGACCCTACCCTATCTGACCCCACTTTCTCTGACCTCTTCCCTGACTCCCTTCTTCCTCACCCACACTGCTGTAGTCTGTCTGCCTCCTTGCTGCTTCTGAAATGTGCCAACTAATTTCCCTCTCCCTCTCCTTGAAGCCTTTTGGCTTTAAAGGCCAGATGTTTTTTGGCAGAAAAAACATTTCTGCCTGAAATGTTTTTTTCCTTGATCTTTGTGCAAATTATTTCCTTTCTTTCAGGTAGGTGCCTTCTCAAATCTCCACTCTATCAGTGAGGCAGTCCCTGACCACTCTGTACACTGTACAAAACAGCATCCCATCCCACACACAGTGCCGTCACTTTCTATCCCTTTTACCCTCCTTTGTTTTCTGTAGCACCTGTCACCACCTCATGCGTGGGTGTGCATGTGTGTGTGCATGTGTGTGTGTCTGTGTGTGTACATAGGATTTTTTTCCTTCATCTCTCTACAAGAATTTAAATTCCTCGAGGGCAGGGATTTTTGTTTTGTTTTCTGTTTGACTACACTGTTTAGAACAGTGCCTGAATGAGTGAAACTATTTTACCTAAAGTGCAAAAAACTCTTTAAAAAATTGAAAACCAAAAGAAATAGGCAAAGAGCATGACCAAAATACTAAAACATTTTAATGGCTCACATACATGAGATGTTTATTCCTAATTAAATGCAAAATCATTGAGAAATTGTCATCTTTCACTGTAAATGGTGGAAAATGGTATTTGTAAAGATGATAAGAAACAGGTACTCATATATTAGTTGGGATACAAACTGGCACATTATTAGAAGTTCATTTGGCAAAATTCACTTAAATACTACCTTTAGCTGAGAAATTTTTCTAAGAATTTAT
This sequence comes from Cebus imitator, assembly GCF_001604975.1. Classification (NCBI taxonomy): domain Eukaryota; kingdom Metazoa; phylum Chordata; class Mammalia; order Primates; family Cebidae; genus Cebus; species Cebus imitator. Next base: position 2,686,322 of record NW_016107385.1, read on the forward strand.
CTCACAAAAACATTGACACAGGGGCTCAGAGAAAACACTGATCCTAATACTTGTCTTCTCTGCTTCTAAGGCTCGTCAGTCTCCAGAGGGATAATCCACATGACAGACCCCAGAAAAGTAGTCCTGGAACTAGTACAGAGGAGCTGGCAGAACATCTCTAGGCTTCAGGGTACCCAGTCATTGGCAGGGAATGTTCTTCCAATTTGCCATGAGCCCTTGAAGAGAGCAGAACCTGAGCTAGACAGACATTTTCAGCCTACATAGGGAAAAAAGCTGTGGGGAAAAAGTGATTGCCTTTGGTGGGGAGAGTGTATGGGAGAGGAAAGAATGAAGGCTTTTTCTTTTTAATTTGTATGTTTATAAGCATTTTGAATTTTCTGACCATGTATATGAATTGCTTTTTTTAAAAAAAGTACTGAGTTAATCTAGGCTAAGAAATTATAGGCCATGTTTTTGTCATCTTTTCCCTCCTATATGTTATAAAAAGCCTTTTAAGTGTTTGTTTTTTAAAAAACGAACATTTGGAAAGCTTTATTATCTAAATATGAAAGCAAGGTTGATATGGAATTCAAATGAGAGTAAAACTAATTTTAAATCATTGATGATAATATGAGCTTTTATTTTTAGTATATAAAAATTCATTCATGTTTAAATGTTTAATGTTCTATTAGAGATATGCTTTGTAAAATTACCGTCTTACTATTACAACTTCCTGTGTCTGTGAACAAGATACCAAATTACATAAAATCCAACTATTTTCAAAACAATATATTTTTTTATGGCTTTCATATAAAAACTTGAGTTTCCACAAAGTTATGTTATATGTTTAAGAAAAGAACAAAAAGTGATGAACTTAGGATAAACGTCTATAGACACGGACATTTTGAGATAGAGTTTTGCTCTTGTTGCCCAGGCTCAAGTGCAATGGCACGATCTCGGCTCACCACAACCTCAGCCTCAGACTCCCAAGTAGCTGGGATTACAGGCATGCGCTATATTTTTAGTAGAGACAGGGTTTCTCCATGTTGATCAGGCTGGTCTCGAATTCCTGACCTCAGATAATTTGCCCACCTCAGCCTCCCAAAGTGCTGGGATTACAGGCATGAGCCACCATGCCCAGCCCGACATGTGCTTTTTTTTTTCCATCAAAGCATATTACTTCCAATAATCTTGCTCTTTAGAGGCTTGTGTAGCAAACCTTTGGCTTCTGAGCAGTATTGTTCTGTAAATTCATGTTAGCCTTTCCATCGGAGACTGGTTGTCCCATCAAACTGCTAGTTTTTAAGCCCCTTGTGAGTAGGGAACTATGTCTCTATTAATTTTGTATACTCCCAGAAATGAGCACATGGTTCTTAAAAATAAGTAGTGAATTAAAATATTGGAAAGTAGCAGCCACAAGTTCAGAAAGTAGTTATATTGGAGCCTTGGTGACAGGAAAGAAATTTGAGTGAGCCTGTAGATACAGCTGAAAGTGTAATCTCACTATCATTTTTAGTATTTCACTTTATACATGTTTCTTTAACATGTAATAATTGACTGCTCACCTTATGTTGCAATACACTTCATCTTGTTTACTCCTTTTTAAATTAAATGTTATTTTCTCAGGTATGTTCCACTGAAATGTGTACTGTATTTCCTATTAAATTACTTCAATCTTAAAGTGAGGATGGCATTTCATAAAAATAAATACCAATTAAAATCTGTGGACAAAAGATATGTATTTTATTTTCTTTTTAAATGTTTAGTTTTTGGCATTTTAAAGCCTAGCTGGCCAGGCGCAGTGGCTCACGCCTGTAATCCCAGCACTTTGGGAGGCTGAGGTGGGCAGATCACATGAGGTCAGAAGTTCAAAACCAGCCTGACCAACATGGAGAAACCCCGTCTCTACTAAAAATACAACATTAGCTGAGCCTGGTGGTGCATGCCTGTAATCCCAGCTACTTGGGAGGCTGAGGCAGGAGAATTGCTTGAACCTGGGAGGCGAAGTTTGTGGTGAGCTGAGATCGCACCACTGCACTCCATCCTGGGCAACAAGATTGAAACTCTGTGTGTGTGTGTGTGTGTGTATATATATATATAAAGCCTTGCTGGTCTTTTTTTTTCCACCTAAGAGATGGGGTTTCACCATGTTACCCAAGCTGGTCTCAAACTCCTAAGCTCAAGCAGTTTGAACACCTTTGCCTCCCAAAATGCTGGGACTACAGGCATGAGCCGCACCTGGGTTTTATTTGTTTCCTTTTTCATTTTAAACAAAAATGAAAAATCTAGTATCACTAGAACAAAGTGATAACACAATTTAAAAAGATGAAATACATGAAGCTTCGGTGATACTGTCTCATTCAAGGAAACAATAGCTAAGGGTGAATGAGTGTGCAGTGAATCCAGAGTCCCAGCGAGTCAAGGAGGTCAGGCTGGGAGTAATATGAGCGAGGCAGAATAGACAAAAGCTAACTAGCATTGCCAGGAGGGACCTTTCAAGTCAAGTGTACCCATCACTGAATAGATATAAAAGCCATCGCTCAGGACTCTGGCATGTTCAATATCCTACTACATGGACCAGTGGTCGAGGTTCTGGGGTATAGGCCGTTGGGGGCAGCAGCATAGCTCCTCCCTGTACCATTCCTCTGCAACATTTTATTATAAATTGCCTTGGACTTGTCTATGTGTATGGCCTTACCTCTCCAACTCAGATGAGTTTGTTGGGGGCAAGTTCTCTTTTTATGCCCTAGTTAGGACTTCAATATAGTGCTCACATTGTAAGGGGTCAACTTTATAGGCCCAAGGTCTGCTTAGAACCTTCTCAGCATTCGATGACTCTTCCTATGGTACCGAACCAGACACTACCATGGTGGCTAGTAATTCTGTCTTTAGCCAGAATATTTGGATCTGAATCCTAGCTGTGTAGCACTGGATACGTTACTTAACCTCTCTGAGTCAGTGTCATCTATGAAATGAGGATAACCGAAGGGCCTACTAGACAGAGTATTGAGAACTGAAGCTTTAAGTACACATACTTGTAGATGTTTGTATTAATTTAGTTCTAATGTTTAATGGTCTGCAGTTCTCTGGAAATCTCAAGTAATTTGAGATCTCAGCTGGTTGGTCTCAGCCTTTCTATCTTTTGACTTAATATATATAGTATAGCTAAACGTTTAATATAATAAAAGTGAGCAAAAGAAATGTGGTATTCTGTAACTTAAAGATAAGGGAAGCTTTGTTGTTTCTATCGGGATAAGTTTCAGGAAACCAAATATTTATGCTTAAAGAGGTAGTCCTTAAGATCAGCCAAATACCAAGGTATCAGGAAAGTCCATCCAGTCCCCGTTCTCAGTCCACAAGGCCATTTCAGCCCAAAGGACCTCTGGCTTGCAGCTGGGCTGCTTCTGTGCCATGTTCAGAGCACAGAGATCTTTAAAAGGCTGTCTTGGGTCCTGTTTGCTCTGAGGTACCAGGCAGGGTCTTGCTGCCCACCAGCCACTTAGGTGCATCTCAGTCTTCCTCTCCGCAACCAGGAGAAATGGCTTTCTAGCTTAGGGGACATGGCCTACTGATGCCATTTAAAGCATCTAGTCTCTTCCTGAGACTCTCTTGTTGCTAGAGCATCTAGCCACACAACAATGTTGTGGTCAACAGTGAACCACATATCTGACCGTGGTCCCATGAGATTATAATATCGTAATTTTTATGTACCTTTTCTATGTTTAAATATGTTTATTATTTTTTGAGACAGAGTCTCACTCTGTTGCAGGCTGGAGTGTGGTGACATGATCATAGTTCACTGCAGCTTGATCTTCTGGGCTCAAGCAATTCTTCCACCTCAGCCTACCAAGTAGGTGGGACTATAGGTGGATGCTACCACATCTGGCTAATTTTCTTTTTTTTTAAATTAGAGACATTATCTCACTATGTTGCCCAGGCTGGTCTCAAACTCCTGAACTCAAGGGGTCCTCCTACCTCGGCCTTCCAAAGCTCTGGTATTACAGGTGTGAGCCACTGCCCGAAGCCTAAACATGTTCAGTTACACAAATGCATACCTTTGTGTCCCAACTGCCTACAGTATGCAGTACAGTAACATGCTGTGCATGTTTGTAGCCTAGGAGCAGTAGGCTACACTATATAACCTAGGTGTGTAGTAGGCTTATACCATCGAAGTTTGTGTAACTATACTGTGATGTTTGCAGGATGAAACTACCTAACGATGTATTTCTCTGCATCTCTGTCATTAAGCGAGTATCTGTTATTAAACAATGCATGACTGTATTTCTGTATTATGCTCTGCTATGTCCCTCACCTGAGCCAAGGAATAAAAGGTGATCACCTGCTTAATAGGAAAAAGGAAATGGGGAAATAGTAGGAAGCCCTGTGAACACAATTCAGGAACTGAAAAACCTGGGCTTAACAGCTGCTTGATCTGGTTAAGTCACTCTGCCTTTGCTTGCCCATCTAAACTAGTACTGATGGCTCCTACCCCAAAGGGTTCTTATGAGAATGAACACAAGACAGTAGATGAGCATGGAAGTTCCTTGGCTTATAGCAAGCAGTGATTTGCATCTGCTTCCCCAGCATCCAGCCCTGAGCAAGGCACATGGGAGGCAGTAGGAGCTGATGCAAACCACTGCTGAATCTAAGCCACTGTTGAGAGAGATGCCTGACATTCTTACTCACTCAGGCCTGCAGCTGCAACCTGTTGACTCCTGTTTTACTCTTTGTTGAACATGGAAATGTGTTCATTTTTGCCCTCCAGGGCAGCAAATAATATCCTGGAATGTGCAAAAAAAGATAAGCCACTATATATTAAGTTCTTCTGTGGCCTCCACATTGATGATGGGTACCATGAAAAATATAACAAAATGTAAGGCATGCTCACTCCCTTCAGAGTTTATAATTTAGAGAAACATGCCACAACACTTAAAAGCCAAGATAATATATGAGAGAAATAAGTCCGTCAAAAATGGACATTTCAAGGGAAGCTATGAATGAGAGCCAACAGAGTGGCACGGTGTATGTAGTAGACTGGAAGTAAGGGCTAGTGTGGCATGACAGGCTGGAGCTAGCTTATGTTAGGTAGTTTTCAGCTGCAAAAAAAAACCAGAAGAGCAACCCAGAATATCTTAAGGGGTAAGAATATCTGTTATTTCACATAACAGCAAACCTGGAGCTCAGAAGTTCATGCAGGGGCCCAGCTGGTCCCCTGTGGGTCCCAGTTGGCTACCACAGTTCCAAGTATCTCAACAACTTAGAGCAGCATAAGAAAACTTTCTCCTGAGACCCTCCCAATGGGCTTCCTCACATGTCTCTTGGCCAGATTGTCACATATCTGGGCCTACGCCAATCCCTGGCAAAGGGAAGGGCATTACCAAGATTAGTTTAAACTTAAGATTCACCCCTAGGGCTGGGGCTGGGGAAGGGCCTTTCGCTGAGTACACAGGTAGGAGAGGAGTGTACATTCTAATAAACTGGGTTTCTCCCAGCAAGGGAGGCGAGATGCATTTAGAAAGGCAACCAGGCGAGGCGTGGTGGCTCACACCTGTAATCTCAGCTACTCAGGAGGCTGAGGTGGGAGGATCAATTGATCCTATGAGTTCGAGGTTACTGTGAGCTATGATGGCACCACTACACTCCAGCCTGGGTGACAGAGCAAGACCCCATCTTTATTTTTTTAAAAAAAAGCAATCAACAGTGTCTATAGGTAGTGCTTGGAAGAAAAAAGGAAGGATTTGGTAACAAAATAGCATCCTGGACTCTGAAACAGATCTCCTGGGTTCAAACCCATGTCCTGTCATTTAATGACCTGAGCAAATTAGGAAACATCACAATGCCTTAGTCGCCTCATCTCTGAAATTCGATAATAATGGTTCCTATCCAGACAATAAATTTCATGGGCAAAGGGTCTCGTCTTGCTCACTGAGCTCTCCCCAGCACCTAGCAGAAAGCATTGTACCTAGCAGGTACTCAGTAGATACTTGTTGAATGGGTTAGTTAATTGTGTTGTGAGGATTAAGTGAGTTAGTGTATTAGGGTTCGGCACAGTGCATAATCTAAAGTATGTGCTCAAAAAAGTCGTTTCACTGCAGGCTTTGTAGAGACCTTGGGACCTCTACATCAGTGGTCCCCATCCTTTTTGTCACCAGGGACCAGTTTCATGGAAGACAGTTTTTCCACAGATGGGGGATGGTTTCATGGTAAAACTAGATTTTCTTTTTTTTTTTTTTTCCAATAAGAAACACATTTATTTATTTTATTTATTTATTTTTTTGAGACGGAGTTTCACTCTTGTTACCCAGGCTGGAGTGCAATGGCGCGATCTCAGCTTACCGCAACCTCCGCGTCCTGGGTTCAGACAATTCTCCTGCCTCAGCCTCCTGAGTAGCTGGGACTACAGGCATGCGCCACCATGCCCAGCTGATTTTTTGTATTTTTAGTAGAGACAGGGTTTCACCATGTTGACCAGGATGGTCTCGATCTCTTGACCTCGTGATCCACCCGCCTCGGCCTCCCAAAGTGCTGGGATTACAGGCGTGAGCCACCGCGCCCGGCCAAAACTAGATTTTCAACCTGGATCCCTCACATGCCCAATTCACAATAGGGCTCACTTGCCTATAAGAATCTAATGATACAGGCAAGCGAGCCCTCTGAGTATCAGGAGGCAGTGCTCAGGCAGTCATGTTTGCTCACCTGCCGCCCACCTGTGGGGCCCAGTTCCTAACAGGCCATGGACCGGTGCCAGTCTGCAGCCCAGGGGTTGGGGACCCTGCTCTGTATGTGTCTTTCAGCACCTTTGCACCGCCTGTGCTGCCAGGCCAGGGTCTGCAGGGGTGACCGTTTCACTGACAAAAGGCTTTTATTTTTGGTCCTATCCCTAGTAAAGTCCCAGTCAGTCTTTGGTAGTCCCCCCCTTTTCCTGCTCTGACAGAGACAGACCAGCCCCTCATAGGGGCTGCTCCCGGGAAAGGCTCATCCATAGGCTAGGCCTCTGCCTGGCCTGCTGCAAGCCACTGAGCCTCTGGAGATTGAGAGCTGACCCCCCCACTGAGTGTAGGGCCGCATCCATTCAGCACAGAGGGAGGTATATCCCTTGTAGCAGTACCCACAGCGCCTGTCACAGCAGGCTGTGGCCAAACCCTGGTTGAGTGGCTCCCTCTCAGCCATCTGTTCAGTCACCCAGAAACAGCTCCCAGTGAGTTCCTGCCTCAGCCATGTGGTGTCACATGGAAAGCCAGGGCGTTGCCACTTCCTAATTTGAGACAAGATATGTAAACACATTGAGCGTCAAGCTCCTTATCTTAGAACTTGGGGTGATGATACCTACTTCATGGTGTTTTGAGGATTGCTTGGAATCACAGATGGAAAGAGCCTAGCCATACTATGCCTGACATTGGAGACTTTACATAAAAGGGTTTTCAGCTGCTGCCACCCCCACCTTTGAAACCAAGTATTTTCACAATTCCATACACCTGGTCCTGGAAAAAACTCCATTCGCCATTCACTTACTTGAAAAACCTTACTCTTTTTTTTTTTTTTTTTTCCAAGAGAGGGTCTCGCTCTGTTGCCCAGGCTGGAGTGCAGTGGTGCAATCTCAGCTCACTGCAGCCTCAACCTCTCAAGTAGCTGGGACTACAGATGTGCACCACCATGCCTGGCTAATTTTGTTTATTTTATGAGATGAGGTCTCGCTGTTGCCCAGGCTGGTCTTGAATTCCTGAACTGAAGCGATCCACTGGCCTCAGCTTCCCAAAGTGCCAGGATTAAGGTGTGAGCCACCATACCTGGCCTGAAAGCCCTTTCTCCTGAGAGAAAACTGTTCTGGAAGTCAACAGCAGAGTCCCTTGCCAGGGCCACTTCTAATCCTGATGAGATTCTGGCCTTTACTCCCCTCCCTCATATTTTGTATAGCATTGTGATTAGAGACTGGATAAAAAGGGAAGACCTTGCCAAATGGTACCCAACTGCTACCCTCTCCGGCTGTCTGCTGACATTGCCCACTTGTGTTGAGTCTCATCACTGCCTGTGCCCGCACTCGGCCCCTGCCAGCATCTTCCACATACCTTGCCTGCAGGAGGACAGTGGGAGCAGGGCCACAGGAGAGGGCACGCAAGAGACCTAGAGCATCCCTATCTGACAAGGCCCTGAAACTTCCCTCCCACTGAGGCCCTCAGGACTTGATCTAGTCACCCCCCAGTTTGCTGCCAATACTTTAGGAGCAGGCAGGTGTCCAGATAATGTCTGTTCCTCTGTGCCCACCCTGCCAGGGAAACAGCTTGGGAAAAATCTCGTCAGGTGCCGCTGAGGTAAGGCCAGCTCTGGAGTGTGGGACATACAGGCCTCCAGCGGCAACACCTGCTCATTAATCAAGCCCTTCCTTTCCGGAACCTGCCCTGGCTTGGGATGGTGGGAAGGGAGGAGGGCAGAATCTGTTCCTCCCTTCCTGGCCCTGCGGTGAGAGGCGCTGACTAGTGTGGGCGGGTGGAGACAAGCCCATCAGAAGGCCTGAGTGAGGCACCCTCTGTACATGCAGCACAAGCAGGTGGGGAGTGCAGGGAGGAATCTAAAGATCTAGAAACATTTGGCAGCAAAGGAATTTTACCCACACACTGGAGCCCTAGGCTTTGTTTCTAAAAGTTTTTATTATTCTTTGGGAAAAGTTGGGAAGCACTGGTTTATGAAAATGTTTAACACTTCATTGCTACATGGCCTTTCCAAACACATCCCCAGATGTTTTTTTAAAACCATGCAGTGGGACAAGGTTGATATAAGCAGTTGTTCCAGCTGAATCCAACTCACCAAAATAGTGCAGGTGAGGCAATTTACTTTTGAAGCTGCAAGTACTGTATATGTCCATTAACAGAAACACAGTAAAGTGAAATGCTTTAAGAAATTGCCTCGGCCTCCCAAAGTGCTGGGATTACAGGCGTGAGCCACCGCGCCCGGCCAAAACTAGATTTTCAACCTGGATCCCTCACATGCCCAATTCACAATAGGGCTCACTTGCCTATAAGAATCTAATGATACAGGCAAGCGAGCCCTCTGAGTATCAGGAGGCAGTGCTCAGGCAGTCATGTTTGCTCACCTGCCGCCCACCTGTGGGGCCCAGTTCCTAACAGGCCATGGACCGGTGCCAGTCTGCAGCCCAGGGGTTGGGGACCCTGCTCTGTATGTGTCTTTCAGCACCTTTGCACCGCCTGTGCTGCCAGGCCAGGGTCTGCAGGGGTGACCGTTTCACTGACAAAAGGCTTTTATTTTTGGTCCTATCCCTAGTAAAGTCCCAGTCAGTCTTTGGTAGTCCCCCCCTTTTCCTGCTCTGACAGAGACAGACCAGCCCCTCATAGGGGCTGCTCCCGGGAAAGGCTCATCCATAGGCTAGGCCTCTGCCTGGCCTGCTGCAAGCCACTGAGCCTCTGGAGATTGAGAGCTGACCCCCCCACTGAGTGTAGGGCCGCATCCATTCAGCACAGAGGGAGGTATATCCCTTGTAGCAGTACCCACAGCGCCTGTCACAGCAGGCTGTGGCCAAACCCTGGTTGAGTGGCTCCCTCTCAGCCATCTGTTCAGTCACCCAGAAACAGCTCCCAGTGAGTTCCTGCCTCAGCCATGTGGTGTCACATGGAAAGCCAGGGCGTTGCCACTTCCTAATTTGAGACAAGATATGTAAACACATTGAGCGTCAAGCTCCTTATCTTAGAACTTGGGGTGATGATACCTACTTCATGGTGTTTTGAGGATTGCTTGGAATCACAGATGGAAAGAGCCTAGCCATACTATGCCTGACATTGGAGACTTTACATAAAAGGGTTTTCAGCTGCTGCCACCCCCACCTTTGAAACCAAGTATTTTCACAATTCCATACACCTGGTCCTGGAAAAAACTCCATTCGCCATTCACTTACTTGAAAAACCTTACTCTTTTTTTTTTTTTTTTTT
>NW_016107385.1:2696253-2698849 GCF_001604975.1 Cebus imitator
AAAAAAAAAAAAAAAAAAGAAATTGCAAGGACACTGGCTTGGCTGATTCCCACTGCTACAAATCCCTGGGAGCCAAAATTCAAAGGCAGAAATGTCTTTGGTGACAGCACCACCACTGCTTTTGACCAAATTATAGATCTGTCACACTCAGGGCTTGCTGCTAGCATGGGCCTGCCATTGGCAGCAAGGGGAACTCCATGGGCCTGTGAGGAGGAACAGCTGAGTTCCTGACTTCCTTTAATTTTCTAGGAGGCTTTGCTGAGTCACCTAATCTCTTGGGGCTGTGGTTTTCTCACCTGTAGAAGGAGGGGTGGGACTGATATCCCTAGAGTCCTTTTCGGCTCTGGCATTCACGCATTCTAAGGAAGGTGGCTAGTGTATAGAACCTCTAAAAATGTTTATTGATTCCTTCAACAAAGTTTCAATGAGCACCTGCCTTGTGCCAAGTACTAGGGCCCACCACTGGCCCAGAAACCCAAGCATCTGCCGGCCTGGCCCCTGCAGCAGCAGCAACCTTTGCAGGCCAGCAGAGCCCCACTTTCTACAGCCTGTGGAAACAATGGTTCTAAATTTGCAGATCTTCTCATCAAGACAGGAAGTCATGAAACATGATAGAATAGAGGAACTGGTCTCAGTTTGCACAGGCCATCAGTTTCACAAGACAGGAATCAACGATGGCCGATTATCACACTCAGGAATTGAAAACGATTAGAAAAAGAGGCAAAGATGCTATGGCAACCATTGGCTGGTGTTTGGCCTCCAGCACTCATTCCCCTTTGCTTTAGTAACAGCACCCTAACTTTCCTCCCTGCATCATGTGGTAACGGAAGCCCTGTCTCCAGGATAGGATACCCTGCCTGAGAGACAGGCATATGAGCCAGCCAATCAGATTCCTTCCCTGCAGGGATGCTCTGGGTGGACAGCATGGTGGTAGCACCTCTCATCCAGGTGGGGGTGATCTGTGGGACTGGAGTCAGTCCTGGCACTTAGAAGACCCCTTGATGGGCGTAGGTCCTGTCTTGGACTTGATTTTCCAGACTGGCAGTTGGAGAACATGACTGATGCAGATTCAGGGGAGGTGGGTTTTTTTGTTCTCAGTTCCTTTCATGAAATGACTATTATCTCTGCTAGCTACTGTAGCAAAAATCTGGAAAACATGATGTTTCTTGATTTATGAGGTTGCTGTTACTTCAGGAATTTCTGCCTGCTTCTCATAAACTGGCAGAAACTTAGAAATGTTACATTTCTTAAAGAGAGTCATTGTAATTATTATCTAAATGAGATGATAGTGTTTTGAATTTAACTTAATAAACTCTATCTCCTGCCTTAGTGCCTTTACATCTTCATGTTGCCCCTCCCTCTAAGACAACATTTCTGAAACTTTGAAATACATGAGGGAAGAAAAAGTGTTTTCTGTATCTCCACATCGCCTTAAAGTGGAATTTATGGAGAAAAATGTTCAAATATATAAATTTTAAGTCCTCTCTATAGCTCTTGAGTTTCTGTTATTAGGTTTTTGTTTTGTTTTGTTTGAGACTGAGTCTCACTCTGTTGCCCAGGCTGCAGTGGCACAGTTTGCTCACTGCAACCTCTGCCTCCCGAGTTCAGACGATTCTCCCTGCCTCAGCCTCCCAAGTAGCTGAGATTACAGGTGTCCACCACCACGCCAGGCTAATTTTTGTATTTTTAGTAGAGACGGGTTTCACCATGTTGGCCAGAGTGGTCTGGAACTCCTGACCTCAGGTAATCCACCCACCTCAGCCTCCCAAAGTGCTGGGATTACAGGCATGAGCCACTGCGCCCAGCCTATTTATTAGTATTAAAAACATACATTCCTTTAGTTTTAATTTTGTATTGTTTTTTTTCTTTTTTTTAATTACATAAATTAACCCATTTATTATAGGCCAGTGATGTCTCAAAGAGTAGAGGAGCGTCTACTGGTCTTTCAATTCCTTCAGTCTTCTGATGGCGGACTTTACTGTGACAGCGGAAGTGGTATTGTACGTCCAGGCACCGCCAGCCACTGTCTTCATGCAGGAACCACAGTGCCAGATGCCCACAGCTCGTCTCTTCATCTTGGTTTTGCCACAGAAAGAGCAAGTGTACTTGGCATGCTGGCTGATTTCAATTTTCTTCACCATTTTCCGGAGGGAGGCCCCATAGCGGGTCCCGTATTTACCGACGATCCCAACCTTCTTGGTACGTTTGGCCATGTTGCCGGTCCGAGCCCAGAGAGAGCTAATTTTGTATTGTTTAAACACATGTTCACTGAAACAATGCAAGAGTGTAAAAAGTCCAAATTGAAAGACCCCTCTCACCATTCCTGTTTCCAAGGATAACCACACTGATAGTTTGTGGTTAAACATACGATATAGAAATAACTTTAAGGGCCGGGCGCGGTGGCTCAAGCCTGTAATCCCAGCACTTTGGGAGGCCGAGGCGGGTGGATCACGAGGTCAAGAGATCGAGACCATCCTGGTCAACACGGTGAAAACCCCGTCTCTACTAAAAATACAAAAACATTAGCTGGGCATGGTGGCGCGTGCCTGTAATCCCAGCTACTCAGGAGGCTGAGGCAGGAGAATTGCCTGAACCC
>NW_016107385.1:2698986-2707570 GCF_001604975.1 Cebus imitator
AAAAAAAAAAAAAAAAAAAAAAAAAGAAAGAAATAACTTTAAATAAAAAGCTTATATGAGATTATGCCATCTCATATTTTCAAGTTAACATTGTTCAACGTGGTCTTTTCTCTCAACTATCATGGTCATCCTTCCTCATACATACGGATGACCAAACTCATATTTTAAGGCTGTAGATATTTCATTGCATAGGGATGTACCATCCTGTATTAATCCACCCCCCAATTAATCTGCCTAATTGATATATATTTTGGTGGCTTCCAATTCCAATTTTTGCAGGTACAAACAGTGCTACAGTGAATATTCTTTTTTTTTTTTTGAGATGGAGTTTCACTCTTGTTGCCCAAACTGGAGTGCAATGGCACGATTCCAGCTCACCACAACTTCTGCCTCCCGGGTTCAAGTGATTCTCCTGCCTCAGCCTCCTAAGTAACTGGGATTACAGGCATGCGCCACTAAGCCTGACTAATTTTGTATTTTTAGTATAGATGGGGTTTCTCCATGTTGGTCAGTTGGTCTCGAACTCCCAACCTCAGGTGATGTGCCTGCTTCAGCCTCCCAAAGTTCTGGGATTACAGGCGTGAGCCACCATGCCCAGCCAAGTAAATATTCTTATACGAATATCTTCAGGCTGATATGCAACTATTTCTTAACTTGGATTCCTAGAAGTACATTTGCTGGATCAAGTACGTACACATTTTGAAATATTGGTCAAGACTATAAAAATGCCCCCCCAAGAAGACTGTACCAACTCACTCTCCCACCTGCCATATGTTTTCCCCCTGCGTGATGACAGGGAGTGGCATATCCCTTTTGTTTTAGTTTGCATTTCCTGGATTATTTGTTAGTGAGAGAGAGCAGAAGTGGATTATTTATAACTAAGTTTACACACAGAATTACCTGGAGATACAAAAAGAAAAATACCGAGTTCTTCTCTAAAAGAAACTGATAACCTAGTTAAAGGGAAAATGTTTCATGTCTACCACAAATTGAAGTTCTTATATTTAGTGCCAGGACATCTAACACTGCGTTCAATCAAGATGTCAATGCCTGCAGCTTGAGACCTTTGCACAGAAGGTGTCTGGGGTCATGGTTTGTGAAGATTAACCTGCCACCAGTGGGTGGGTGGATAAAAACTAATATTTATTGGGATCAAAATGAGCAGAAGCTTTATTCATTTAATTCCCACAGCCCTGTGAGGCAGGTGAAATCATCCCCATTTTATGGATGAGGAAACTGAGGTTCAATTGGTTCAATAGCATGCAGAAGGTCACTCAAACTGATGAACAGTGCAGCTGAGATGCGAACTCAAGACTGAAAACTCAGAGTATGGGTTTTTAACCAAATACCACAGGGCTTCACTACAGAAGAAAGAAAGAGTTTTCAAAAATAAAATGTAGAGTTGAGTGCCACCTTGGATATGAGGGACTGGGGAAGAGTCAAGAACTCCCAGGCTTCCCTCTGGCTGTCAGTAGCAGTAGGTCCTGGCAGTGGGAGCTGGGCCATCGGAGGTGGTGCCTGAAGTGGGGCAGGCACAAAATGGATTCTGGGGCGAGCCACAGAAAAAAAGAGATTTTGACGGGAGTGGTGGCTGAGTGTGGGGAGATATGAGCAGGGGACCAGGCCTGGAGCCTGGGCAGCCCACGATTGGACACTAGGAGAAGAAAAGGAGCCAGTGGAGGAGACACTGAGGCTAGGGGTGGGGATGGCACTGGGAAGGCCGGGCTCCACCTGGCACTCTGGGGAGCTGCTGGCAGGGGGTCACACAGAGAGCTCAAGCTGCCTTACCAGCAAATGCCTCTTTCTGACCAGGGGCCGTGAAATAAAGGGACGCGGATGAGTAACTGGTTTCTGGTCCCTGCCAACCCAGGAAGCCAGCGCCCACCCTGCCTCACATTCCCTGCGTGCTACGCTCAGCCTTCCAAGCAAAACCAGCTGAGACCAGCACCTGCCAGGTCTGAATCCGCAGCTCCAAGTTCTGGGGGTAGGGGTGGGGGTCAGCCAAGGAAGTCTGACTTCTCGGGGTCAAAAGTAGGGAGAACAGCAGGGAGGCTCACCCTGAGCCCGGCAGGCAGCCCTTCCTTCTCCTCCCTTTCAGCAAAGAAAGGCAGAGAAAAACGTGTTTTTATAAATAGCTCCAGCCCCAGCAGATTTGTAAATTCAGTGGGTTTTTTTGTGTCAATGACATCACCTTCCTCCCCATGGCAACCCCCGACGATATCAAAATTGCCAAGCAACGTTGGAGCAGCTCGGCACCCCAAACGAGCAGGTCGATGCCTGAGGATTTAATGGAGAAATCCCAAAGTGAGCCGGGGCGAACTGTGGAGGAGGGGCGCGCCGCGGCCCGAGCCGCCGGGCCCTGATGGGCGGGAGCGGGGTGGAGCGGCAGCGCCTGCCACGCAGCCCTGGGCGCTGGGCTCCGCGGCCGCGCTCCCGAGACAGCCGCGGGTCCAGGCAGGTGGGGGAGGGCGCTGCTCCCGTCCTGAGGTGCCAGGAGCCACCAGCAGCCATCCAGGTGACTAAGCCGGCCCACAGGCATTGAGTCACCACCCGCCTCGAGCTGTTCCTGCTTCTCCTTTGCATCTGATTATTTTGGGAGCTGGAAACTTGGAGCTGCACCTGAGTCCCGCCCCTTCTAGCTCCCCCCTCCCTACCTTGGGCTCCAGGAAGATGGGACGTGCTGTGAGTCTGCTCCCACCCCCTAAAGATATGGAAGATGCTGTGGGGGCCAGAGGTGCCCACGGGGCTGTGGCAGCAGGCAGAGTGCAATAGCAGATATGGTGGTCAGGCTGCCGCTGTGTGTCCTCTGGAGGTGTCGGGACAGAAGGGCGGTCTTGTTCGAGATGACTGGAGTCCTTCCGGGCTGGCTCTGAACTCATCTCCCACGGGGATGTTTCTGTAAAGGAGTGGCTTCTGGGGTCGGAGTGGCATTTGGAGAGCGAGGCTGGATTGGCTTAGGCTGGCCTGGGCAGGTAGGTGGCTCCGTGCTGGGCGTGGACCCACGTGTGTGTGAGTGCAAGAGCGTGTAAGCCGGGGTGTGTGCCATCGCTCTGCTGGGGCAGCAGCTGGGTCCAGCAGAGAGCTGGCTGGAGGCTTGACAGCAGTTTATCCTAATTGATGCTGGGTGGGCGCAGGCCCTGAGATGGGCGTCAGGGAGAGGGGACGCCAGACACACGGCCTGAGCAGGGTGAGGAGCAGCTGCCAGCCCCGGCAGGCCCAGGCCCTGTCTGGGTGCACAGGACAGAGACACAGCAAGATGCCCAGGTAGGAAGCCGTCCGGAGGGGCTGGCCAAGGGTGGGAGCTCATCACCCGGGGGCTGGACAGACCATCAGCTGCCCCCTCATTCTGGCAGGCCTGGGTACCAAGGAAACAGCTTCCTACCGAGAACCTTGTCACTCTCCCATGCAGGGCCAGGCAGCACCCATGTGCGTCTCTGCTGAGCTCACAGGGACACATTCAGTGAGAAGGGCGCTGGCCAGGGCATGGCTTCCCACAGTCAGGACCCAGTGGGTGCCACTCTCAAGCCCCTGGTCCCCACAGGGCATGCCCCAGTGTGTGTCAGGAGAAGGGGGGAGGTCCCACCTCCCCCACACAGCTGGCAGCTTTGCGGGCACACCGGTGAGTAAGCTGCTGGAGGGAGGGGGGCTGTGTGCCCACAGAGGCAGGACCACACCAACCAGGAGCCTTCAGGAGAAGAGGCTGGGAGAGAAAAGCACTGAGGTTTCTTTTCCTTTTTTTTTTCTTCTATTTTGCCTAAAGGGAGTGCCGCTTCCTGGGTTAGAGACAAGCACCAGCCTGCAGTGGAGAACGTGGGGCCCCGCTGCCCAGAAGCAGCAGCCACGGTAAGGTCCCCACTGCCGCTGCATGCTCAGGCTTCCTGGGTTAGGGACAGGAGTGCCCAGGTGTCCAGGCTGCCCCCCCATCTGGTACAGGGTGGCTAACTCCACAGCTGTGGGTTCCTGGGTCAAGGAGCCCTATCCCCACCCAACCTGCACCCCCTTTCCAGATTGACTGTGAAACAATCCAATCCCAGCTGCACTCTGGCTCCCCAGCTAGAGGGAGAGATGCTTGTATATGCTGTTCCTGCAGGTGCTTCCTGCACCTTCTGGGCAAAGCCAGTGCCACCAGGCCACCCCTCTACAAGGCCTCTCTCGCCTTATCGCCTCAGGGACATTTCCCTCGCATATTCATTCCACAAATACTTAGCGCATACTGCTGGGTCCCGGGCTCCAAGTCACACCGTTTTGCTGGGCATGACCTGGCACAGATTCTGACTCTGAAACTCAGTATCAGGGCAGGTTCAGGGAACTGCCTGGCCAAGCGTGGTCACTCCTCACAGGCCTTGGGCTCCCCACCTCTGCTGCAGGGAGGATGACCTGGTCAGCTTCAGGGACATCGGGCCCAGTGAGCTTGGGCCTATAAAACACTGGGCCCACCAGGAAGAAGGCTAATGTCCTGCAGGCTCCAGTTGTCCTTTCCCTGGCATCGTACACCAAGAGGTTGATGCAGTTCTGCTTGGGGCCTTCCTGAGGCTGGTTCTGGTGGGAACTGGGCTGCAGGAAGAGAGGATGAGTTTAGGGGCTGTCGGGCCTGGGATTCAGCCCCATGGGAGCTCATCTAGCTGGGGTTGAGGCCTTTGGGCCAGGCAAGGAATCCCCTCTGCAGGCAGGCTTTCCTGGCAGTTGTCCCAGTCCAAAGCTTGGAGGTGGCACCTGGGAGCCCTAGTGGACCAGAGGACCTGGTCCAGAAAGGGTCGGCACCAGAAGAAACCCTTCTGGGAGCATCTGATTTGGCTGGAAGCTCCGTGCACCTGAGCGTGGGTTGTGGGGACTACACAGCTGGCCCAGTGCCCTGAGGACAGACTGAAGCTCTGTGAGCGCTCTGGGCCCTCCCAGACTTGCCAGGCACAGGAAGGGTAGAGAGGGTGAGGTCTCCAGCCAAGGAAACCCCGCTCTGTCCACAACACCTAAGGATGACCAAAAAGTCCCCCACCCTGGAGGACCACATGGGCTCAGAGTCAGGAGGAACCCATAAGTGTCTCTCCCGCCATGAATTCCCATACCTGGCTCCAGATGAGGAGAATGACCCAGCTGTGGGGTATCTCCTGCTTCCTCACAAAAGGTGACTCTCTCCCTGGGAGTCTTCCATGTATGTAGACCTGGGCAGGGCTGCTGCCCATCTGGGGACAGAGGGACGAGGGTGTTGAGCACCAGGCAGACAGCAGGCCAGCAACAGGCAGCAGGCGGGGCCAGGAGGGAGCAGAGAGTGGGGCCCAGGGCAGGCTGGGCAGGAAAGGAAAAGGCTGCCTGGAGTCCTGAGGGCTCAGGGAGGACTCCAGACAGCTGGCCTTCTTATGCCAGCCTGCATCTATGGGAGAGGCCCTCTGCACAGGGGACTGGGCAGGGAAGAGGCTGAGACGCCGAAAGACTGCATTCCTCACCCAAATGGCCCAGAGATGCCTACCGCACACAGTGTCCTGGGTACAGAAGGCAGCAAGGACCCATGGGAGGCTGTCCTGTGGCCTGAAGCAGAGAGTCCTTCCTCTAAGATACTTACCACCCTGATCAGGAAGGCCAGGGTGCAGGAGCAGTGCCTGAGACCTGGGCAGCAGGAAGGACCCCAGCAAAGCTCATCAGGAGTCATTTGGCCGCCTGCAGCTAGTGGGCCTCAAGGAAGGAGGCCCTAGGTAGAAAGAGGTGGACTAGTCAGCAGGTTGGGGTGGAGCATTGTAAATGGAAGCTTCTGAGGCAGAATGAGTTCTCAACTTCCTGAAGCCCACAATGTCCCTCCTGTCCAGGGCAAGCAGTCTGCCTGGGCCTGGGAAGCTCCCCCATCTGAGGAGGTACCCTCCACCCCATCAGAGCTCGGCCCTAGGGCCCAGGAAGGGCTAAGATGAGAAGAGTGACACGTGAGATAAAGGGGAACATGTCTCCTCCAGGCAGGGTGTGGGGTCCCGGCAGCTCCTTGTTCTGGTGCACAGGCTGCCAAGCAGATGACAGCCATGGCCTGATCACTAGGTGCAAGCAGTGGTGGTGGGAAGAGGGGGTGGACATGGCAGGACAGAGCTCATGCCCTGGGGGTGCTTACAGGCCTGCAGCAGAAGAATGTTGGAAAAGCTGAGCTGAGCATGGGGCCAGCCCCACCAGAAACAAGTGGAGCCACAAAACCACGATCAGCCCCCGGGTGGCTGCGTCCTTTTGCCCACGCTGGGCCCCAGACTCATCGCTGAATTTGGCAGCCATGACCCATCCAGTCCAGATAACTTATAAGTTTACACCAATACTGGGCAATGGTTGTTCACATAGAACTTTATAAAGATGGACATAAAAAAGATAAGTTGAGGATGACAGACAAAGGAAGAAGCAGCTTCTGTCTGCAGTTGCAGGCAGGAAGAGCAGGCTCAGGGAGAGACACCAGGGCGGGAAGAGGCAGGACGGTGGTTGTTAGGATGGTGGTTGGTTAATGCAGTCAGCAGCGTGAGCCTCAGGCCCCTGGCTGCCTCTTCCTGGTGACTCGGGCAAGTTACTTCATGTCTCTGGGTCTCAATTTCCTCTACTGTCCGACAGAGATAAGTATAGTACCTGTGAGTTAAGGTTGTTGAGAGGATTAAATGAGATAAGTGAATGCTCTGAACAGCATGGTTGGCATGCACATATTCAGCAAAAGAGAACTGTTACCAATGTGGTGATTACGGGTACTGGAGGAACAAAGTGCCCGGAGAGACCTTCATGTTCAGGGGAATCAGGAAAGGCTTCATGGAGGAGGTGACTTCGAAAGAACCCTCCTCTGAGGAGAAACGAAAGCACTCAGAATGCCCAGGAAGGGTAGGAAGAAACATGATGCCAGGTCTATTTTTTTTCCCAAATAGCACATTGTTTGTCCGCTGAGGCTTTCGAAGTAATACTGGAGACTCCTCCTTCTGGGGTCTAGACTTGAAGTGGCTGCACCTATTGGAGGTATTAAGAGTGCCGCTGTGGCCCTGGCCCCACTCCTTTTTGGGCTTGGAAGCTTTTGTCACATGCTGGCCCTAACTCCACAAGGAGCTGTGTTCTGCTGAGCCCCATCTAAAGCAGACACTTGGTGGTGTGGCCGGCAGAGGGGCAGACGGGGCACGTGGGCTCCTGGACCACTCTGGCAAATGGAAATGCCTAGTAATCGGGAGGCTCTGTCTCAGAGACTTTCTGTTTTTTCTACAAAGGGTTATCCATTCTGTGAATTTAGGAAAGGTAATCCTGAAGTCTATTCACCTCAGAAAAACGAGGCAACTCCAGAGCGTGACCGGCTTTCATGGGCTGGGGGAGCTCACGTGAGAAAACAGGTTCCCTTATAACCACACAAGGAGTCACGACCACCTCGGCCCCAGCAAAGGGACACCACTGCTGGCCAGGATTTCCTACAAAACCTCATCACCACGTACAGGGACAGTGATGACTTTTTTTGTACACCTGTGGATTCTCTGTGGCAACCTGTTCTTCCTGTTCCCCTAAAGTGCTGCCTCGGTCAGCAAACCCTAGTGTCTCTCAGCCCAGGCAGCAATCTCCTGTGCTCTGGTCTGCCCATAGCCTCCATGCAGTGAGCTCCCTGGGCCTCTGGCTAAGGGTCTGGAAGCAGAGCTGTGTCCTTCAGGCTGTCAAGGACCTGGTGAGGGGTCCTCTGGGTGTCCAGGGAAGCAGGTCCAGAAAGCTCAGGTCAGCTGGGGCTGTGTTTTGATCTCTGTTCCCATTGCAGTGGGGACCAGCCCACTCAACTCAGGAAAGAGCAACAAACCAGTCACCTCACCCAAGGCCTCCTGCTGCCTGCCTGGTGACCAGGACCCTAAAGGCTGCAGCAGTGGCAGAGTTAAACTTTCAAACCGGGAGGACTCGTTCTGTGGTTCAGCTTCCTGGCCTGGAGAGTCTCCAGCCTCCATTTCCTTGCTTACGGAATTGTGCAATAAAGCACAGAGGGTGGATGGAGTGAGGGGACCAGTTATGCCGCAGCCTCCTGCGCCACCGGAGCACAGTCCCAGGTCAGCAGGGAGGAGCTCCAAGGAGGAAAAGGCTGCCCAGGAAGGAGCTGGCCGTCTCAGACTGCCGTAGCACATTCAAGCCAGAGGGAGTCCCTGGAGGATGTTTCATCCAGCCCCATGATTTTAGAGTGGGAAGCAGAGGTCCAGAGAAGGAAAGGGGGTCCTGAGACCACACAGCTAATAATGGCAGTGTCGGTTTCCAGCCCAGGGATCCCCAAATGCCTGCCCAGGACTCTTGCTACCCAGGCTGCCCATGCTTTCAAGGGGCCCTTGCGGGAGCAGGCAACAGCCGCTGGGTAAACTGATGTCTTGGGAGAAGTGGCCTGGCCTGATGTATTGGGAGGCTAGACAGGTCCCCTTCGATCCTGGGTGCCTCCTGCCATCCCCCCTGCATCCTGCTAGACACAAAACCACAGCCCAGCCTGTGCTTGTCAGTCAAGTGCTTCCCAGGGATAAACTTTGCACACAGCACCCGGGCCACTCCTGCGGACCAGGCCACTCGCTGATGAAGAGATCTAAGTAATTTATAAATGGATTGACTCAAGTTCTTTTTCTTTTTTTTTTTTTTTTTTTTT
>NW_016107385.1:2707775-2715582 GCF_001604975.1 Cebus imitator
ACAGAGTTTCACCGTGTTGACCAGGATGGTCTCGATCTCTTGACCTCGTGATCCACCCACCTCGGCCTCCCAAAGTGCTGGGATTACAGGCTTGAGCCACTGCGCCCGGCTGACTCAAGTTCTTTTTGTCCCAGGTAACTTCATGTCTTAAGCCAAATAAGGGAGTCATGCTGAGTGTCAGAGATGAAACAGAGATTCTGGGGCAGAGGGTAGGGAAGTCACCTGAGAGGCCCTGTTCCCCAGGCGATCTTCCCATCGGTGGAGATTTTTGACCCCAGGCAGGCATTTACATGTCCAATAGCCACCATCAGAGGTCACTTCCCAGAAGCAGGAGGCCTGTCACCTGTTACCAGTCACAAGGCCTAAGTTAGACAAGAAGACTTTGTCTATTCCACTAGAGTGGATCTTGCTGGAAGGTGATGTGTCTGGGATTCAGAAAGGCAGGGAGAGGTAGAGGTCTCAGATCCTGGGAGGGATGGAGCCGGACCCAGGGGGAAGAATGCAAGGCCAGGAGTGAGCAGGCATTCAGGGCTCCTGTGGAGGAGAGGGCGGTCAGGACAGGAGGAGGGGCTGCCTCATGGATGATGAGGCCCGTCATCATAGCAAGGGCTGTTGTACCAGCCACTGATGAGGGTATGGCAGTGGTGTCACCAGGATAGCACGGCCCCGCCACATGGCAGTTAGGTCCTGCCTTCTGATCCAGGGCACATGCGGAGGCCACAGACTCCGGGCCAGCTAGTTAGTGCTCCTCGGGGGCCGCACAGCCCAGGGCCTATGAGTTTTGTGCATCTGGAGCTAAGGTGCTCTGCCCGAAGTGTTGGGGGTGGGCCTCAGGCAGCCAATATCCTGCTTCCTCACACCCTTCTCTTCCCTGGGGGCCTGGGCCCTCACCTAGTCAGACACAGGCCTCTGCTCCCCCACACTTACCTGTCCTTCCTGAAAGTCAGGCACTGGGCTCCACACAGGGGTGTCACAGTCTCAGCCCTGCCCCAGTCTCAGACCTGAAGCAATCCCTGGAAGCTCAGAAGAGAGAAGACAAGACAATGAAAGTTTTCCATTCAAGGAGGCATCCAGCTGTTAGTTCTGCCAGCAAAACTGCTAGCCAGAGAGCTGAAGTGCCAGTGAAAGGTATTTGGATAGAACTTTGGAGGCCATAAAGAGCAGGCACTGCAAAGCAATTGTAGCGAAAGATATGAAATGAATCTGTCACATTTAAAATGAGTGTCCTTACCACAGATCTGGCTCTTGCTGTTCCCCAGCGCTTCCCAGGGTAGCCCAGGATGCACCTGGGACGGGCATCGTAGCCTGCAATGGTCCTGCATCTGAGGGGCTCC
Source organism: Cebus imitator (assembly GCF_001604975.1). Taxonomy (NCBI): domain Eukaryota; kingdom Metazoa; phylum Chordata; class Mammalia; order Primates; family Cebidae; genus Cebus; species Cebus imitator. Next base: position 2,709,110 of record NW_016107385.1, read on the forward strand.
TCCTGGGTCACCGGGCCCCTTTGGGACTGTTAGGCAGGTTTAGCCCCCAGTGTCAGCTTGTGTTTGGGGAGGATGGCTTTATGGATTCTCGCTGGCACAGGAAGCCTAGTACAGATGCAGAGCTTGAGAGAAAGGCAGGCAGAGAGAGGATCGAGGTTCTGCTGAGGCCCAAGGTATCAGCAGGACACGTCTGTCCAGCAGCCAGGTGGGGACCCATGGGCTTTTCCTAAACACCTAGCCAGGCCCCAGATAGTGCTACTCCCTGGTGCTGGGCCCTCCTTCTGGAATCTGGGGTGAACAGACCTGTCGGGTTGATTTAGCAGCAAGTGGTAGCCTTGTCTTCTGGACAAATCTTCAGATTCTACTTTATGGCACATCAAACCTGGCTGCAGTGTGCACGCCCGGGGGCAGGGAGGGGAGCTTTCTCCTTGGTCCCTTCTGTAGCTGTGAGGGCTGAGGATTAACAACCTCTTGCCCCGTTTGGGGGTGCTGCTACTCCATAGCCCTGTACCCCAGTGCTCTGGACCCCATCATTCTACCACCTTCCTGAGGGAGAGAGGTACGCTTTCCATTACACACATCAGGAAACTGAGCCTGAAGACATGCTGTGAGTCTAGAGGCAAGAGAGCTCCCATCCACAGGACCCCATGGCTATGCAGCTAGACTCCGTCAACTTGCCTTCTGCCTGGGTACCCCAAGGGCCTGGCAGTGTCAGCTCCCTTGGCTCCCACTTCCAGGCACTCGGAGGTTGGGAAGTTTGCATCTCCCTCTTGGCCCCATCAGCGGAGAGAGACGGGTGGTCCCATCGGGGTGAGAAGCAGGAAGAAGCAGGTGCTGGGCAGCCTGGAGGAGAGGGAGAAGAAAGGATTTTCTCCAAAGAGTGCCTCTCTCCCAGGCCTCCAGGGTGAGAAGGCGGCAACCCTCTGGGAGCCCAGGCTCCACAGGGCTCCTCCTGCCAAGCATCCAGCACACATGCCCCACCTCCCAGCAGGTCCTGCCTGAGGGTCTGAGGGAGCTGGGCCCACTCTAGGTCTGTGAAGGGCAGATGTGAGAGGCAGGGACTTCAGGCAGTTTCCGGCTTCTGGCCAGGGAAGCTTAGCACCCGATTCCTAGCAGGGAACTCAGTGACAGAGTGGGGGAACTCGAGGACCCCTCTGCCCCTCACACCCAGTGCCAACTGGGGATCCTCATGTGCTACTCAGAAACAGGGGAGGGACAGTCCTCCTACCCCCACGCCAAGCCCTTTTGTGTCTCATGTGAGAGCTTTCCTGGGCAGTGATTCTTTTAAATGCAAATACCTTCTATTAAGGTCTGAGTTGGTCTCCCCCCACCGCCCACTCAAACATTCCATGGAACCAGAGATCTCTGAGCAGCACAGAGTTGAGAGAACCAGCTTTGGGGTCAGATACACCTCGGTTCAAATTCCAGCTCCTCCATTCGGTAACTGACTTTGTCTGGACTCGATAACAAAATACTATGGACTGGTGGCTTATAAACAACAGAAATTTATTTCTCACAGTTCTAGAAGCTGAGAAGCCCAAGAGCAAGATGCTGGCAGATCTGGTGTCTGCTGAGGGCCTGCTTCCTGGTTCAGAGGTGGCTGTCTTTTTGCTATAACCTCGAAGATGGAAAGGGCCAGGGATCTCTCTGGGGGCCTCTTTCATAAAGGCATGGACCCCATTCATCAGGGCTCTGCTTTTGTGACTTAATCACCTGCCAACAACCCTACCTCCTAATGCTCTCATATTGGTGATTAGGTTTCAACAGATGAATCTTGGGGAGACACAAACATTCAGTCTATAGCAGGACTTAGGAGACCTTCGGCTGTTCTTTAACCACTCCGAGCCTCAGTTTCCTCATTTGTTAAATGCGAATAGTAATAGTATAGGACTTCCATCCCAGGGTTGTGGTGAAGACTGACTGAGGCAGCACAGGTACATAGCTTTGTTCGGGGCCTGGCCCACGGGAAGCATTCCATCATTGGCAGGCATGATTATTTCTGTTATTAGAGGAGAGTGGAGTTGCCCAGAGGAAGGCACCCTGGAAGGAGTAAAAGAGCATGTTAGTCTCCTTCCTCACCCCCAGGAAGACGCAGGAAAGGGATAATGTGTTTGTCTTTCTAAACCACAGGCTGACCTGTATCTTTCCTCTTTGGCCCTAGCCCGGGCACTCAGCCCTGGCTGTTAGTGCTCAGATGTTGCAACAGGCCCCGACAGCCACAGGCTGAAGGATAACCAGGAAGCACCTGCCCCACCTGATGTGCCCACTTGCTGCCCTCCCGTCCATACTGGTCTGCCAATGCCTCTGAGATGGCAGCACTCCAGGAGCCATGTCCCGTGGTAAAATGTCTGTGTGGGTGTCTCTTCCATTGCTCCTGCCCAATTTGTAGAATGGAAGTACCTGGACAACTCCTTCAACCAGAAGGTCTGTGCCAGCCGCCAAGGCTCCTCAAAGGAAGGTGTGCCTGGAGCCCCCTGGGCTCAGCACAGCAACCTGGGAACAAGGCCAGAGGGTGGCACGTGGATGCTGCAGGAGACACTGTCCCCAGACTGCTCCTGATGCTTCCTGTGCTGTTGTTCTGCCCTTTCCTCCTGGGCAGGGCTGAGCTGGGCATGGATCAGAGGAGAATAGAGAAGGGAGAGAGTCACACACAGGAATTAATCACTCAGGACCTACCCTGAATGGCTGACTCAGTGTGAATCCCCAGCTGTCTCAATGTGCGGGAAGAGCTGTCTCAATGTAATGGGGGACCGTGCAACCCAGTGCAGCTGAACCTCGTGTAGACAAGACTGGAAGTCCAGAAAACTGGCGTTGTGATGGACCTGAGAGGTTCCCTACTCTAGTCTTGTATCCAGTTCTCTGGCCTGCCCGACTGATAGTTATTCTTGAATACCTCCAGTGATGGGGGACTCATTACCTCCTTGGTCAGTCTAACTTGAGCCTCTGCCTCTCTCAAGGCCCCAAACCCACTCTAGCTCCCAAGGGGTGGGAGGAACCCAGGGTTTCCTAGAGTTAGTCTCTATAGGGTGAGGATGGGACTTGGCTAGTAGCCATTCTGGGGTACCTAAGCCTGGATTCAAACCACATTAAAGACCAGTCCATTTCTGGTAAAATTCTAACATTCATACTTTATTGTAGTTCCATTCAAAAGTACTGCTTGGAGCTGTGGTTCTGGTATGTAAGACATTTGTAGTAAAAGAAAATAATTCGCATGTGCATTCATGAATCAGTAAAAATAATTTAGGGTGTTGATTCTAGGTTAGACAATATCATGCGTTTCATTCTAGCTTTGGTTCATGGTTCATTTCAAATCCTCAGCAACCAATCTCTCCCGCCCCCTACCCGCCTCCATGCAGCACATTCTGCTTCTGTAGCCAGCATTCGGCCAGTGCGCCCATGTCCCTGGGTAACTAACCTGTCGGGGGAGCAATTCTTGTATCACCTGGTCCCCCTCCCATGGCCCCTTTACCTGAGGCCTAGCAGTCAGCTTCCTGGGTGACCACAGCAGGTCAGAGTTTGTCAAAGAGAGTCAGATCTACCGTATTGTCCAGTCAGAGGAAAGAGAAAGAATCCGTGTGGAAAAGACACAAAGAGGAGGAGGAGGAGACGGAGTAAGGAAAGGAGAACACAGACTAAATATAAGTATGTGTTGGGGATGTTGGGGACGGCAGTGAGGACCTATGGTTAGCTGACCGCCTCCCATACCACTATCCCATAGCACACAGGACCAGCATCTGCAGCTGGCACCATGCTTTCCCTAGGAAAGCTGAGGGTATCGGGCTTGTGGTGCAGCCACACAGGGTACAGACCTGTTTGGGGATGGCGGTTCCCACGGGTTGCCTGAGCTCTATTTGGTGGGTGCCTTAAACTGTGTGTAACCAATAGAGCCTGTACTGCAAAGGATTGAGCCATGAGTAGCACTGATATGTCTAAAGAATCCGTGAACAAAAATAGGTGGCCATAGTGACCTCAGTTAATCATTGAAGTCTGAGGTGCCTCACAGTGATTTTTGAAGTCCCTGCACTGTCCTTGGTCCCTACTCTGTGACACTGGCAGTCACCCAGCCACCACTTGAGGGCAGCCATTTGGAGTCCAGATGTACTGAGTTTCCAAGCCAGAACCTCCTCAGCACTCAACCAGCAAGCAGCCTCTCTCTGGGGTGATCCCTGCCCCTTCCCCCAATATAGAAAAAACCCTGTACCCCAAAAGAAACATGGTACAGGGTATCCAAGAGTGAGTCCCTTGGAATGGCCATTCTGATCTTAGGCAGGGACCACTGAGGACAAGCAGGCAGAGGGCTCCGGAACAGTCCCCAGCCTCTCCAGGGGCAGGGTGCTCCTGGAAGCTCTCTGTCTGCGCGGGTCTTTTGCTCTAGGACTTAGGCTAGAAGGTCCTCAAGACTCAGGACTGTGCAAGGTCTGACAAGGGAATTGTAATCTCTTAAATCCCGCTTTCCTGCTTGCACAAGGGGCTACCCCAGCACAGTCCTGGGGCCCTGTCCACATGGGACAGACCATCCAAAGTGCCAGGGTTTCGGACTCCCGCGTGGGCGCTCCAGGATGTGTGGGTGGACACAGGCGGCCTGGCTCAGGTCCGGGAGAGTCCGCCCGCGGCTCCGGAGGGTGCATCTGCTTTGAAAGTGAACTAGTGGATTACACACAGCCGGCGCTCAGCTGGTTCTCCAGGTCGGGTCTCTGTGCGGCAGCCACCTAGCCGTGGAGCCGCAGGCAGGTCCCCGCGGCTGTGGCCAGGCCAGGGCCCGGAGGCGAAGGGCGGGCGGGAGCTGGGGCCAAGCAGATGGAGAAAAAGAGTTGGGCAGCGGGGCGCCCCTCGGGCAGAGCGGCTCCTGGCCAAGGCCCCAGCGACCCTCGGCAAACTTCTCCCGGGCTCTGGGTTCGCCGCCGCGTCCTACCTGAGGCCACACCCTGAAATCAAAATTACGGCCAGGTGAAGCCGACGCCGCACCAACGTGTAAGCGCGGCCCCTCCTCGGCGTTCCCGCGCCGAGGTTCCTCCCGCGGAGGGCGGGCCCGGCTCCCACGGCCTTTCCGAGCGTTCCTGGGCTTCCCGCTCCTCAGGTGGGTGCCCTCGCCGCCCTGGAGGGTGGCAGCGAGGGGATGGACCTCCAAACACGCGCGGTCCCCTTCCCAGAGGTGCATTCTCCGAAGTTCGGGACCAGCCGGTCCCAGGCGAGGGGCTTTGCGCGCAGGCACCGAGAGCTCCGAGCCCCTGAAGCGGGACCTCCCTCCGCGAGCGCCCGCCCGGCGCGGGGCATTCGCGTCCCCGAGAGGGCGCAGCAGTGGGGCCTGTGAGGGGGGCTGGGTGGCCGCGCCGGGTCGGAGTGCGGCTGGAGAGGGGCCGCCCCGGAAGCGGTGCTGCGCCCAGCGTCCCCTTCTCCCCGGGAGCCCCGCGAGGAGCCTGCCGCCTCTTGCACCTGAGCCAGGAGTTCAGTCGGGAGGCGGGCGCGGGGCGGTTCCCAACGCCTGGACGCCGGCCAGTCGCAACACCCGCGGGGACACTTGCTACATTTGCCATAATGCATTTCTGATCTGTTTCTGCGCAGGCCTGCGGAGGACTGGCCCAGGAAGGTCCCAGGTCTTCTCTCTCCTCCGCGCCTCAGAGAGCAGCCCACTGAGGGGTGAGGAGTCGCGAGAAAGAGGCGGAAGGCACCAAGAGGTGAGTGAGCGGCCCTAGAGCCTTCTGCACCCATTTCGAAGAGCAGTCAGGGAGGGACAGTGGGCAGGCGGGTGGCCCTCCGGGGCTGGCTCCTTCCTGGTACTGCTAGGCGGCAGAGGTGGTCCCCCTTCTGGGTGCTGTCTCTCGATCCTTAGTGGGTGCATGTTAATTCACTTCCACCGTTTCGCCCCATGGCCCCACGGTAGGCTGGGAGACGGCAAGACTTCAAATGGCCTGCCCTGCCCCTGGGCCCATCTTCAGAGGTCTGATTGCCATCAGGTCTTATGTTTGGGTTAAGGGTGTCGCTGAGGCAGAGTGCAGGGAATTCGTGCTGGGAAAGAGGTTCCCAAACAGGAAGGGTGGTGGCAGGCCCAGTTCTCCTGCAGGAGTCACAGGTAAAGCTGCCGCTCATTCGCCACCTCTCCAGGCTTGCCGAAGTGGCATCCTATCTGGAGTGTAGGTGCTGCCAGAAGCACCAGAGGCTAAGCCATGAAGAGCTCCCCAGCGTAGGCTGCGTTTTCTGTATCTTACCCTATTCTAGTGGGTTTTGGGGGGTTTTTCTGATGTTTTTCTGGATGAGGGGGGCATAGGTTGCCACACTGGGTGGAAAAGCCGCCTGATTCCATGCAAGGTAATGGTCAGCCTGCAATGCCATGAATTCTCCTCCATAGGATATAGAACAGTGGCTGAGGACACATTTGGAGCCGAAAGAGTGGGCTTTGAATCCATCGGACTTTGCCTATGACTCCTTAGACAAGTTGCTTCACTTCTCTACACACTGTTTTTTTTTTTTGTTTT
>NW_016107385.1:2715737-2725306 GCF_001604975.1 Cebus imitator
GATTACAGGCATGCACCACCATGCCCAGCTAATTTTTTGTATTTTTAGTAGAGACGGGGTTTCACCATGTTGACCAGGATGGTCTCGATCTCTTGACCTCATGATCCACCTGCCTCGGCCTCCCAAAGTGCTGGGATTACAGGCTTGAGCCACTGCGCCCGGCCTCTACACACTTTTAAATGGCCTCATCTGTAAAATGGGAATGCGACTGCCTTCCTCCTAAGGTGGTCGTGGGGAGTAACTCTGGCAGTTGGCTGCCCGGTAAGCCTCCAGCTGCTGTGTTGGGAAGGATGAAACCACTACAAGGTCTCCCGTCCCGGACAACTTTGAGGGCAGTCTGGCTGTTTGGCAATCTATTGTCAGAGGGTATTAGAGCAAAGCTATAGGAGTAAAGTAAAAGTAAGGGACCTTGGAGGGCAAATAGTGGGAGACCCTAATTCAGGGTCTCTGGACCTCATGGTAACCCAGGGAAGGGGCCATTTCTGGAATAGGATCTGGCCTGGGCATCAGAAACAGCTGTGCCCCCTGCACATGTCACACATGTTTATGTGTTCATGGGTGACCGTTGAACCGTCAGTGTTGCCTGGCACAGAGGGAGCCTCTGGCGTGAGCGTCCAGTCCCATCTCTATTCTGCATAGCTGTGTGATGCAGGGCAGGTAGTTTGACTTCTCTGGGCACTGAGCATTGTGGATGAGCTTGGAGTTTGGAGTCGGAGAGATCTGGCTTTGAATCCCAGCTCCACACTTACGATCTTGGACAATTACTTCTCTCTGAGCCTCAGTTTCTTCATCTGTAAAATGGAGCTGGCAATAGCTACAATTAGCCATTAGATGCCCTAATAAAAAGCACCTAGCACAGTATCTCCATGTGTTAGGCACTTTATAAGCATTTCCTATTCTCTTGTCTCCTCCTCTCTCCAGCTCCCTGCTGTCTAAAATGGGCCCAGCAAAGCAGGTTCAGCTCAACTCACAGTGGTGCTGTGAATGTAAAGTGAGGAGGTGAAATAGGGGTCTGGAAAGTTAAGGGCTATAGAAAAGAGGCAGTCCTGTGATTAGGGATGCCAGAGGCTCCTTCTAGCTAGGCAATGAGGTCCCTATGCTGAGGGCCCAGACCTCTGTGTGCAGAGGCTTTTGAGAATCTGAGGTAGTGAGAGGGTCCCTGGCTTGCAGCCATCCCAGGAAGCCATTCTTCAGGTCTTCCCTTAGAAACAACCGCATTCCCAGGAAAGCCCAGCGCTGTGTACCAGGAGGAGAGAGGCAAGGGTTGGGATCCGAGATTCAGTAAACAGAGGTCAGAGGCTAGTCTGGCCTGAGCTGCTGCTGGACCGCAGCACTGTCCGTGCGGGCTGGAGCTGGGTGCAGGAGCAGGGCCTGAGTCAATATTGACCTTCCTTGGCTGGCTGGCCTGCTCTTCAGCCTCTCATTTAGCTGGAGTGTTGACACAAGAGACTGACCGAGCTGTATTATTGTATTCTTTTAAACAGCAGCCCATTATCTCTCCCCTGGGGATTCACTGGGCCTGTGGCATGGGAATGGTGACAAAGGCAGGGAGCCCAAGCATTTTGGCAGGTTACATGCGGTGCTCTCTGCCTAGCGCATGCTGCATCTCTCTGGGTCCCTCAAGTGGGACAGCAGAGCTTCAGGGGCCTCTCCGCACTCCCGCACATTGGCCCTGGGCAGGTTCTCTGAAGCTTGCAGGCATCCACATGAGCGCCACAACCTGGGTCTAGGACCCTCCTCCCCTGCGGGTGACAACCATGTAGAAAAGCAGATGACACATTTCTTCCCCCGTGTATTTTGAGGGCCAGGATAGGGAGCTGGGTCCCTCGAGTCATGTGAAGAGGAGCAGATGGCAGACTCAGACCCCAGTGAAGGCTGAAGTGAGACAGAGTTCAGCTCCACACAAGAACCATTGAGGGGATGGGGGACAGAAGTCAGGGGCCGCAGGGGGAGCTTTTCATCACTGAATGAGTTCTAGCGGGGTGGGGCAGCCTCCTGTTGGGAATGGCAGAGGGACTGAAATTTGGGCCAAGGGGAAGGTCAGACCCCGTCAGGAGCCCCATAGACCCTGCATTCCCATCTCTTCTGGCTGCAGAAGCTTGGCCTAGAGCAACATCTGTGAGGATTTTCTCTTGTTTAACATAGTCCCCAGAGCCTGGACTAGAGTGGGTGCATAATAGATACTTTTTGAAAAAAGGAATAGTATAATTTCCCAGTTGGGCACGATTGTACGCTCCTCTAGTCCTCACTACTCAAGTGACTGAGGTGGGGGGGTGCGTTGAGGCCAGAAGTTCGAGGCTGCAGTGAGCTATGATCACGCCACTGCACTTCAGCCTGGGTGACTGAGTGAGACTCTGTCTCTAAAAAAAAAAATCTTTTTTTCTTTTTTATTAGCCACAAGATTAGAAATTTTAAAAAATTTTGAAACAAACTTCTGGAAGTAAAGTTTGAGAAAAATCCTTCTCACCAATGGGAATATTCCAGTGAAAGGCCGTCTTCTGTTCACAGTAATTCTCAACCAAGGGTCGAGTGAGGCCTGTCACCTGTCAGAATGTGTGTGGGGTGACAGTTCCCATTGGGGGTTACAAAGAGGTCAAGAAACCCTGCTGCAAATCTCAGGGCATCAGGCCCAGTCCTGGAGGTGACGGGGTCCTCTGGAGGCCACTCTGACAGGATGTGACGGTAGCAGGATACTTTCCTACATTCTGTAGAACTCAGGGGGGGCTGTGATTCTAGGTTAGGCCTTTCCCCAGAGTGTCTTGGGTGGGCCTGAGAATAACAGAAGCTGGTGTTGAGAGCAGATGGCGGCGGCAGCCAAGTTCATATCAGGGTCTGCGTCCGGCTCGTGTCATGTCTGCCCCTTCTTTGCCTCTCGGCTTGCACAAGTCCCTTGCTCTCTCCTCCTCTGCATCATGGAGACAGTACTAGCACTACCTCACGGGCTTGTGGCGAGGAGATGACGTGGGTGAAACGCTCAGCCTGGAGCCCGGTACTTCTGCTGGGCCTTTCCTGAGTGACGACTGTGAGAAATACCCAAAGCTCCTCCGTGAGCAGGAACAGATGCTCCCCTCACTGTGCCTGGAGAAGCTGGCAGAGGTGAATTAATCCATCCCTTGTCACCTACAAAAATACCAAGGCCTACGGAAGGCGAGCAGGCCAAGGTCACAAGCCAGGACTTAGGAACACCAAGCGCCAGGTCCACACTGAGCCAGCGCTCAACCTTGTGGCCCAGGACATGAGCCCTGATAAGCAGTTCCGGAGCCTCCCTGCAAGAAAGACTGGGCGTGCCACCACCCCCCCTCACTCCCTGGGGCCTTGAGCAACCCAGGAGCCGGGTCACTAGGCAGCAGCCTCCTCTCTTCCCAGTCACCCGGAAATGGCAAGGAGTCCCATCAGCCTTGTTTCTAACAAACAGCTTCCCAGCAATCCCAGCGCTTACACATACAACCCAATGCTGACCCCTCCAGGTGGCTGCAAACCCCTTTAGACCCACTTTCGGGAAGCCAGCTTCCCAGCCTTGGCGCGCTCTTGTTAGTCCCCTCAGTGGGCTGTGTCCTTTCCTTGAAAGAGACTCAAAATGTGGAAACACTGCCGGGTGCGGTGGCTCAAGCCTGTAATCCCAGCACTTTGGGAGGCTGAGGCGGATGGATCACGAGGTCAAGAGATCGAGACCATCCTGGTCAACATGGTGAAACCCTGTCTCTACTAAAAATACAAAACATTAACTGGGCATGGTGGCACGTGCCTGTAGTCCCAGCTACTCAGGAGGTTGAGGCAGGAGAATTGCCTGAACCCAGGAGGCGGAGGTTGTGGTGAGCTGAGATCGCACCATTGCACTCCAGCCTGGGTAACAAGAGTGAAACTCCCATCTCAAAAAAAAAAAAAAAAAAAAAAAAAAAGTGGAAACAGCCCAAAGTCACTCCAGACCAGGTCTGGAGGGTCAGGTAGGTGTGGTGTGACCCTGTGGATACCACCACTTCTGGTGAAAAGCAGGGTGACAGGTTAGGAGGACAGCTGACGTGGGCCCACAAGGGCCCCAAAGGCGGTTCCCAAAGAGGCGTTCTGGAAATACCAGAGCACGTTTGGAACAGGCAGGTACATTCCCGAGGGGTCTGCCTCATACAGCAATGCTCATTTGAACGTCCATGCTCTGGCTTGAGGTTTAAATGCAGACATCCTCTGTAGTGCCACCCTGCATTTGTGGGGCCCCAATGGCTCTGGTGGCTCTGGCATCCCAGGGCCCAGCCCATGGGTGTCTCCTCTCCCAAGAGGAGACCTAGTTGGGGAGGATGGCCTGCCCACAGTGCAGCTGCTTTTCTCATCCCAGATGTGGACACTAAACCAGCCAAGCCTCGGTGCCATGCTCTGGGAATCATTTTGTATCTGTGAAACAGTAGCATCTGCCACAAAATTTACCCACCACCCATCAAGCCAAGGTTTTGGGTTACCTGAAGTCACGCTAAGACCCTACAGAGGGGCAGTGGCTGCATCCTGTGCTGGAGGGAACACACACCTGCTGTTTCTGTAGCTTTTCATGGATGCCAGGCCCTGACCGTCACAGCCCCCACCATGACCTCTTTGAAACATTTTACTCACCACTTGCTGGGTGAAAAAACACCTCGTTCCTTGCAAGATAAAGGTCAGCCTGCAAGTTAGGAGAGCCCCAGGCCCCCTGGCCTCTGACTCACAGGTCAGCCCAGGAAAGAACATAGCAGGCTCCTTCCCTGGAGGGTCTGGCCCTGTCCTACACACTTCACGCACATCCCGCGTGTTTCTGTTCATAAAGACCTGCAGGGAGGGAGAATAACCACAGCTGACTCCCTCTAGGGTAGGCATGGGGGATGGAGCTGGGGCTCTGGAATCAGATCTGGATTCAAACCTTAACTCAGTCATTTCCTGGTTCTGTGACCTCAGGCAAGTTGTTTAACCTTTGAGCCTCATCTGAATTTGTGGATAAGAATTCCTTCTCTCAGGGTTGCGTGAGGATTCAATGAGCTAACCCTCGTAAGGGGCTTAGCATGTAATAGGTGCTCAAGAAAAGTTCTTCCCTCTCTGTCTCCGAGACTGCTGCTCCTGCAGCACCACTGTGGCACTCTTCAGTGATCCCAGGTACAAGGCTCCCTGAACTGTTCCACCAGCTCCGCCCTTGGGTTTACTGGGGATAGCAGCATTTCCTCCAGAAAGTAGGTGCCAGGAACTGTCAGCCCCCACCTGCCAGGCTCTGGCTGAAGGAAGCCCCACAGCAGGGAAGCTTCCTTCTTCAACTGGTTTGGGCTGGACCCTTCCCTCCCAGTCCTGGGCATCGTCGCCTCCACCATGCAGTCATGGTCCAGCCAGCAGGAAGATGCCTGCAGACATCCAGAAGAGGAAAGTTCAAAGTAGTCCTCGGAATCCTCAATGTGGCCTCCCTCCCCTGTGTTAGGGTGAGGTGTCAGCAAGGAAGGGCTGGGCCGTGCCTGAGCTGGCCGCCTGCCTCTGCCTGTTTCCACTTCAGGGCCTTAGGCCCACCTCACTTCTTTCAAGCTAGGCAGAAGAAAAGGCAGGGTCTGGTTCTCCAAGGCGAAGTCCTCCTCCTTCCTCCTCCTGGTGTCTTCTTGGAGGAAATCTCCTCCTCTAGATGAATTGCGTGCAGATGGAGATGCTAGAGGGGAAACAGTAACAGCTGGCGTGGCCCGTGTGACTTAGCCTTGGGGCCTCATGGCTGGTGCAGTATCCACCCTCCCTCAGCCCAGGGGCCTTGGAGATATAGATGGAAAAAGGAGCCATGGCAATGACAAGTGGAGGGCCCCTGGCTGGGTGGGTGGGTGTGCTCCAGGACGTGGCCTGATGCTGGGGAGAGGTAGGGCATGTTTTGTCCTGGGTGATTCACTTGTGATGACCAGGGCAGCAATAGCCCGTTCAGGAGGGCAAATGTCTCTTAGGCTCTCAGTCTCCATGGATCACTCTTCTTTTTAAATATTTTGTTTTCCACCAGGCATGGTGACTCACACCTGTAATCCCAGCACTTTGGGAGACCAAAGAGGGTGGATCACCTGACGTCAGGAATTCAAGACCAGCCTCACCAACATGGTGAAACCCTGTCTCTACTAAAAATACAAAATTAGCTGGGCATGGTGATGTGTGCCTGTAATCCCAGTTACTCAGGAGGCTGAGGCAGGAGAATCACTTGAACCCAAGAGGCAGAGGTTGCAGTCCGCTGAGATTGCACCACTGTACTCCAGCCTGGGCGAAAGAGCAAAACTCCGCCTCAAAAAAAAAAAAAATTGTTTTTTTTTTTTTTTTTAGAGAGGCAAGCCATTGTCTTTAAGGAAAATTTAGACAAAGAGTAGAAAGATAGAGTAGAAGGAAATCACCTGTAGCCCCACCAGGTAAACAGGACAACTAATATTTTGATGTATTTCCTTCAAATAGCCATTGTATTTATACTGCATTGACAAATTACCATAGGCAAAATCTTCAAAGCTAATCCCCTACCCCTAATCCATATCATCAAGAATCCTACTTTGGGCAAAAAAAACCTTGATGCTTTAGTTTGTGTCTGGCACCCATGAGTGTGGACAGGTTTAGACCCCAGCAGGTCATGGGCTCCAGGAGTGCCCACCAAGCAGGGGGCCCTCATAATGACCACACTGGACCTGAGGGACGGGACAGCCAGGCTGCGGGTCTGCACCATCACTCCCACCAGCTTTATTATTTTACCTTTCACATTGAGGTCTGTGATCTGTCTGCATAATTTTGGGGTATGAGATGAGCTCATTCTTCCAGGTTCATTTTTTCCATGCAGATATTGAATTACTTCAGCTACATTTATTAAAAAGATTATCCATTCCCCCAGCATGTTCCAGGGTCACCTTTGTCATCCATCAAGTGATGTCATAAGAGTGGGTCTATTTTTGAATTCTCTCTTCTGTTCCATTGGTTCATTTGTCAATCTTTTTGCCAATTCCATACTAAATTATTGTAGCTTTATAATAAATCTTGGTATCTATTTAGTATAATTCTCCAACTTTGTTCGTTAAGATTGTCTTGGCTATTCCTGGTTCCGTTTCTCTATGAATTTTAGAATCAGTTTATCAATTTCTACCAAAGGAAGTATGCTGAGATTCTGTGTGAGACGGAAGTAAATCTGCAGGTTAACTTGGGAATAATTGACATCTTTATAGTATTGACCTTCTAATCTATGAACATTCTTTAATATCTTTAATAATGTTTTGTATTTTCCAATATAAGGACTCTGTATATCTTTTCGTTAGTTTCTAGATATTTTGTATTTTTAATGTAAAATGGCATCTTTTTAAAAACTTCATGTTGTTACTGGTATGTAGAAATCCAGCTGATTTTTAAAAAGGTTGACTTTGAATCAGGGACCTTTTAAATTCACTCCCCAGTAGTTTTACGTAGATTCTCCTGAATTTTCTACTTATACAGTCAAGCTGCTCCACGCAGTGTTGGCCTCACCACATTTCAGATAAGTCCGAGCGGCCTCCCTTTAGGTGGTTGATTTTGCAGGGCTAAATGATGGCCTCTGGTTTCTAAAGCGTTACTCCCTAGCACCACCCCCACCCCCGCCCCGAGCCTGAGCTCAGCTGATTGCCTCTGCCAACTCCCACCCTCACCACCACCCTGCCTGGCCCCAGAACAGCCATGGGGGTCCTTCCTTCTCTTTTGGCCTCCCTGCTGCCTCTAGAAAGAACTTGTTCTGGAATGGCTCGCTGTCAGAGTGGACTCAGGAGAGGAACCCAGAGTCACTGGGACCATTTCCTCAAGATGCCCTCCCTGGGCATCCCTGCAGCAAAAGCTGAGCACTTGGTTGGGGCAGGGGAGTTGGAGAGAGGGGTGTTCTATGTTGGGGGGATTAGCCAGCTCTTCTTCAGCTGCAGTCTATGTCCCTGCACCTCCAGAAGACTTCACAGAGCTAGGGAGGAGGATGAAACAGGCAGCTCAACTCATCCAGGGATAGAGAGTATGTTCAAGAGACTGGGGGGGTAGACCTGCCGAATAGAGATTCTTCTGTAGCAGAAGGCAAAGGCCGTAATCCCAGCACTTTGAGAGGCTTAGGTGGATCATTTGAGGTCAGGAGTTTGAGACCAACCTGCTCAAGATGGTAAAACCCTGTCTCTACTAAAAATACAAAAATTAGTCGGGCCTGGTGGTGGGCGCCTGTAATCTCAGCTACTCGGGAGGCTGAGGCAGAGAACTGCTTGAACACAGGAGGCAGAGGTTGCAGTAAGCCATGATCATGTCACTGCACTCCAGCCTGGGCAACAGTGAGACTCCATCTCAAAAAAAAAAATTAGCCAGGTATGGTGGTGGGTGCCTGTAATCCCAGCTACTCAGGAGGCTGAGGCAAGAGAATCATTTAAACCTGGGAGGTGGAGGTTGCAGTAAGCCAAGATGGTGCCAGTGCACTCCAGCCTGGGCGATGGGGTGGCAAGACTCCGTCTCAAAAAAAAAGGCAGAGGCCAAGAGGGAGAACGACAAATTTTACCAAGCCATGATGTAGATATGGTGAGGTCCCCAGGTCCCAGACCCCTGAAAGCTGGCATGACCCCTTTGACTGGTAAGTCTGAGCAAAAAGTGGTTTAGTGTTATTCCCAGACTTGTATCTGACCAAGTGCCAGTGTCTGGAGGGCCTGAGCTTCAAGACAGAGATGCAGAAAGGTACCATCATGAGAGAAACAGCCATCATATGTGGGAACTCTGCTTACTTCACACACCCGAAACCCTATAAGCTGTCTTTCATTAGCCCCACTGGCTTGGATCATTTCGGTAACTTGTTTAAAGTCTCTCCAAATTAGTGGGACACTCCCTGAAAGTCACCTGCAACTCACACAGATTATTTTATTCCAAAGTGCTTGGTCTGTAAGGGTCCCACACGCATGGCTCTGCACCTAGGGAGTGTTTGGTGGACTCCCAAAGCTGAAGGCACAGAAGCATGGCTGACACTGATGCGGCATGGGTGCAGATGGAGTCGTGCACGGAGAACTCCCAGTGGGGAACCACTGGCCATCCAGGGCCCCTGCCTTTCTGCCAGCTGCCTCCCAGGTCTCTGACCTCCTTCAGAGCCTGCCAAAATGCCTAGAAAAATGCTGTTTCCAGAGCAGGAGCCAAAAGAGACCATGATGGCCTGTACTCCAGATCTTCGGGTGGATGAGTAGTCCAAGTGTTCAATCTAAGAATCATGTTTCAATTTGTTTATTGAAGCCTGGAAGTGACCTTTTCAGGTGACATAAGAACCCAGGGAGATGTTTTGAGCTTCTTCAGATTCAAAAGCGTTCAAGCGGCAGCCCTGGCCCTGTCTGCCATCAACCTGTGATCTCAGGCCCTGGGCTTCCCAGAAAGAGAAACTAGAGCAGCCCTTTGGAAGTGTCCCTTCCCTTCCCAGGCTCCTAGTGCCCCGCCCCCCCACTCAGATCTCGCCATGCTATCCATTGCAAGCCTGTGTCAATTCTGTGGATGGAGCTCAGCATGACCTTAGGCAAAGCCAGAATCAGCAAGGCAGAGGATACAGGCTTGATTGCAGGTTATGGTTTTTTTGGTTTTTTTTTTTTTTTTTTTTTTTTTTTTTT
>NW_016107385.1:2725337-2730844 GCF_001604975.1 Cebus imitator
ATATATTTTTTTTTTTTCATTTTTCTTTGAGACAGAGTCTCACTCTGTCACCCAGACTAGAGTGCAGTGGCACGATTTCGGCTAATTGCATCCTCAGCCTCCTGTGTTCAAGTCATTCCCCTCCCTTAACCCCACAAGTACCAGGACTACAGGCATGCACTACCATGCCTGGCTAATTCTGGCTAATTTTTTTGTGTTTTTAGTAGAGACAGGTTTTCAACATGTTGGCCAGGCTGGTCTCAAACTCCTGACCTAAGGCGATCCACCCACCTCAGCCTGCCAGAGTGCTGGAATTACAGGCGTGAACACCATGCCTCACCCAGGTGATGTTTCGCATAGAGCTCCAAGACCAGAGAGAAGAGTCCCACGGGGAGGTGGTGCTCTCTGCCGTCTGTAGAGAGCTTCACTCCTAAGATAGCTGCCCCGCACCCACCCCAGGATATCCTCTTGGCTCAGGGCCTTTCTGGAATTGAGGTAAAGCACCTGGTAACCAAAGGCCCTTTAGGGGCCTCCTGATGCATGGTTGCAGACTGGGCAGCATGTCGGTGATCAGCTGGTTGGCTTTGTATTAATCAGTTATCAAGTTCCACCATCCTAGGACAAACCTGAGTTGTAATAAAAAACAAACAAAAAACTAATCTACTGTTGGATTCAATCTGATAGCTTTGTTTAAGATTTTCACAGTTATGTTCCTAAGTGAGATTAGGGTCAAATTTTCCTTTTCTTGTACTCTCCTTACCTGGTTTTAAGAATCAAGGTCACACTCGTTTCATAAAACAAGTTTGCTAGCTTTCCTCCCTCCTTCCCTGTTTTTAAAATTCGTTGACAGTGGAATGATATTTGTAATGGGCTTTGGATTTTATAAAAACACACCCCCAGAGTCTGCCTGCTCCTCAGGGGACTTGGCACAGACAAGAAGATACCGCTTTCCTTGTTGATAGTCTGCACTGGCTTATTTATGGTGCTTTTGTTGTTTCTGGGACTGTTCTGCTGGGAGCCAGCCATTTCCCTGAGGAAGTGGGGATGGAGTGGAGGGAAGCCCTAGGCTGGGGAAGTGGGAGATGTGCTGGGGCAGGGGAGGGAGTCCTGAGCCTGGTGCCCCAGCTCCTGCTGCAGCCACCCGTGGTTCCCAAGCAGGAGCTCAACTTGACCCTGCCCTTACAGGCACCATGTTCCGCAAGAAAAAGAAGAAACGCCCTGAGATCTCGGCCCCACAGAACTTCCAGCACCGTGTCCACACCTCCTTCGACCCCAAAGAAGGCAAGTTTGTGGGCCTCCCCCCACAATGGCAGAACATTCTGGACACACTGCGGCGTCCCAAGCCCGTGGTGGACCCTTCGCGAATCACGCGGGTGCAGCTCCAACCCATGAAGGTAAGCGGGGCGGGCAGGGATGGGGGTCAAGTTCGGCCTCTCCCAGTACACAGACAACCATACCTGGCTAAGCCTCAGACAGGCCCCTGGAGGAACCACCTACATCACAGCTATCAATTAACCAGCCGCTTTCACTCCCCGCCTGTCAGCCTGGCATTCTGTCCCTGGGTAAGCCAGGGCGAAGGAATCTGGGGAGAGCCTCTCTGCAGGGTGCTAGGGTTGCCAAATTCAGCACATGAAAATACAAGATGCTCAATTGTGGCCTGGTGCAGTGGCTCACACCTGTAATCCCAGCACTTTGGAAGGCTGAGGCGGGAGGAACACGAGGTCAGGAGTTCAAGACAAGCCTAACCAACATGGCGAAACCCCGTCTCCACTCTCTAAAATACAAAAATTAGCCAGGCGTGGTGGCATGCACCTGTAATCCCAGCTACTCTGGAGGCTGAGGCAGGAGAATTGCTTGAACCCGGGAGGTGAAGGTTACAGTGAGCCGAGATCACGCCACTGCACTCCAGCCTGGGCAACAGAGCAAGACTCCATCTCAAAAAATAAAGATGCTCAACTGCATCTGTATTTCAGATGAGAATGAATAGTGTTTTAGGACTTGCCCCATTCAGTACTTGCACCTGCAACTCCATGGGGACTGAAGGCTCTCCCAGACCAGGAGAATTTTAGTTGTGAGGGTTAGGACTAGTAAACCCAAGAGTCTGGTAGAAGTTGGGGTCAGGGGCCCTATGAGGGTTTGGAGGCCACCAAGCCAGTGTGTGTGAAGGAGCCCCCGGCCTGATCTCTGCCTCCTCAGAGGGCTGGGCACATCCCTCCCAGCCACCCATGGAGCTACAGAAGGGAGCCCCACCTCTGAGCTCCAGCTCCCAGGCCCAGCCGACCACACCCTAGGCATGCTGGATGCAGCCCCATGGCACTCGCTGTCTGCTCTGCTGGCGGTGGGCCTTCCTGCATCCCTGCACCCAGCACAGGTGGGACCCACTGTGGGCCCTGAGAAATTATGGAAAAATGAATGGGTGGATGACACAGCAGGGGAGATCCTCAGGTGGTCCTCCCCAGGGCCGCTGAGGACATTCTCTGACCCTGATCTCCCGGCCGCCCCTTCCTGCCTCAATCAGGCAGCTCCTACA
Organism: Cebus imitator; assembly: GCF_001604975.1. Taxonomy (NCBI): domain Eukaryota; kingdom Metazoa; phylum Chordata; class Mammalia; order Primates; family Cebidae; genus Cebus; species Cebus imitator. Next base: position 2,727,847 of record NW_016107385.1, read on the forward strand.
CATTCTCTTGTTGTCCCCTACAGACAGTGGTGCGCGGCAATGCGGTGCCTGTGGATGGCTACATCTCGGGACTGCTCAACGACATCCAGAAGCTGTCAGCCATCAGCTCCAACACCCTGCGTGGCCGCAGCCCCACCAGCCGGCGGCGGGCACAGTCCCTGGGACTGCTGGGGGATGAGCACTGGGCCACCGACCCAGACATGTACCTCCAGAGTCCTCAGTCTGAGCGCACTGACCCCCACGGCCTCTACCTCAGCTGCAATGGGGGCACACCAGCAGGCCTCCAGCAGATGCCATGGCCCGAGCCACAGAGCCCACGGGTCCTGTCCAATGGGCTGGCTGCAAAGGCTCAGTCCCTGGGCCCCGCTGAGTTCCAGGGAGCCTCGCAGCGCTGTCTGCAGCTGGGTGCCTGCCTGCAGAGCTCCCCACCAGGAGCCTCGCCCCCCACAGCCACCAGTAGGCATGGAATGAAGGCTGCCAAGCATGGCTCTGAGGAGGCCCGGCCACAGTCCTGCTTGGTGGGCTCAGCCACGAGCAGGCCAGGTGGAGAAGGCAGCCCTAGCCCTAAGACCCAGGAGAGCAGCCTAAAGCGCAGGCTATTCCGAAGCATGTTCCTGTCCACTGCTGCCACAGCCCCTCCAAGCAGCAGCAAGCCGGGCCCTCCACCACAGAGCAAGGTAAGTCAGGAGCCAGGCCTGCGGGCGTCCACTGGGGAGTGGGTACAGGGATACAGGCCCTGCCTGGCCTTCCCCAGAGGCTCCCCGGACTGCTTCCCCCTACAGCGCCAGAAATGTGCATGGTAACCTCTTCTCTAGGGAGGCCGGCCTGCCTCCTCCCTCTCTCCGTCCCTCCCTTCCTTTCCTTCTTTTCTCTGTGGCAATAGTGTTGTTTCACATTTGTCATTATTCGTGTGGCAATAGGAAACACTGGAGGACTGTATTTGCCTCGTCGAGCGGCAGTAGGAGGGCCGACCTGTGGCATGTGTGACTGCTTTAGACGCACATTTTTCTTGTGAGAAAGGAAAGGGTGAAGGGAGCCCATGGTGACATTTCTTGGCAGGCAGAGCAGAGCACGTTTTTGCTTCCTGCAGGCCCTCCAGCATCGTCCGTAGTGACAGTAACCTCCTTTCCCATTTGGCAGAGGAAGAAACTGACAGAGGGTGAGACACTCCCAGGCATGGAGAGTGAGTCAGAGAAGGAAGGTGGGGGTGCTCTGGGGCTGCCTGTCCAGCCCGGTCCTCTTGGCTCATGGCTCTTGTGTATGAAGCTTTACAACTACGGCAGCCACTTGTTCTTTGGCTCCTTCCAAATAAACGGCTGCTGACAGTGGCATGGGTAATGGATCCTCCTCTCCCTCCTGGGAGGGCTTTAAGACAAGCCTGGGTCCTTCCCTGTCAGCGATGGGGTGAGTGTGGCCCAGCCTGCCCAGGGTAGGGGTTTGGGGATGGCCTGGACTACAGCCTTTCTGGGTCACTGCCGGCCAGCTGAGGTACTCAGAGAAAGTTCTGGGCTTTGTGCACTCCTGTCCCCTACTAGGTTAAAGGACAGTGGGTTGGGATTCCCATGGGGTGTGGCGTGGTGTATCTGTGAGAGGAACAAGAGAATCTGTGAGCTGCAGGGTCTCTGGAAGGCTGTGCCCCTGGAGAGGCTCAGCCAGAAAATAAGGTGAGATCAGGGCAGTGCACCCTGCTGGGAAGGTGAGAATGGGAGCTCCACCTCCCCTGTCTCTCAGGAATCCTGCTGGGGGACCTCAGGGATTTGGAGAAACAGGTTGTCAGCACTGGGCTGGGCACTCATTTGCATCTTCCTGGGCTCCTGTCAGCACCCTACAGCAGGGTGAGGGGACTGTCCATCCCTGCACAATGTGCTGAGCACTCACCACGGGCCACTGCTCTGCATGTGCTGGAGTGTCCCCCATACCTGTGGGAGCACGTGGTAGTTATCCTGAGCTCGACAACACCATACTTCCAAATCCATGGGAGTGGTTTCCCTCTGGGCAACTCAGACACACCTTTCGAGATTTCTACTTTGAAGCCAGGCATCTTAAAAGCAAGGCTAAGACCCCCTGAGCTGCTCTGGGCCAGGGTTTCTCAGCCCCTGCCCTGCTGATGTTCAGGTCAGGCCATCCTTTGTGGCAGGCTCTGCTTGCACTGTAGCAGTCTCCCTGGCCTCTACTCACTAGAAGCTGGTGGTACCCCCGGTTGGAACAACAAAAAATGCCTCCAGACATTGCCAGATGTCACTTGAGCACCCCCATTGAGAACCATTGCCTTCAGCAAATTCCCACACAGATGGGGGCATCAGCCTTCCTCCTCCTTCTCCACTACCTATTTCAGGAGCCCCCAGACCAAGCCAGCAGCCCTCGGCACCGGGGCTGACTCTGAACACTTGCAACAGCTTCCATAACAGCAGTCAGGCCACAGGGGCCACGCAGTGTACCAGGCATGGCTGCAGGAGGGTCCGAGTATAGACCCCAGGGCTTCTGGACCTAGCTCCAGGCAGTGCGGCCTGGAGTCACTCTGGCTAAAGAGCACAGGAAGACAGGGTGTGGAGGCACAGAGGCCAAAGACGAAAGACAGTTTGTTAGGAGCTTGGGGCTTTAGACATGTTCCACTTAAGAGTCAGAGGGCAAACACTGATTAAGCACCTACTGTGTACTCCGATTTATGCCAAGGATACACAGCATCAGTAGGATTACAGCATGGGAGTCAGGAGCCATGGGCATCCTGTGGGTTCCAGTGCCTGCGGGATAATAAACCCACAGGGTAATGAGGATTACATGAGAGAGGGCACTGAAGGCACTTGTCTAAGTGGTAAGCCCTCAATAAATGGCTTTATTATTATTTTTTTTTTGAGATGGAGTTTCACTCATGTTACCCAGGCTAGAGTGCAATGGCGCGATCTCGGCTCACTGCAACCTCCGTCTCCTGGGTTCAGGCAATTCTCCTGCCTCAGCCTCCTGAGTAGCTGGGATTACAGGCACGCACCACCATGCCCAG
>NW_016107385.1:2730884-2773011 GCF_001604975.1 Cebus imitator
GTTTCACCATGTTGACCAGGATGGTCTCGATCTCTTGACCTCGTGATCCACCCGCCTCGGCCTCCCAAAGTGCTGGGATTACAGGCTTGAGCCACCGCGCCCGGCCAGCTTTATTATTATTTGAGACAGCATCTCCCTCTGTCGCCCAGGCTGGAGTGCAGTGGCACAATCTCAGCTCACTGCAACCTCTACCTCCCGGGTTGAAGTGATACTCCCACCTCAGCCTCCCAAGTAGCTGGGACTGTGAGCTCACTCTACCACACTCAGCTAATTTTGGTATTTTTAGAAAAGATGGGGTTTCACCATGTTGGCCAGGCTGGTCTCAAACTCCTGACCTCAAGTGATCCGCCCACCTCAGCCTCCCAAAGTGCTGGGATTACAGGCATGAGCCACAGTGCCAAGACGGCTTTGTTATTTTTAAAAATATTATGCCACGGCCTCTCTGCTTTAGGATACTTACGGTACAGCCCCCTAAGCCCACAGCTGGAGAGCCGCGGCTCAGGGAGGGAAGTGAGGCACTGCTATGAACATATGCCTGCCTCTTCTAGCAGCCTCCTTCCCAAGAGGTCTGTCACATGAGTAACTTCAGAATTAATCCAGAGCATGTAACAATTAATTAATTCCATTGTCGTGTCCCCCTTTCCCTTTCTTGTGTGGCTTCCCAAGTTTCATCTGGTCCTTGCTTGTGATTACATTGAGTAAAAATCCCTCCCTGTGGAGACAGGCAGTGAAGCCAACACAAGGACACTGGGGACCAGACCTTGCCAGGCTGAAGACCAAGCCAGCTCCCCGGTCTCCCTGGCCTGTGTCCCAGACTCTGCCAGTGCTGGGCTCCTGGCTGGGCCACCCCTCCCCCAGCCTCCAGTTGCAGGCTCCATCCTGAGCACAGCCAGCACCTGCGGCTCAGCAGCAGCATAGGGACCTGGCCTATGGAGACAGGGAAAGAACCCCCACCTTGGCCTCTCCATGTGGCTCCTGCCCCCACGCCCACACATCCTGAGTGGAGCTGGCCCATGCAGAAGCCCTAGAGGCCGGGAGGGGAAGGAAATCATTTCACAGCCTTTCGTAGGAGCCTCAGGATGAGAGAGGTCATTAGAGCCACCTCAAGAGGAGCTTTAGGTGGTCCCCAAGCTTCTGCCCCAACCCTCATGGATGGGCGGCTGGAGAGCATGTTTTCTAAGTTCGCACTCAGGCCAGCAGGCAGCCCCCTTAGCGCCCCGAGCCTTTCTGAAGGGTGACTGTGTGATGCAGTGAACCTCTGCTCCTAGGACCTGGCATCTCAGCCTCAGTCGTGGCCATGCTCCCTCCACCCCTCACAGCACACTGCCCACTCATGCAGAGCTTCTCAAAGTATGTTCCATGGGCCTCCTAGGACCCAGGGACCTTGTTCAAATGCAGCATGTCTGCTCCAGGGTCCCACTGAACCAGGCTCTGCAGTTTATCCAGCTCCCCAGATCACTGTGCACGCCCCTGCATCATAGCGGAGACTGGGGCTCAGGGAGGATGACTTGCCTGAGGCTCATCACAGGGCACAGATGCCCAGAGCTGGGCCCCAGGTCCTCACAACCCAGTCCAGAGGTCCCACTGTTCCTCTACACAGTGGATGGTGACAGTCAGGTGCTGGCAAGGACATGGGAGAATGTTTACTGTCTAATCGCAGTCACCAGAGAATGGAGTCAGTCCAGGCAGTCCTGGGAGGTTTTCTAGCTCCTTCCCTGTGAAGGTCAAGCATGGCTCTCTAGCAGGAGTACCTGTTCCACCCTAAGCAGGCCAGGGATTTGTCTGGAGAGTGGAAGCCCTGAGGCCATGGCGGGGGTGGTCAGGGGTTGCTAAAGACATTTAAAAGACTCTGATGGGACCCAAGGCCCAGATTTGGGGTTTGGGGTCCCTGAGCAAGCATCCCAGCCCAAGCTTACTGCTTAAGATTTCCTATAAGTTGTTTCAGCTCTGGGATCAGGACCAGGACCCGGACCCACTGGGCACCTAAGACAGTTGCTTACATGATAGGTTTGGAGAAGTTCCTAGAAGGCTTTCTCTGCAGCCTCTAAAGCATCCCTCTCCAGGTGCTCTTTAAAAATACATAATGCAGGCCGGGCGCGGTGGCTCAAGCCTGTAATCCCAGCACTTTGGGAGGCCGAGGCAGGTGGATCACAAGGTCAAGAGATCAGGATCATCCTGGCCAACATGGTGAAACCCCGACTCTACTAAAAACACAAAAAATTAGCCAGGTATTGTGGCGCACACCTGTAATCCCAGCTACTCAGGAGTCTGAGGCAGGAGAATCGCTTGAACCTGGAAGGTGGAGGTTGCAGTGAGCTGAGATCACGGCACTGCACTTCAGTTTGGTGACAGAGCAAGACTCTGTCTCATTTTAATAAAAGTACATAATGCCTGGCAGGGGTCATGGTGCCTGTTACCACTCCTTGGAAGAACCCAAAGATGGGAGGATGCCTTTGCTGCCAGGAGAGCAGGAGGGCTTGGGCTCTGAAAAGCAAGAAGCCTCGTAGGCTTCCAGGGCTGGGCCTAAGCAGGGCTCACTGGGGGCCCAGGCTGCTCCTCAGCTCCACTTTCCCTCCTTCCCTGCCACACTGCATGAGGCTAGGCCCCCTGCCTTCTCCTCCGTGTGTGTGGGGGTCCTCAACCAGGAGCTTCATGCCAGGAAGGAAGTGGAAGGACTCCTTTAGGAGTCCTTAAGACACCTCCCCATCCCTGGCCTCAAGAATTGGGTTTGGCCAGACTTACCCAACTGACTCCAGATCTCTCTGGCACCAGATCCCTGGCCAGGGGAGACACCTGAGAATCCCCCAGATGGTGACATAGCTCTGTGGTCCTCTGTCAGGGACATAACCTCCCAGCACAGGCTCGCAGGCACAAGCAGGGCTTTCGGGCTCCAGATGTGGCTCCCCTGCCTTGGCTCAGGGAGTGGATACACAGCTGCCCACTGCTCCCCACCCCACTACCCGGGCCTCTTCTGCCCCCATGGGTCCTGGAGGGGAGCCTTGGCAGTGAAGAATGCCTCCGATCCAGATGCTCCAAGCGGCCCCTTAGCACAGAGGAAGATTCTGCCTCACGGCAACCTCCCTGCAGTCTTGCTGTCAATTGCCCAGGAAGAAATACCCAGCACAAGACCCCGTGGGGACTTGGCCTTCTCTGACTTCCCAGGTGCAGCAGAGCAGGTGTAAGGAGCTGTCTTGGGCCTGCTCAGCTTGGCGGACTGGGTTGGGCTGCTCACACAGGACTAGGACTGGGGCTGGGCTTCACCTCTGTCTGAAAATCTTTGCTCACAGCACCTCCCTAATTTGGTCTGACACCCTGCCTAACCCTGCCAGAGCCCAGAGATCACAGAGGCCAGCCTCTGCCTCTGGGTAGTTACTCCAAATGATCCCACAGCCATGCCCCTTCCTGTTGCTTTGTCCCTGCAGCCCAACTCGTCTTTCCGACCACTGCAGAAAGAAAACCCCCCAAGCCTGGTGGCCAAGGCCCAGTCCTTGCCCTCGGATCAGCCGGTGGGGACCTTCAGCCCTCTGACCACCTCGGATACCAGCAGCCCCCAGAAGTCCCTCCGCACAGCCCCGGCTACAGGCCCACTTCCAGGCCGGTCTTCCCCAGCGGGCTCCCCCCGCACCCGGCACGCCCAGATCAGCACCAGCAACCTGTACCTGCCCCAGGACCCCACTGTCGCCAAGGGCACCCTGGCTGGTGAGGACACAGGTGTTGTGACGCATGAGCAGTTTAAGGCAGCGCTCAGGATGGTGGTGGACCAGGGCGACCCCCGGCTGCTGCTGGACAGCTACGTGAAGATTGGCGAGGGCTCCACCGGCATTGTCTGCTTGGCCCGGGAGAAGCACTCGGGCCGCCAGGTGGCCGTCAAGATGATGGACCTCAGGAAGCAGCAGCGCAGGGAGCTGCTCTTCAACGAGGTGGGAGGACAGGGCGGGACACGGGCGGGGGCGTTTGGGATGGGCAGTGAGCAGCCAGCCGAGCTGGACATCTGTGAGCAGGGGCAGCAGGTAACCACACATCTGGGCACTGTGCCCGGCACTCAGCCTCCGCCTGCCCCCAGGTGGTGATCATGCGAGACTACCAGCACGTCAACGTGGTGGAGATGTACAAGAGCTACCTGGTGGGCGAGGAGCTGTGGGTGCTCATGGAGTTCCTGCAAGGAGGAGCCCTCACGGACATTGTCTCCCAAGTCAGGTGGGCAGCTGGGAGGGCTAGGCCCTGAGTGCAGGCTGCCCTCACCGTGGCCCTGCCAGGGCAATGTGGTCTTCTGTCTGTAGCCCAAAAGACTTGGGATGCCTGTCAGGTCATCCTGGGCTCCCCTGCCTATTGAGGTAACTGAGACCCAGGAATCTTGGCAATGGAAAAGAGAAGGGTGGCTTCCAGCCAAGGCTCAGGCCCCGGTTTTCACCAGGGCTATGGCCTGACTATGCTACCAAACAGACTGCCTGGGAGCCGTGGGGCCCAGCACCAGGGACTCCTACTGTGCCCAGCCACCCCATGACCTGCCAGAGCTAACAATCTTTTTCCCCCGGGCGGCCCCAACTTTTTGTCCAGGCTGAATGAAGAGCAGATTGCCACTGTGTGTGAGGCTGTGCTGCAGGCCCTGGCCTACCTCCATGCCCAGGGCGTCATCCACCGGGACATCAAGAGCGACTCCATCCTGCTGACCCTTGATGGCAGGGTAGGTCCCATCCTGTCCCCGGCATAGCCACGCCACCACTTCCCTCCTCCTGGTCACCACTCACTCCCCTTCTAACCCCAGGTGAAGCTCTCGGACTTCGGATTCTGCGCTCAGATCAGCAAAGACGTCCCTAAGAGGAAGTCCCTGGTGGGAACCCCTTACTGGATGGCTCCTGAAGTGATCTCCAGGTCTTTGTATGCCACTGAGGTAACTGGTTCCCTCCGCTCCCCCACCCCCGGCCTCCCAAAAGCACTGGCAGCTCTTCCACTGTGGCCCCTCCAGTGACCTCGCCAAAAGCAGCCCTGGTCCTCAGAGTCCCACCAGGTCAATAGCCTTTCCCCTGCAGTGGGGCTGCTCTCACCCATGACTGTGCTGCCAGGAATGAGTCCTGCAAGTGCTTCCTCAGCTCAAGGGCACAATGGCACATGGCCAGGCCTCCCATGGATGATAGGAGTGACTGACAGCTGTACCCCTATAGGCAGTGGTCACTCATGCAGGCAGGAACTGGCCACAGGGCAGGTGACTAGGGGAGGAGAGAGTCAGACTCACTGAGGAGAACTGGGGCCAGCTGTCCCCCATCCTCCCCTCTGCTGCCTCCAGCACATAGCCACCAAGGGACCAGGCTCTGGCCATGGGGTCAGGGACATTTTCTTCCTGCAGGTGGATATCTGGTCTCTGGGCATCATGGTGATTGAGATGGTGGATGGGGAGCCACCCTACTTCAGCGACTCCCCAGTGCAAGCCATGAAGAGGCTCCGGGACTGCCCCCCACCCAAGCTGAAGAACTCTCACAAGGTCAGTTGGTGCACAAGGGTGTGACCTCACAGACCCCATTCCTCCTGAGGCGAGAGGACCAAAGCCTGGACTCCCAGCCTCTCCCTTCCACAGAAGCCACAGGGTCTGGGCTCCTGGAAAAGGCTCCTCTTTCTCCACACAAAACCCGCACCTGGGTGTGGAGCAGCATCTCCGCACAAACTCGCCTATGCGCTCTAGCAAGTCTCCTCCCATGGCTACGGCAGGAGGGTCGCTGCTCCGCAGGCACTGGTCGGAAGCCCAGGGATGCCCATGAGCAGGGAAAGCAGGACACCAGCAATCCCTGCTGTCCCGGGAGGAATCCGGAAGGAATCCGGAGAAGCTTCACTGAGCACAAATCCCTCCACCCCATGTGTTGGGAGATCCATACCATGATGCGACGTCCCTGTCCATCACGGCAAGTCAGCTCATGCTCCATCGCTGCATACGCCGACACAGCTGAGCCACAGCGTTCCCCTTAAAGTCAGTATACTCATACATGGATATTTATACATGTAACGCTTTTTGCCAAATACCCCCAACCTCGCAGGCCTTACTGTGGATGCCCCCTGCTGGCCGGTCAGCACAGGGCTGCTAGGTGGCACTGCCATCTGGTGACCAAAGCAAGAAATATCTCAGAGGGTTGAAGCCTCACCTCTAAATAGCAAAAAAAAAAAAAAAAAAAAATTAAGGTTCTGTGGCCCCAACACACAGCTGGATGGGAAACATCTTCCAAGACAACTGGTCCTTGAAGCCTGCACCACTAACCCCAAAATGAACATACAGAGATCCCCAGTTGGCTAATTTCCCAGAGGATGAGCCTCATCCCAAGATACTGGCTCAAAATGAACCAAGATAAGCCCTTGCCTTAGACTTTAAGGCCTAGAGGAACACTTCCTTCCTCATCCTTGAGCTGTTTTTAAAATCTTCTTTAAACCCCTATGTGGAAGACAGGGCATAGTTTATCACTAGCCCATTTTACAGTTGATAAAACTGAGGCCTAGAGAAAACTGTGACTTGCCTGAGATCAGGGATAGAGTCAGGCCTGGATCACTGATGTGAATTCTCTGCCCCTTCTAGACAGAGCTACAGCATCTGAATGCTGAGAGCCTTGGGGGTTGGGGAGGGGCAAGGGGACAGAAGTAAAAAAAAAAAAAAAAAAAAACACCAGAATTCAAGACTTTGAATCAATGACAGGGCCAGGCAATCAAGTCATCCCAAAGTGACTGCACTTTGTGGCTCCATCTCACTGCCCTATCTCCACAGGTCTCCCCCATGCTTCGAGACTTCCTGGAGCGGATGCTGGTGCGGGACCCCCAAGAGAGAGCCACAGCCCAGGAGCTCCTAGACCACCCCTTCCTGCTGCAGACAGGGCTGCCCGAGTGCCTGGTGCCCCTGATCCAGCTCTACCGCAAGCAGACCTCCACCTGCTGAGCCCACCCTGAGTATGCCTGCCACCTGTGCCCACAGGCAGGGCACACTGGGCAGCCAGCCTGCCAGCAGGGCTTGCCTGCCTCGTTTTCTCAGTATTCTCTCCAAAGATTGAAATGTGAAGCCCCAGCCCCACCCTCTGCTCCTCAGCCTACTGGGCCAGGCCGGACCTGCCCCCTCAGTGTCTCTCCCTCCCAAATCCCCAGGTGGAGACCCTTTCCACAGGATGACCCCTTGGTATTTGCACAGGGATATTTCTAAGAAATGCAGAGGCCAGCATTCCTGGCCCCTGCAGCCCACACAGCAGAAAAGGCTGCTGTGGTTTTTTAAAGGTAGTTGTACACTAGCGTCCTAGGCCACTGCGGAGGCTGGACTGCTGGTCTCCACACAGATACTTGCTGTTCTCAGCTCCAGCTTCAAACCTCGGGTCTCAAGGGGGCCACAGCAATGGTTTTCAGGACCTGAACCCTGCTTCCTCCCTTGTGTCTGATGTCCTGAAGGCGCAGTCCCATATGCACTGCCTGCTCCAGGCCATGGCTGGGGGTGAGGAGTGAGGGGGCAATTTCTGAGTGAAAGAATGGGGTCAGTGGTGAAGGTGCTCTCACTTTACAGGATGGAGAGAACGTGTGTGTGTGTGTCTGACAGCCCAGGTCCCTTCAGGTCACCCACAGCCAGCTCCAGGAAGGCTGCCCCATCCTCTCTCCCACTAAGTTCTGGCCTGAAGGGGGCTGCTTTCTTGGCCTGGCTTCCACCTCTCCAGTCCTGTGTCAACCTGACCAGTGGCATGGTCCAAACGGAGTCCAATGTATCCTGGGGGCTTGGGACGTTTCTGAGCTTCTCCCGGACTGTGAAGTGTGAGGACCAGAGACAGGAATGTAGGGAATGGTAACTGTTTTACCTTTCAAGTTTAACTCAATCACAAGGTCATCAGGGAACCATTGTTCTCTTCAGAGCCCTGTCTGGGAGAGAAGCTGAACCACCTCTGGGTTTCCATCATCTCAAGGTCACGAGCACCCATTTGTGCAAACCATCTGCCCCGGATGCCTCCACAGACAGCTGTCTCCTTGTCCTCCTCCGCCTCCAACTTCAGGGCTGCTGTGAGATGGAAATTCTGGGAAAGAACTTCAGGTGTCTGGACCCTTTCTATCTAGATAATATTTTTAGATTCTTCTGCTCCCTAGTGACCTTCCTGGGGGCAAAGAAATTGCAAGGACTTTTTTTTAAGGGTCAGTTTTCAAAACAAAAGCATCTTCCCTAGAAATTTTTGTGAATTGTTGCACTTGTGCCTGTTTTAAATTAACTTGAGTGTTCAAAGCCACTGAGCGTCCTGTGTCTCTGGGAGTAGAGCCTGGCCATCTTGGAGAGGAGGCGCCTGGGGTGGGCGAGTCTTGTGTAGCCCCCCTTCCTCCCCATGTGAGCTCTCCAGCGGCCACCCCGCAGAACACCCAACTTGGCCGCAGAACACCCAACTCTTCCCTGGTGGCCTGTGGGCCCAAAAGGAGGGCAGAGAGGAAGGGAAACAGGAAGTCAAAGACCCTTGGGAATGAAGAAGATGAAAAGTAGATGGGGCTTCTTCCCAGGGGAGAAGAGCCCCCGGGAAAAGCCAGGGCCCTGCACTGTGTCTGCTGGGGGTGGCCACAGTGGCTGCTGAGCACCCCGCGTGTCAGCTTTTCCCATCCTCTGCGCACTTCTCACCACCACGCTGGACCTCAAGCCGTCCATAGGAAGTGGTCTGAAACTGCTTCCGGTGAGAGCCATCCCTGTTTCACTCCTCAGGACTGAGGGAGATGGCACAGAGTTGAGAAAGAACAGAGCAGTGCCTGGAAACCAGGCGGCCTGGGCTCTCGTCCTAAGGGTGGGGAGGTGGATGAAATTATCTTGCAACTTCCAGTTCCCACACGGATTCCCACATTTCCTTCCTGAGATCTCACTGCCCAGGGTTCAGGAGCAAGCCAGGAGCAACCACACAGCCTTTCCTTCACTCCCCAGTGCATTCATACCCTGACAGGTGCCCTGGTGCTGCCCAGCTGCCAGCTCAGCACGGCTGAGGTGCTGACCTGTGACTTACCTTCCGGAGCCAGCACAGTGGGACGGGAGGGCAGACGCTCACTAAGGCAGGAGCCTCCACAGGAGGCAAGGGCTCTGTCCATCTCTCCAAAGGGAGCCCTTTGGAGGGTCAGGAGTACTTGATAAGGCAAAGAGGCCAGTTCTCGCAATGGAATAATACTGGATTTATTAACTATTCTTTGAGCTCTAACAGAACTAACCTTCCACCACACAATATCACTCTGAAAGGGTGTGCGTTATGTCCCACAGCTCACACACAGACTGGTTCTGACCTCAGGGTACCGAGCGCCAGTGTCCTGGGTGACTCTTCACAATGACAAAAGCAACAAGAATTGGAAAAGCAAAAGATTTAGAAAAGTCTCTTCTGAAGGTAGAGATTGCTAGAAAGGACCCAGCCTCAACACCCTGGGACTGACAAAGGAGCAAGTTCAGGGCAGCAAAATGTGAAGCATGGAAGGTCTGCATGGAACCGGACCTGGGAAGGAGTCTGTCAGGACAGCAAGGCAGTTAGACACACGATTCAGTTCAGACAGGAAAGAGCTGCTGCAGTTTTTAGGAACATCACTTTCTACCACCAAGCTCTCCACAGCTCCACAGAGAAGAGCCCTCATGGTTGTTTATCCAGTAAAGAGGGCCCAGGGCGACAATAAACCAAAAAGCCACGTATCAGAGATACTGGAAAGATTACAGCACCTCTTATACAATGTGCAACCCAGACTTCATGCTGTTGAGCCAAAACACTTGGATTCCTACACCACTAACAATGTCATTACAATTAAACACAGTTGAATAGCGAGTACATGAGCAAGCAAGGGTCAGAAAGCAGCAGTTTGCACTTGGGGTGTCCAGTGTCCCCACCCCACCCCACCCCAGACCCTCTCCCTCACGCTTTTCAGGCACTTGGTATTGTGCACCCACCACCCAGACAGGGGGACTGAGGAGAGACATTTGTTTTGGGAGAAGAGGGGAGGGAGAGGGCAGAACACTTCAGAAATGAAAGCAAATATCAGAAGAAAACAACTGCATAATCAGCAGGTCCCAAGGTTCAGAATCATAAGGGAAGGGTTGGCGGCTCCACCTTTTCGGAAGAGAGCAGTACCTCTCAGGACACGCAGCCTTAACTTGGAAGATTTCACTTGCGGTCCTTAGTGAAGGGTCTGGGTTCCTTCTACTCTCAATGCGAGTTTTTTGTTCATTGTCCTTCACTTCACTGCTGTGAAGTGACTTCAAGTATCCGGATTTAATATTCTACAAGATGAAGAGGATTCCACGGTAAATGTACACGGAGGGAGAAGTACACAGCGGTGATCCCAAAGAAAAGCAGGTGTCAGAGCTCCGAGCCGGGGCGCAGCGGGGAGAGCGCAGCGCTGCCACCAGGGGGCACCAGAGATCACGTCCTCCAGTGCGCCGGCCTGCTTGGCACAGCGGATGGGTCAGCGGGGTGCAAGGACTGGGGAGGTGTCCTGACACCTGCACGAGGCCCACTCCTGACCACCCACCCCTCACCGCCAGGCCCAATATCTCGCACGGTCATTCTCTGGGCAGTTCCCTGGGAGTTACTGGCGAGAAACCTTCCGTACTGCAAAGGCGAACAGATATATCGACGTCTTGGAAAGAGCCCCACCGCAGGCAGGTGAAAGGCGTCAAGTCCCACCCTAGCGGTTCAAAAAAGAGCCCCACTTGCCGCCTCCCTGCGGGCCGGGCGCAAAGACTAGCGCGCTAGCACTCCGGCAGGGTCCTAGCGCAAGCGCCCCGCCGGACCCCGTTCCCCCAACCCCGCCGCCTGGCTAGGCCAGCACAGGGCAGGATGGCGGGGGCGAGCGGGCAGAGGACAAAAGACCAACCCGGGAAAGGGCCTCTGACTCACTCATCTGCCCAGTAATAAACCTGGGCCGGGCCTGCGTCCCACAAGGTGGGGCCAAGGCAGGAGTCCCGGGTCTTGACCTCCAGCATCCATCATCCGCTCCATTAACTGCCCAGCAAGAAGAAGGAGCCGTTTAATAGCCCCCTTGCAGCTCTAGCCAAAGTTTGATGTAATTTAAACCTGGACCTGCGGCTCATGTGGGCTCCCGACTCCCGCGCGCCGCTGTTTCACGTCGCAAACACTTCAGTCAATTATCCCCCTCGCGGAGCTTCTATTTAAAGAGATATTGTCAGGCTCTTAAGCCTCAGAATCAGACCCGCTGCTTCCTGCTTCATATACAAAGCCTTAAAACACGAGTTCCTTGAGGATTGGAAGAAATACAATTAAGCACAGCCTTCGCAACTGTTCCACCCCGCGGGGGCACCCACGTGCGGGACAGGGGAGCTGGAGGCGTGGAGGCGGGGAAGCGCTCAGTCCTTTGCATTTCAGGCCTCTGTGAGCGGAAATAGGGCTTGGGCCTCCAGAGGTGAGGTGTTGAACCTTGATGATGGAATTCAAATGAATCCAAGCTGAAGAGCAGACTGGCTCAGGAGCCCGGAGCGGACCTAGGTAGGGATTGTGTGCTGAATCCTGGGCAGAGACAGAGGGAGCTGGAGTTACCCAGGAGCTGATTCAAGGGACAAATGGTGTTCAACACTAGGGACTCTCCCACTCCCCAAACATACTTTCATTGTCTCGAAGTTTCTACCCTAGAAAAACCTAATAGCTAGACTCTGTCCTCCTCAGCTCTCCAGTACACAAAAACTCTAGGGCCCCCTCGGTCCTTTCCTCCTCTCACACTTTGAGGGAAAGGGAACTTTGGTAGTTTGTGGCATTATTGTCAACATCACTAGTTAGAGTGGGGAGGCTGGGTCTTTATTCTTCAAGTTGGACCCGTCTATTTGCCTCGCTGGCCGCTGGCAGGATGTTGGGAAACCCAGCGAGGGGAGGGTGGGGGGAAAGGAGCAGCAGGTGGCTGAGGGCTGGGGAAGGGTATCCACCTTCCTGGCTGGTAGGCTATGGAACCAGTCATCAAAACCTCTAGACCCAGGCAGGGAATACCGAGGAGCACAAAAAAGAAGATGGAGGTCCCTTATTTCCGGTGGAGGGCTGGTGAAGGTCTCGCCTTGGCAGGGAGACCAGGTTCCAAAATGGGCTGCAGGGAAGTGGGGCGGCTGCCGAAAAGGTGAAGGACATAGAGTGGAGAAATACCAGTGGAGTACAGACGGGAGGGTGAGAGGAGCAGGCCTGGTGCTCGGAGCGGCTTACCGCTGAGCGTGCAGCGCCACAGCCTCGGTGCCCGCCTGCCATGGATTCGGTCCAGGCACCGAGACAGGCAGAGCGTTGGCCTCTACCTCTGAGCCGCTCTCGGGCCCTGGAGCCTCCCCGACCAGGCTGGGGATATCTGGGGCTGTAGAGCGTCGGCGCAAACCCAGGCGGCCAGAGCCGGGGCCGCCCTCCGGGTGGGGGCTGAGACCAATGGGGGCTTGCACTAAGGTTGGGGGCACTCCCTCCAGCACCTCCTGTGAGCGCCACCGCCCAGTCCCCGAAGACTGGGGCGAGTTTGGTCGGGCCATCAGGGCCCCAGCCCGCAGGCGGGCCGCCTCTTCCTCGGTCACCGCACCCAGCGCCAGGCTCATGCTCCGACCCAGCTCAGGTCGTTCACTGCCCTGCGCCCGGTGTCGGCCGGAATTCTTGCCCGCTGAGCCAGCCTCGCCGCCGTGCCCGTGGCCACCCGCCGCTCGCGCAAAGCGCGCCAGTAGAGGCCGCGGTAGGCGGCGGGGGCTGGGTCGTCGACGCTCGGGGCTGGGCGCAGGGGCCGGGCGGCCAGGGGGACTGTCGGAGTTGGAGCCCCGGGCCGCGGCGGCGGCGGCGGCGCGGCCCCAGGGCCCCGTGAGGGCCTGCACACAGGTCCCGTGGCCGCGGGAGGCAGCTAGCTGCAGCGCGGTGAGCCCCGCACGGTTGGTGCGGTCGAGGCGCAGGCCCAGGCGGCGGAAGGAGCGTACCAGGAACTCGAGCACCGCCCCGTGGCCGCAGGCCGCCGCCCACATCACGGGGCTGTTGCCCGCCGAGTCGGCTGCCTCGGGGTCACCGCTGAACTGAACCAGCAGCTGCACGGCGTCCAGGTGGCCTCGCTCGCACGCCAGGCTGAGTGCGGTACGGCCACGCTCGTCCCGCAGGTTCACTGCCGCACCCTGCTCGAGCAGCAGCCGCACGAAGCGCGCGCGCAGCGCGGGGTCCGGCAGCCCCACGGCCACCATGAGCGGCGTGCGGCCCTGCTCCGCGCGGCAGTCGATGATGCTGCGGTCCAGCGCATCCAACACGAAGCGGGCCAAGTGCACTTTGCCCGCTTGCATGGCCTCCAGGAAGGTGCGCGTCCCCGCTCGGGGGCACAGGTCCTTGGGCTTGAGCATGGCCCCGGCCGCCGCGCCCGGGCAGCCTGGCAGCTCCGCACGGGGGCGCCCCTGTTCTCGCGCCCCGTGGGGCTCCGGCCTCCGCCCGCGCTCCTGTACCTCTCCCTCCGCGCGTGGGCGGCTGCAGCCGAGGGTCCCGAGGTTCCTACTCCGGTCGCCCGGAGGTTCCGGCGGCCCCGCCGCTCCTGGGCCGCACGCCTGGCGTCTCGCTGCTGCTTCCCCGGGGCTGCCGCCTGGAGGTGTTGATTGCTCGCTACTCCGGGCTCCACTCCTGGCCCGCCACCGGACGTCGGGAGCCGAGGCTCGACCCTCTCCCGAGTCTCCCGCCGCTTTCCCCGTGTCCGGCGCCCCTCAGCCCTCGTGGTTTGGAGCCGAGCCACTCACCCGCACCCAGGGCAGCCCCCGCTCCCCCGCAGCAACGGTGGCGCCCGCGGTGCACGCCTGCCTCCAGCCCTGGAGGGGCGCGCCGCTTCTCAAGTTGCTGGCGCCGTTCCTCCGCCTCCTCCCCTCTCGCGGGGGCCGGGCCACGCCGGGGCGCTTGCTCCTTCCTTGGGGGGCTCAGCGGCGAGGGAGCCGCCGCCCGCCTAGATACCTGGCTTTATAGTCTCAGGGGTCTCCATGGCAATGGCTGCCCTGGAAGCGGGCTGCACCGTCAGGGCAGAGACGGACGGGGCGGGGGAGACCACCCCTGACCCCCACACCTTCGTGGGCCACGAAGTCGGGGAGCGGCTCCTCCTCCGCGCTCCCCTGGGAATGCGGCGGCGGTTGCGGGGCGGGGGCGGGGGCTGCTCGCAGGGGGCCACATGCACCCGACCCGGCCAATCCAATCCCAAAGTCGCAGTCTTCTCTCCCCGCCCTCCGCCCCCATCCGAGTCGTTGCCCTCTGCTACTTAGAAACTGGCGGGACCTCGGGCTCGTCGGAGAAGACTGAGAGCTGCCCACAGCGGTCCAGGGTGAAAGGAAGTGGGACCGCATGAGCGCAGAACAGGACCACGTGCGAGCTAGGGGTGGCAGCAAAAGGCGGTTGAGGAGTAATTTGGGGGAGGGGGTATACGTGCCGCGGGTTGGGGGCGCTCAGCCTGGCTGGTAACTGCCACTCGAAGTGCAGCGAATCACGCACTCACGCACAATTGTTCCTCCCCACACGTTCCCTCGGAGCGAGGGGTGGGGGCTGAGTGCGCCCTCCAGTCTCAGACGTCTCCAACCCCAACAACGCGCCCGCTTGCCAGCTCCCGGCGGCTGCTGAGCGGGCAGAGTGCAGACACCGAGACCAGAAAGGGGCACCTTAGGACCCGGGAATGCCGCGGGCATGTTAGGAGTTCCCTGGCCCTGCCACCCTGGAAAGACCTAGGGATCCACGCAAGCTCCCTGCCCCTTGCTTCTCCCTTGAGCACAAAGCCACCCCCAGGCCACAGGGTTCTGGCCCTGACCACTGGCAGACCCCTAAGGAGAGGAGGCGAGCTCGAGTTCCATTTTCCATAAGATGCGGAGGAACCACCGCATCTCCTCTCCCTCCTGCCAGCAGGCCCCACTCGCTCCTGGAGGAGGGGGAGATGATACACAGGCCTGGGTGTGGGTGGTGGGGAGGGAGTGAGTAGGGTTGGAATGGATATTTGTAAAGTAAGGAGTGAAGCAGGTATCAGCTGCAGAATTTACTGAGACTTTTCATGAGCCTTTTGTTGCCGGCAGCAGGAAAGAGAGAGGCATAAACTCGATTCTAGATAGAAGACACTCCCCCTCCTAAGACAACAACACTGGGACATAAAAAGTGGAGGCTGTCACCTGAGGGGTGAATACATCTGCTAAATTCAGACCAACACAGTCCTTTGATGAAAAGATGGAGTTGTGGGGAGAAGAGGGCTCAGGAGCCTTTTAAAGATGGGACTTCAAGGATGTGCGGGGTCTGGCTGCTGAAGAAAGAAGGAAGGAATTTCAGACGGGTTCTGGAGGCAAAGGCTTGGAAGCAGGATAAACCTTCAGGGGATGCTGTTGAGGGCTCCTATAAGGGGTCCCTTCCTATCAGAGATAGAAAATAAAGGAAGAGTAATGGTGTTCTCGGCCTGGGCAGATGCTTTGCAGTAGGAGATGCCTGGGAAAAAGTACTGGGCACAGATGGGCGTGGTAAAGTGGGCTCATGGCCCTGCACCCTGAGCCCCTTGCCTCTCTCCAGTTCCCAGGCTCCAGGGATGTCTACCTTGAATTTGGCGCCCAGGACCTGGAGCAGAGGCTCCCACTCCCCTCTGTCATGTGAGGAACATGTGATGTGTAACTGCACCCACCGCAAAGCCCTTGGTCAGGGCTCTGCCAGTTTTCTTCCCTGGTGTCATAGGCCACAGATCAGACCTCAGAGTTAAGTCCCGTCTTGAAGGCGTTCTAGCAGTGTGGCCCCCAGCCTGCATATTCTCATCTGCAAAATGAGACTGCTAAATACCAGCCCTGCCTGCTTCACACAGGATCAAGTCAGAGTGTCAGGGAAAGAGTTGCACAGTTATTTCATTTTTTTGTTTTGTTTTCTTTTGTTTTGTTCTAGAGCTGCACAGTTATTTCGAGTGCAGTCCTCAAAGCTGCTCCCGCCCCCAGAGCTAGGGCCCCCTTCTGGGGTGGCCCCAGGAATGGGCAGAGATTGTCCACCCCCGGTAATTGGACAGGAATGCTCTCCCTCTTTACTCAGCAGAAGGCTTTTCTTCCCTTTATGACTCAATTTCTCTTTTCAGCAGTGTGAGGAAAATTGCTTTCTCCCCTTCTATTTCCAAGGTCAGGGTAGGGAGGACATCTGGAAACTGTGTGTGACAAGCCAAGCTTTGCACCCCCCAAAGGGAGGAGAGAAGCAGCAGAAACCCAGAATGGGCACTTTCTTGGTCCTGAAGAGCCCCTCCTCCCTGAGACAACTCAGCTTCATTTCTGTCCCTGTTCCCCCATGGTGGACTGAGACAGTTCCAGGGAGGAAGACTTGGGTCAGAAAGTGCTGTGCTGGGTACCCTTTAGAAGGAGCAGTTGGTTCCCATGGCAGGAAGTGGGGTGGTGCCAAGTGTTGGGCCCTGGAGCCTTTGCTCTGACTTCCCTGTGGGCTCAGTATGTTCTGAACAGAAAAGAAACGGCAAAGCTGAAAAAAAGCTGAGACTTTGCTGCAGAGCACAGAGGCACCAACAGCCGGAATTAGAAGCTGTCGCTTAGAGAGCTGAAGGCTGACAGGAGATGGAGCCCAGGCAGCAGGGGGCAGATAGGCTCATCCTGCTCCCCTCCCCTCCCGTTCCACCTCCTGGGCCTGTCCCCCAGCAGGCCCCAGGCTGGCAAAAGTGTTCCCTCCCTGAGATGCCTCATTGTGGTCTGTCACTCTGTCTGCAGCTGCCTCCCTCCCGGGCCCCTTCTTTCCTCCAGTGTCACCAGCCCCCTCACCATGTCACGTTGCACCAGCTCGGCAGGGTTGGGCCTGGTGGCACGTGTCTGGGAGATCCAGAGGGCTGCTCAGGGGATGCAGGGGGCGGGTGAATCAGCAGGGGACTGGAGTCTGAGTCAGCAAAGGGACTGGGAAAGGGGTAAGGACCCTTCTCTTTGTGCAAAAGGTGAAACTGAGGCATGACAGGTGGAAAGGGAACCTTGCCCCTGTCCCATACATTCACAGCAGGGGTGGAACTCAGGTGTTCTTCACCTGCTGCAGTGCCCAAAGGGAGGACGTCAACTCTTCCTCTGTACATCCCCTGCAGCCAGAGACTAATTCATCTCCAGGGCCCAGAGATGATATTTGCCCGAGGGACACCTTGCCTTTTTGGGAGGAAAGCAGGGGTGTGGGTATCCAGGCCTGGCCACATGGGAAGGCCCCAGTCTGCTGTGCAGAAACCTCTCCAGGGGCAGGATTGCATTGCCTTCCCCATTCCTGGGCTACGCAGCTCCAGATGGGGAGCCCAGAGACTGCGTGGCCCAGCCCAGGGGCGAGGGGAAGGCAGCTTTTCCTTCTCCTAAACAGTCATCAGCAAAAGCTGGGGGCTGCCCAGTGGGCTCCATTGGGCTCTGGCCATGGCTTATGTGCAGGTGCCTGGGTCAGTGAGTTCCTCTAGGCCTGAATCTTCACCTTTACAGTCCCGTGCCCAGCAGAAGGGTTGAAGACGGGGCACTGCCCTGGGGTGTAGGTGTTCTGCCCCGGTGTGTCCAGTCTGTAGTGATGTAGGGAGCAGGTTGATCAATGCCAGGCCATAGTCCAGTAAATGATCAGGCCCCCTAGCCTCACCCTACAGCCAGGGCTTAGTAGAATCCCAGAGGTCAGAATCCCAGAGAGACGCAATGGCAGGGTGGGGGCAGGTGGACCTATTTACTTTCCAAAGAAACAGGTATTCCCAGTTAATGGCATCTGCTGTAACTCTCTAATAAGAAAACAACCTCTTCCTGGAATCAACTCTCCTCTGGCTCTCCTAAGCCAGTGCCTGTCCCTGTTTGGGATTTGGGATCATGCCATCGGTACCGTGAGTGGCTACCCACAAGCCCCTCTAAAGCAAGTTTTGAGGCCAACCATAGCTGCCACAGGGGCCTGATTATCCAGACATTCTGTCTTCCTAAAGTGGCGTAGGTGGCCTAAAAGTCTGGCTTTCCCCCCCAAAATAGGGGACATCTTTGCACTCAGCTCTTCCACTCCAGCCCTGAGACAGTGGAGACAGTGAAGGGCCACATCTGTGTGGGGGCAAAGAGGGGGGTGACATAATTTTCCAGTGGTTGTGGCATCAGGGCCAGCAGAAAGGGAAGTGAGTTTTCTTCAAGCCCAGAAGCAGGGCCATTTCACTGGGCTCTGGAAGGGACCTCACCCTGGGTTCAGCTCCCAAGATATTTTTTTCCCCAGCACACTTCATTTCAGGGGCACTCCACTCCCCTGCCCCCCATTTCCTACCTATAGAGTAGAGACCAGGGTTAAGCACCAACACTGGGACGATGTTCTTTAATAGGAGTAGGAAGGAGGAAAAATAAATAAACCTCATAAATTCAGGAAAGCAAATGATGCTGACCTTCTCTGAGCCTGGGAGGGGTGCCTGCTAGGACCTGCCAGCCCCCAGGCCTAGGAAGAAGGGTGAGCCAGGTTCAGGGTGGGAGAGCACCCAAGAGGCCACTGCCCCTAGTGACTCAGCCGAGCAACGTGGAGGCAGCTTTTCCATTTGAGCCTTCTATCCCAGAGGGGAGGGGAGGGCCGTCAGCCAGGGATGCTGGGAGTGGCCGTCCCCAGGGAGCTGTGAGGTAGTGCCAGGCTCTGCCTCAAGGAGCTGACAAGGCCAACTCAGGCCAGGCCTGATGGGGCCTGGAAGCCCGGCAGAGCTGCTGACATTGGGGCAGGAGGGTTTGGGGCTAGAGCGGAGGTTGCAGGTGGGTGGGTGCAACCCTACAGGTGAGGAAACTGAGCCTAGAGTAGGGTACGGCTGGGTGCTCACTAGGAAAGGCAGAGTGGGGCCAGGATCCCACTTTCTGCCTCCCAGTCCATAGTCTTTTGCCCTCAACAAATATATGACACTTATCTAGAGATGGGGGGTAGGAAGTCAGCTTGAGAAGACCTCTAGGCCCCAGAGAGGTCCTGCCCTGAGGGTGCCTGGGTCCTGTCTCCGCCTCGGGCCTGGCTGTTGAGGAGGGGGCTGTAGCATCCAAGGCAGGCAGCCGCAGGTTCCCACAGCCTCAGAAGGCTGGGGCTCCTTTCTCCTGGGGGGGAGGGGATAGAGCCACATCCCAGAGAAGGGGCTGAACATCCTTGCTGAATGTCCAGTGGGATGGGGGCATCAGAGGCGGCTCTCTTGGGCATCTGCCTTTGCTACAAGTGGGTCCTGCTCACACAGTTCTCTGGGGGACTCGCGGGCCGTCTCAGACTTGTCTTTGGCCTCCGAGGGGAAGCGGGTCCTGAGGCAGGACCTCACTGACTCCTTCGCCTCTGCCTCCAGACCCTTCATCCTGGCCTCGTACTCTGCCAGTGCCTCCTTCTGGAACTGTGGAAACAGCAAGGACCCCTGCCTGGCTCAGGAGAGGCCCCCTGTCCACCCTCACTCCCTGGACAGTGGGAAAAGGAGATGTCCAATATCCTTGTTCATAGTTCCCAGGAGATGGGGGTGAGAGGCAGGGTGGGGGAGTGGTGGAGCCCATGAGAGGCCTCTCAAGAAAGGGGATGCCAACCAGGCAGAGGTCTGCAGAGCTGCCTCATTTGAAAGGGCCTCAGGACCCCATAATGAAGGATGATGGTCCCCTTCCCCTACCCTGACTGGCAGCTCCCTGGGGCAGGGCCCATTTACACCCCAGAGCCCATTCAGGTCTGCAGGGTCCCCAGTGGTGACCCTGTTACCTGCTTTTCCATCTCCCGTATCTGTTCCAGACAGGCCGCCTGCTTCTCCTCCAGCTTCTCCTGGTGCCTCTCCAAGCTCTCCGTCATCTGGGTGGGAGTGGATGGCAGGGAATCAGGACAGCAAAGACAGGCAAGCTGGGTCGGAATCCAGCTGTAATCCCAGCTAACTAGTTGTAAGACGTCGGGCAAATTCTTTAACAGGTAGGTGGTTTAAAAAATTTGTAAGATAAGGATAGCAGCACCTGTCTCACTGGACTATAAGACTACAAGAGACAGCTCGTGCGAGGCATCTGGCAGAGTGCCTGGCACAGGTCAGGACCCAGGAGGTGGGAGCTCTGTTCTGTAGTTAATGATCCCCAGGCGAGCTTCAGGTCCATTCTCTCTTCCAACTCCTTGGCACCTCAGGAAGTCTCACTCCGTCTTCATCCCCCAATCCTCACCGATCCCAGCCTCCCCTGGCCCTGATATGGGCCAGTTAGCACATATCATTTCCATACATGGGAGCTGGCTGGTGACAGACCGCTTCATGCTGGTACCCCAGAACCCCAGGATGTCCTCTTCCATCCCAGCAGCATGGACAGCACTGGACAGTGCATCTCCTAAGGGTAAAGTCAGGGCCTGGGGCCATCCCTTCCCACCCTGAAGAGTGTGTGTGTGTACGTGTGTGTGTTTAGGAAGGACAGAGCCCTTACACACCTGCTTGATCACCCGCACTACTTCCTGGATGTGGGAGTTGTTAATCTCTCTCTTCAACCTGTTGGTGTAATTGGAGTTTTAGAAAAGGGAGAAAACCCCTAGGGAGAGCTGGGTAAGATGAAATCTCCGCAGGGTGTAGGCAAATGAGATATCCAACATAGGGCAGGAACCAGCTGGGAGCAGGCACGGGGACCCAAGGAATATGTCGGGGCCACTGGGAGTCCTGGGACCTCTGAGGGAACCATTTCCCCAGCAAAACATACTGTCCTTCAAGGCTTCCATGGGAAGCCCGTGCAGGAAACAGTGCCACCACAATGGACAGGCTGTGGTCCCAAGACCTCAGCTCCTTCCCTGCAAGCTTGGCTGCCTCCAGGGCTCTGCTTATATACTGTTGGCCTCCATGTTTTGCCTAAGGAGGACACTCTCTGATCAAAGGTAACAGAGGACAGAGGTGGGATCAGCTTTTTGGAGAGCCAGGGGACAGGTGCATCTTTGGGAAGTCAGTCAGGATCCACTTGTAGAGAGGCCCCTTTCCACCTGAAGTGGGGTCTGCCCAGCCCTGGGCCTCCCCTCCAGGGCTCACCTCTCCTGGGCCATCTTGTCTGTGGTGGTTTTGGTCATGGCCTGGATCTGCTCCAGTCTCTTGGTCTCCAGCTTTTTCTTCATCTCTTTGGTGTCGCTGCAGAAAGACAGGAATGAAGAGGCTGTTTCCTGTGCCTCGAGCCCTTGCTGGGAGGCGAGGCAGGCGAGGGAGGGTCGTACATCTCCGACGTCTCCTTCAGGGCCTTCAGCTCTGCCACCTGTTTCTCTCTGGCCAGCTCCATCATTTTGGAGATTTGCTGCGGGGAGAGGAAGTAGCGGCTTGGCAAGTGGTCCTTTGTTGTGCAGACGGAGTTGGGGGGGTTGGTTGGTGGGGTGGATGGGGTTGTCGCTCTGCCCGTCCCAGACACCTCGGCCACTTGCTGCTCCTTGCGCTTCAGAACGCACTCGTACTGCTCCTCGCCCAGCCGCAGCAGCTCCAGCTCCAGCCTGTCCTTCAGCTCCCGCACCCGCGCCTCCACGCCCTCAGGGCCCTTGGCCGGTGCAGCTCTGGTGCTCTCCCCGCAGGGCAGGCTCCTGGGGAGGAGGCCACGTGGGGACAGGGCCTACGATCCTCCGCCGCCAGCTCTGCGGAGGGCCGGGTGCCGCCACGGCCCTTACCTCTTCTTGTGAGAGCCCTTGCCCGGGCCGAGCTTGCAGGCCCTGCCACCACCCGTGCCCGGCGGCCCCAGCTCGGCCAGCTGCGCCGCGCCCCGCTGCAGCAGCTCCTCCCAACGCCGCGTGCCGCGCCGCTCCAACTCCTGCAGCTCCTTCTCGTGCCGCCGCTGCAGCTTCACGACGCCCTTCAGCTCCCGGAGCTCCTCCAGGCTGGCAGTCCGCGGCTCTGCGGAGGCCGGGGTGAGGCGCGCCACCGAGCAGGCCTCCCTGCCCGTCTAACCCCAGGGAGCCCCGGACCAGCCCCAGGCTCATCCCAGAGATCGCCGGGCTCAGCAGGCCTTACCCGCAGCTGCTTTCATGGCCTCCTCCCTGGCCCCGACCCTGGCTGCTGCAAACGCCACAGGCTGGGCTGGCAGGTGTTTTGGGGGCCCCCTTGGCTCCGTTCGCCTCCCCCACCGCGCCCCTCGGGAGTCGCAGTTGTGCACCCTGCCCCTCACTTTCCCAGCACTGAGGCACTGAGGTTTCAGACACAGCCCTTCCCTCCCCAGGTGAGAGTTTTTAAAGGGAAGTGCCTATGGGTGCAGAGATGGAGGTCCTCCCAGTAGGTGTACAGACCGAAGCTCATACCTGCTGACCCATTGCTCGTTGGGGCCAACGCCCCATTGACCTGGCTGGCAACTGGACTCGCCAGCGGGAAGCGCTTCTGTGTAGGGGTGTAGGGACAGCAGGTTAGGAAGGTGGCTCAACAGCCCTCTCTCCCCGAGTCCGGGTCCTGCCTGAATCCTTTCCCACAGATAGGCCCAAGCTCTGGCGAGCCCCTGGCAGCAGTGCAGGCAACACAGACCTCAGGCAGACCTCCCATGGCCTCCTCGAGCTTCACGGACTTCTTGTCATGGGCATTGAAGAACTTGATGGGATTGGCGAGGGCCACAGTGAGATCTGGGTGGGTGCACAGGACATTACAATGTGGTGCATATGGAGATGGGCTTTTAAGCCTCCCCTGTCCTCACCCATTCCAGGATGCCCCAACTGGATCCCACCCTGCTCTGGAGGCTGGCTTGATGAAGAGGAAGGGGGAACAGACAGCCTGGGGCTCCCGGCACACCCTGGGCTCCTACCTGCCCAGGCACCAGGTACGTAGTCCTTCATCTCCAGATAGACGAAGAGTGCAGGCATAGTCAGGGGCATGTTGCTCTCGCTGCGCAAGCACAGGTGGTGGTACCCTGTCGGACAGCAGGGGGTGGGTGGTAGGCCGGAGCCTGCTCCTACCAGCGCCGCTCACACACACTGGCTGTGTGACTTCAGCCAGGTTACTTTAACTCTCTGAGACTTTCCTCATCTGTGAAGAGGGGCTAAGTGTCTACCCGTATGGTTAGTGAGAGGATGAAGTGAGAATGTGTTATAAGCCCTCAGCACATTTTAAATGCCCATAAGTGTCAGCTACTTGAGAAACTGCCCCAGGTGTTTCAGAAAATTACAGCAATTCTGTTAGGTGGGCAGAGTTCCCGCCTCTGTCAGGTTCCTGGAGAGGTACTGTGCCTGCCCTACTCCTTACAATGTGAGGGCTTAGGTAAAGCCTCACTCCAGGCCCCCTCCCAGAAGCTGCCCCACCCTGTGCCCAGGCTCCTGCTGCTGATCTTGGAACAGTGAAGAAGGTCCCCTCTCCTTACCAGAATTTAGGGCATTGATGGGGATGATACGGTGTCCAAGAAACTTGTTGCCTTCCTCCATCACAGCCACCCTGAGAGAGGCCAGCTCAGGCATCAAGATCTGGGGAGCGTTGGGGATATGACAGGCTGGGAGGGGAGAGAGGAGCCAAGCTGCCCGCTTCCCTGGCTCCGGAAGTCTCAGCATCAGTGTGAGAACATGGAGTCACCAGATTTGGTGAGGACAGACAGAGGGCACACTCTAGGCCAAATACAAAGACATCCCTGTAGCTCATGCTGTGGCTGGTTCCATACACAGGAGGAGGGTTGGATATGCAGCCCAGGGCTGAGGGGACCTGGTGCAGACAGCCCTTGGCAGCTTTGCCAGTGGGTATCCACTGGGGCAAAAGACCCCCATGATCCCGTGGGACCCTCAACCCTGGGTTCACATTTCTGCCTGTAATCCTCACATGCACACGTGCGCACGCACGCACACACACACACACACTTACACACACACACACACACAGACATACTCTGCCTACCAAGTAAACTTCTGTAAACTTGGGTTTTGCACTCTTGAAACAGGAGGGCCCAGAAGGGTTGGGAAGAGGAGGAGGAAGGTCAAGGAGCTGCCTTGTTTAACTTCCTCTTGTCTGTAAGTAGAGGCCAAGAACTAGACAGACTGCTGTGCCCTGCCCTAGCCCTACCTTCTCAAAGACAAAGGGCGCCTCCTTCCAGACAGGATTGATGGAGTTGGTACTGGGTGACAGCTTAGTTCGATAGCGCCTCTTGGGGTCCCCAGGAAGGCCAAACAGTTCCACTTCCACATAGGTGCGCACACTGCGTTCTGACAGGAACTGCCCGGAGATTACCTGGGGGTAGAGGTCCAGGGGAGCCAGCATCAAATTCCCCACCCAGGCTCTTCCGCAAGCATCTGGGGCCCCTGGCTCCCTAGAGCTGAAGCATTCATTCTTGGGTGTTATGAAAAACCCCATTCAGCTCTGGCCACGGGTAGAGGCTGTGTAGCCCACGGGTTACAGCTAAGCTCTGAGGACCAGGGTGCTTCCAGCATGAAGGGAAGAGGCGGGCCTGTCACCTCCCTCCCCAGCCAAGGAGGGAACAACGCCTTCCCCCAGGACCTGGGGCTCTGGCTGCCCCGCTCTGCCCACTCTTCCTCCCCTCCCCCACCGCAGCCTCAGCCCTTCCCATTGGTTTCCATGGGGACCAAGTGGCAGCCTCCAGTGCTGAGGAGGAGGCAGTTTCCAAGGCAACTTGCTACTGCAGGAACTGGCTGGGGCTGAAATTTCCAGGATATTGGGGAGGGGGTTGGGAGTGGAGGGAGGAGTGGGCTCCTGTGCCCTTCTACTCAAGACCTCAGCCGCCCAGCCATGTGTCTGCCCCAGGGCCTTGCCGTGATGGAAAGGGTGGTGGCCACCACCACGTCGATGCGGTCCACTGAGAAGGGGTTGAACTGCTTGTCCGGCCGGCGCATGAACTCGTGCTTGAGGAGGTAGCCACTCTGCCCGTTGAACTCAAACACTGCCATGTTCTGCTGCATGGGCAAGTCTGGAGGAACAAGGACACTCAGGGAGGAAGGCCCAGCCCTGGGGCTATGCTCAGTCTCCATTTCCTCCGTTCCCAGCCTTTGCTGTCTGGCGAATGGGGGTGGTTGGGTGGACTCTGAGGATGAGGGCTTCTCCTGCCCCAGTCTGCTTCCTTGGGGTGTCTCCTCTCTCAGGCAGGGTCCACAGCTGGAGGCACCAGGGAGCAAAGCCACAACCAGGCCAAGTGCCTGTGGTGGGAGCTGGGGCAGCTGGGGCAGGCGGCCCACAGACACCTGGGTGGAGCGGCCGGAACCCACGCTGGCACCTGGCATCTTCCCATGTATCACGTATGTGCAGGCACATAGGCACGGCTGATGCATTTCTACCCCCACATGCTCACACACCTGGGCATGCCCCCAGAGTCTACACAAACAGCAGGACTCCCCAGTCTGTTCCAGAGACCCCTCAGGGATGTAAAGGTGGGGGGCACAGGGACCAGGGAAGGATTCTTAGGGGCCTGAGGTGCCCTCACCCATCGTCTGGAAGTTGAGGGCAACCATCTGGCATCCGGCATTCCAGAACATCTGGGGCATGTAGTTGGAGGAGTCCATGCGGGTTCCCTTGGGGTAGATGCGGCTCATCTGGCGCTTGTTGTAGCTGTCCCTGAGTATAGGACCCCGGCCCAAGGCCACATGCATCAGGAGGACCTAACACCTACCCTGGGGGCCCTGTCCCCAGGCCTTCCCCTAGCTCCCCACCCCAGCCAGGGACCCTGGCCACTGAAGACTCAAGGATACTCCACAAACTGCACTGAGGCCTTGGACAGCAGGTCATATGCCTTGAGCTCTGTGAAGGACGAGATGACATAACTTCGGTTCTTTTCTGTATAGAGGAGAAAGGGAGGGGAGGAGTCCCATCAGGCAGCCCCTTCCCTCAGCCTTGGCCTCCCCTTTGGGACAGCTCCCTCTGGCATAGAGATGACTCCAACCCAGCATTTCCACTGAGGTCTGAGGTTTAGGGGCCAACCTCTGAGAGAAATGTATGGATCGCAGTGCCTGCTGGGGGTGAGGGGTGTTCTCCGTATGCATGCACAGGAGTGTGGTGTGTGCCATGCATGTGGAGAGTAAGGCCCACATGCCATAGATGGGCACAGAGGGCATGGGGAGCATGCCAAGCTGAGCCCAGGAGGTCAGTAACATGCTATGCACACATGAAATGTGAACACATGCTTTGGGAGTGAGGTGTGCAAGCTATGGCTGAACGCATCCGAAGAGAGGGGCACACTACGGGTAGTACACACCATGAGTGTGCCCAGGTGGGGATGCAGGCTGTGGGTTCAGGAATGAGAAGTCAGTGCTACAGAAATCCAACTGTGCACAGAGGAAACAGAGGTGCTCGTGTATGGGATGTGCACAGATGGTGAGAGGAACGTAGTGTGCTTGTGTCCAGACAAGATAAGGGTAAATAGCCAGGGTATGCACAAAACGGGGAGGGTGCGAGGTGGGGGTGCTCTGGTGGCTTTCTCTGCCTCCACTCCCTCTCAGGAAGTCTCATGTCCCAGGACCAGGGCTTCTGGGAGCCACAGAGACTGCAGGCAGCCTCAGGAGCCCCAGCCCATCCTGGCCAAGGTGACCTGTCATAATGACCAGCCTGTCACCAACATACTCCAGAGCATTCTGTTTGATGCCAAGTTCCTCACTAGAGAAACTGGGAGCCACTGCCACTTAAGCAAGCCCTTTGTCTGACTCCATGGCTGGGTATTTATAGGCAAGGCCCAAGTCCAAAGAAGGGGGAGATCCTCCTCCTCTTACTAACCCATCAAGCGGTTCGGTCTCGACACAGCCTTCTCCCGAGGCTAGCCTGACCTCCACTCACCACCACCACCCGTGCTAACTTACGGGCAGAGAACTCAAAGGAGATGAACTTGGTGGGCTGAATGTAATTGACTAGGCTGGACATCTCTTCATAAGCCGTCACCTCCAGGCCTGCTGTACCCTAAGGACAGGGGAGGGCAAACAGGAGGATGGTGCAGAGCCCAGGAATGTGGCCCAAGCCCCCCACTTAGGGGGTTCTGTGGTGGAGGATGACAAGGGGGCCTCAGAGCTACCCACACACACCTCATCCGACTGCATCTTCTTCATCTCTTCTTCATCCAAGCTTCCCGACTCCTCCTCCTCTTCCTCTTCTACCTCCTCCTCCTCCAGCTCAGTCCCTTCCTCGCCAGCCCACACTGCCACACACAGCTCTGTCAGCACTGGCTCCTGTGTGGCTGCTCCAGGTCCAGCCCCTCTCCTGTTCCAGATGCTCCCACTAACCCCACCACAGTCCTCCCAGACTCACCTGTGCCCTCGCCTGCAGGGGCACTGGGTGGGCTGCTGCCCTCAGCCTCCCCACCAGGCTCCTTACTGGAGGAGGTAGGGCCAGAAAACTGGTTCTTCTTGTTCTTGATGAGGATCTTGCCTCTGAGATCCTCAGGGCTGGGCAGGGGGATGCCTGGTTTTAGCTATGGAGTAGAGAGCAAGTCAGCACCATCTCATCTTCACGGCGTGGCCTGAGCTCCGTAACACCAAGCATGCTCCCCCTGTACTCCCCACTCCTCTTGACCCGCCTCTCACTACTTCTCCTCATCCCCATTCTCACCCACATAAATCCGGCTTATCCCTTGTGGTAAATAGACCCATCGGACACTTGTAGTAGCTGTCCCTGAGTATAGGACCCTGGCCCAAGGCCATCTGTACCAGGAGGATCTAACAGCCTACCCTGGGGGCCCTGTCCATCACTTCCTCCAGGAAGCCTTCCCTGATCCCCAAAGACCAGATCAGAACTCCCCAGGTGCTCCCATAACAACCACTGGGTTGTAACGGCTGGTTACTTATCTGTCTCCTCACTAGAGGGTAACACACCTGAGGGCAGGGACTGTGTCTTTGTCACTAGCATACCTCAAAGCCCAGTACAGTGCCAGACACATGGTAGGTGACAGGATCCCAGATCCATATCCAACCAAGTGAACCCCAGCATCCTCTGGCAGTGTCTCCCTCCCTAACCTGGTGCCCACCCTGCCTCAGGTCCCCAGGCCCCAGGCCCAAATGTCCCACAGTGAAATCCACTCACTGGGAACTTTTCCAGGGGCTCTGTGAGCAGCATGTCCCCAAAGATCGTCCGGCAGTACTCGGCCATCTTAGCCTGCTGGCGGGGTCTGCAGGGAGCAAAAGTGGGGATGGGGTTCAGCTGCTCAACCCCAACCTGATTATCCATCCTTTGTGCCCTTGATGACCCAGATCAGGGACCCAGGAGGTCAGGGAGGCAAGAACTCAAGCAGGAGAACGTGGGGCCTTAGGGAGATTGTACTAAGACATGGGAGAAGCTGTAGGCAGTGGCTAGAGGCTGGGGCAGTTGGGGGCCGGACAGTTGCAGACAGGAGTGACAATGTGTGAGAATGTGGCTGAATGGGCCTGGATACGCACGAATCCACATGGTTCTCAAACGACAGGATGATGGGATAGGGGGAGGTCTTAAAGGCACTTTCTGCAATAGCCTCAATTGCTTCCTGGAGGAGAAGGGGACTCCATGAACAGAAGGTCAGCATTCTGACTGCCTGTTCCGTGATGGCACTTCTCTCCTCAGCCCAGTTTCAATACACACATATAACTGGATGGCCACCATTGGCCCCCAATCCCTTCTGGTCCCCACACTGGTCCGAGGCCTTCCAGCCATTCCTCCTCTCTAGCTTCACCTTCCCACCCCTCAAATCTTCTGGCCCAGAACGCTTCCCTACTGCCACTGCCGCCAGCCTCTGCACCCTGGGTCTCACCTTGAAGAAGATGTCTGTGGTCATGGTGAAGCCATGGGTGATAATGGGCTCCTCGTCAGGGGGTTTCCCCTTCCAGCAGTCTAGCTCCACACAACGGCAGCCAGACAGCAGCACTTGGCGGTACATCTCAGCCGAGGAGAGGCCTGAGAACTGGCCGGCTGAGCAGGAGGATGGGGAGGAAGTGAGGGCATCATCCACAGGTGGCCCAACTCGCCCCCACCCCACTCCATCACGGTCTGTGTTATTGTCAGGGCCAGCAGCATGTGGGCAACGCCTGCAAAAGCAGAGGTCAGCACCGAGGTTATCAGGGCCCACCTGTCAGGTAGGTGTTGTGGGAGGAGTTGATGAAGTAATGATTGAGTGGCTGTGCCATGTCGTGGTGGAGCAGCAGCTTGTCGTGGGCCAGCACACTGTTCTCTGGCCCACAGAGAAACCAGACCATGCCCTCAGGTGACAGCTGGCCTGGGACGGGAGATAGCTGTCAGGGTTGCAGCCCTGCTGCCCAGGCAGGACAGGACCACAGGGGACGAGGGCTTCCCTCAGTCCTCACCCCTCTGCACATTGATGCCGCTGGGCTCATACTTGTCGATGAGACCCTGCACCTGGTCAGGCCGTGCTGGTGGGAATAGCAGGGAGTTAAGCCGGGAGTCCCGCTGTTTCTGGTTGATGAATTTGGTCAGGTGCTCCTTTGTCATGTAGGGTTTCGCCTTAGCATGGCTGCAGACCAGAGAGGAGAGCACAGGTCCATATTCCTTGGGCCTGGAGGCTTATACAACCCCCTTGTCCAGTGAAGCCTCCTGATTCCCGGCATGGCAGGTGGGAGGAGAGGATTGTTAGCCACCACCCTTCTCCCATGACCAGCACAACCCAAGACACTCACTAAGAAGTGAAGATCTCATCTATTTCTGGCCGAGGACACAGGCTCATGAGGAAACTCTTGTAGACAGTTTCTGGGAAGTCCTCAGGATTGATGGCGTCATTCTGGGGGAATAATCACCTTATTGCCCCTGCCCTCATCTTCTCAGAGCTAAGAACCGCAAACTCGGCCCAGTCTGGTCAAGAGGACCTGGTCAGAAGGCAGGCTCAAGGCAGGCAGAAGAGCTTCAAGGACACCGGAGCACCCACTTCTCAAGGCTCTGGTTGCTGAGCAGAGAGCATGCTTAGCTGGTTTGCTCTGACCCTGATTTTGTACAGTGGCTAGTCCATCGGTTGGGGCAGGATCAGAACTAAGTGACCAGAATGAGGTAGTAAAGAGGTCAGAAGAAGTGGTGCTGCTTGCTAGGGTGGTGGGCTGTCTTTTTTAAGTGGAGGACAAATTTTCAAAAAGAAGCAATTTGAATATAAACATATATGCACCTAACAACAGAGCCCCATAATACAAGAAGCAAAAACTGATAGAACTGAAAAGAGGACAATCCAACGATAAAACGTGGAGACACCAGAAGCACAGGGACAAAGAAAGATTGTCACTTGCATCAGAAAGTGAAAAGATAACCCACAGAATGAGAGAAAATATTTGCAAATCAGATATCTGATAAGAGATAAGTCAACAAAAAGACAACTCAATGGAAAGATGGACAATGGATTTGAAAAGATATTTCTCCGAAGAAGATATGTAAGTGACCAATAAACGCACAAAAAGGTGCTCGATATCATTAGCAATTAGAGAAATGCAAATCAAAACCACAATGAGATACCAGTCCCACTAGGACAGCTAAAATAAAAGGCAATCACAAGTGTTAAGGGGATGTGGTAAAATTAAAACCCCATCCCACACAGCACTTTGGGAGGCTGAGACAGGTGGATCACCTGAGGTCACGAGTTCAAGACCACCCTGGCCAACATGGTGAAACCCCATCTCTTCTAAAAATACAAAAATTAGCCCAATGTGGTGGTGCATTCCTGTAATCCCAGCTACTTGGGAGGCTGAGGCAGGAGAATCACTTGAACCTGGGAGGCAGAGGTTGCAGTGAGCCGAGATTGCACCACTGCACTCCAGCCTGGGCAACAGAGCAAGACTCTGTCTCATAAGTAAATAAATAAATCCCCATACGATACTGTGACTTTAGAAAACAGTTTGGCAGTTTCTCAAAATGTTAAATATAGTGTGACCACATGATCCAACAATTCCACCCCTGGTGGAAGAGAATTGAAAACATGTTTACACAAAATCATGTACATGAATATTCATAACCAAAAAGTGCAAAAAAACCAAACATCTACCAACTGATGAATAGATGAAAAAAATGTGGTATATCCATACAATGGAACATTATTAGGTGATAAAAAGGAATGAAGTACTAATACATGCTACAACATGGACAAACCTTGAAAACATTCTGACACATGCATGGGCCTGACATCAAAGAGCACATATTTATGATTTCATTTACTTTACCACCAGAATAGGCAAATCTATAGAAATAAAAACAGAAAGTACATTCATGGTATTCAGGGATTCTGCACCTTTGCCTTACTTCCCCCCCCTCAAAAACCATTAGATGTCTTTCAGGATCACATTGGAAGGCTGACATCAGTCTTAGTTTGGAGCAGAGGGTCTGTGCAGGAGAGTCTAACTGGATCTACCTGAACCTACTGCTGCCTCTGGAGCTGTAGCTCCAAGCAAAGCTGGGTCAGTAGCCTCGACTGAGACACAAAGAAAGCAGATAGATAAGGAGGACTTAGCTAAGGTGGGAGCTCAGGCGGCAGGAGAAAGGGAGGGTGGACATGTGCTGGGAGCAGCAGGAGCCCATTCCTATCCCGCCCCAACCCCACACTTGGATCCCTGTGACTGATGGCATCAAGGAGTCACCAACTCTGCAGAGCTGTGACGGGGGTAAATGCTCCTTCTGGGATTCATGTGGGCAGGTGATCAATGGGGGTCTTAGTTTTATTTATAGTGTTCCCAATTCTTACCAGGAGAAAATACTTCCTGGGGTACAGGTTGGGACCCACACAAGAGCACTGGCCAAGCAGGGACAGGGGCTGAGAACGGCTCCCATGGCCAGACTTGAACCCTGGCTCAGGGTCATATCAGCCCAGAGGGCTCCTTTTTGTAATTCACATAAGGTGCCTCATGGGGTGACCCTGCTTACAACTTGTAATCAAAAATTAATTAGTTAACTAAAAGGAAAAAAATGCTTTTCTGTACTGAGCAGAAGTCTGCATCTTGGCAGCTTCCACCTTTGGTTCAGTTCCTCTCCCCGCACACCCCACAGACTTCCAGATCCCGGCAGACTGCCACCTGCCACTGCCGACCTTATCTCGCCCCTCCAGGCTGAAAACATTCACGCTCAGCTCCCATTCCCAAGACTAGACTGAGAATGCACGCCGTTTCTGCTGCCTGCCCTTAACACAGTCCATCAACCACAGCCCAGCACCCCCACCACCCAGAGTAGGGAGTACAGACAAACTGCTTAGATCCCAGTGTCTCAACCCCTTGCCCTGGCTCCACCTTCGTGCTCAGCATCAGTAACCAGCAGCTCCAGGGTTGATCGGCTCTCTAGGCTCTTGGCTGGGGCTGTGATGTCATCTCTGCTCCCCCACCCTCCATTCCCGGTCAAGTTGCTTTCTGGTGGGGACAAGAATACTGGGGGATGGGCGGGGGTGCAGATCCACTCACCTTGCCTTTGGGGAGGTGGCAGGCACTGAGAGCAGCTTCCACCCGCTTGCGGTCAGCAGGAAACATCTGGAAAAAGCTGAAGGGGCAGAGAAAGGCACCAGGCAGAGAGAGGAGTCAGGCCTGGAGAAGAAAGGCTTTTGGAGCCCCTGGAAGCAGGGGGAGGGGCTGGGGGCTCACTTCTTCACAGGAATCTTCCCTTCAGAGCTGAGCTGCATCTTGAGCTTCACGAGGCTGGGGGGGCAGAAAGCAGCCCGTCAAGGCCTGGGGCTGGCACACTCACACCAGGGCTCAGACCTTGCAGGAGGCACTTACATCTTGTCCAGGAAGGTGCTACGGGGGGCGTTGGCAGTTAGTGGATGCTTGACTAAGGCCAGTACGTCCTCCGCCCAGACCTGCAGGACCACAGAGAGCAGAGGTCAGGCCCTGAGCACCCCTGCGCAGGCCTGTGTCTCTCAGGAAGTCCAGGCTATCCCAGGGGCCCAGACCAGGCCCCGTGCTCCCAGGCACACCTTGCCCACATTCTCCTTGTAGGAAACGAAGTTGTGGAAGGTGAGGTCCACCATGTCTGGGCCGGACACCACCGTGAGGGCCTTCAGCAGGAAGTTGTTGTCAGGAAAGTCCATGTTGAAGACGTCCCGGAGCTTCTGGCTCTGCAGCACGTGGTGACATGGTGAGGATGGAGGTGTGCTCCCTCCCTGCCCAGCATGGCTCTCCCTGGCCCTCCCCTCAGCCACTTGGGCAGAATCCCATTCCCATCCCAGAACCACAGGCCTTAGCATCTTCCTGTCCCTGACTCCAGCAGCTGGGGTGGGACAGAGAGGCCCTGAGAAAAGGTGAGCCAAGGTGGCGGAGTGGGGCCTGGGAGGCCTATGTGTGTTGGCTGCCACTTTTGTTTGAAGATGGATTCTTAGCTCCCAGTCTCAGGGAATCCTGCTTCCCACCAATCCCTTCTTCCAATTTTCCTACCAGCATTAGGCAAACATAGGCAAAAATAGTCCAGGGGTGGGGGTGTAAGTCACCCCCTCCCAGACAAGCTGGGATACTTTAGGGGCAGGAGCTGACCCCTCCTCCGAGATCCTCGCCATCTCAGCTCACTGGGGCCAGTTCTGAAGCTCAGAGCCCAGGCAAGCCTGGGAACAGCCACTCCCCTTCCGTGGCTTTGGGCCAGGGTCCTTGCTGCCCAGCCCAGGAACCATTCCCCATTCTCCAGAAGTCAGGCTTCCCACCCCAACAGGGACACCTGCCCTTGGCCCATGGAGCTAGTAGCTGTGCTTGAGCCTGGGCATCTTGCCCACCTACCTTGGGCATCTTGGCAAACTTCCCAAAGCGGGTGTCCCGGATGCTGGTGATATCCAGAAACTCCATTTCCTGGGGGTGGGGGGGGTCCCGGTGGGAGCAAAGAAAGGATATGGGACAAAAAGTCCAGGTCAAGAATGAGCAACAGGGAGAAGGGAGCTTCCACACCCTTCAAATCTTGGCCAACACCTCTGTCTAGATGCCAGGGCTGCCCAGGGCCACCTGGACCCCCCCTTCCCTTCCTTTTTTTTTTTTTTTTTTTTTTTGAGACGGAGTTTCACTCTTGTTACCCAGGCTGGAGTGCAATGGCGCGATCTTGGCTCACCGCAACGTCCGCCTCCTGGGTGCAAGCAATTCTCCTGCCTCAGCCTCCTTAGTAGCTGGGATTACAGGCACGTGCCACCATGCCCAGCTAATTTTTTGTATTTTTTTAGTAGAGACGGGGTTTCACCGTGTTGACCAGGATGGTCTCGATCTCTTGACCTCGTGATCCACCCGCCTCGGCCTCCCAAAGTGCTGGGATTACAGGCTTGAGCCACCGTGCCCGGCCCCCCCTTCCCTTCCTATGGCCTGGGTTCTCTCTATTCATGGGCATCCTCCTCCCTTCCCCTCTTTCCATTCCTCCCTGGCACAGGAGCTGGGGCCTGCAGTGTCTCCTCTAGCATCCTGGACCCTCCCCAGCTTCCCTTTCCCTTCCTCCCACCCAAAGGCTGGGGCCTCTCATCTCTCAGAGCCCCAAGCCAACCCACAGCCACAGGCAGAGTATCAGTCTTCAGCAGCGACACTCTTTCCTGTCTCTCTCTCTCTCCCCAAAGGATGCTAAGGATGGAACATTCAGGTAGACATAGGTTGGAATAACCGAATCCTCCTTTCCAGAGCAAACAGCCCCTGCCCACAGGAGAGCCCCTGGAGCCACCCTTCCAGGCCCTTCTGTACTCCCCAGCATCCATGCCTCCACCTTGGTGCTGCCAGGAGGCAGCCCGGCCTCAGTGGATGAGCAGGAGTCCAGAGCCATGGTACACAGGGGCTTTCTCACCTTACTTTGATATGTCCAGTATAAGTAGTAGCCCTTAGGATCCACACGGAGGATAACTGGAGAGGCAACTGTAGTTTCCTGCAGAGAGAAGGAGCCAGAGCTCTGTTCTGAGACCTCAGCCCAAGCCTCCCTGTCCAGGCCAGGGGTTTCAGGGCTCATTATCTTCCCAGGAGGTGCCCATCCCAGTAAATCTGAAGCCATTTCCCTTTGT
Organism: Cebus imitator; assembly: GCF_001604975.1. NCBI lineage: Eukaryota > Metazoa > Chordata > Mammalia > Primates > Cebidae > Cebus > Cebus imitator. The sequence continues at coordinate 2,765,539 of NW_016107385.1, forward strand.
TGTCTAGAGCTAAGCACTGGGAGAGAGAGGATTGGGGATGCCATTTCTGGAAGAGGTTTTCCCCTCTAAAGCCCAAATAGATGTTTTCCCTCTAGACCCCAAACAGGACCTTGGCCCCTACCTCACTTCATAGAGACAGACTCCCTACTACCACCCAGGAGAGCTTGGCACAGCGAGAGCCAAGAGCCCAAACCCCTGCACCAGCACCCAAGACCCTGCACAGTCCAGATGCAGCCTAACCTCCCATGTGCCCCTTCTTCCCTCCATGAACACCTCTTACCCTGTCCGTTCGGCTGTCCCACTCCAAGCCTAAGTGCCCAAACCTCCTCTGCTTGAAATAACTTCAAGGACATCCTGAGCCCTCCCCGCTTCTGAAAAGCCTTCCTGAAACATGATGTAGTAACTGGGGGATGCGGGTCACAGACCTAGAAGCCCACCCAGGAAATCCCTAGGGACTCGCGGACTGCAGGACAACAAGCCTATGCTGGACCATGAGCTTGGTGCTGGGCCCTTGAACATGGTGTTTGCTGAATGAGCAAATGAATGAATGAATGAGTGAGTGAGTGAGTGAGTGAGTGAGTGAATAAGTCTAAAGTCCTGTTCCGCTCGCTCACTGAGCACATAGGCTGCCTTTTATTTTAATGGTCTTTGTATGTGTATATAACAAGATACTAAAATTAAGGTTTTCAGCAAGGCACGATAGTTGCTGCATAAAAAACAGACCAAATGCAGCATTTACAGAGTAAACGATCCAAAAAATGTTCTCAGATCGGGATGTTTAGAGTACAGGGGAAAGCGAAGATTTTGTGGGAAAGCCAATTTTGAGAAAGCTGTGTTGAGAGCTCCATTCCCTTACCTCCCCGGCGGAGAGCTGGAGTGCCTGATCCCCCACCTTAAGCCTAGTGAGGGGTTTCAACTCTACTTGGAGAGCTTTTGTGATTTTTTTTAAATTTTACTTAAGTTCTGGGATACATGTGCAGAACGTGCAGGTTTATTACATAGGTGTACACGTGCCATGTGGTTTATTGCACGTATCAACCTGTCATCTAGGTTTTAAGCCCCACATGCATTAGGTATTTGTCCTAATGCTCTCCCTCCTCTTGCTCCCCACCCTGAAACAGGCCCCAGTGATCCTTGAAGTTGTGGGCATAACAGACAGAGGTCGAACTCCTGCCCAGGAGACCGAGTGGGCTACAGCGGGCTAACTGTGTGAGGCAGAGCAGGCGGTACTGGCATGTTGGACCAGCCTGCACCCTTGGGACGGTGGATGCCTAAGTATTTGCTGGGGTCCAGGGCGGGCCCATGGGAGAATGGGGGCAAAGGGCCTAAAGCTGAAGATGTGGTTGTGAGTGACACCTAAAATAGAAATGCTGGGGGACTTCAAGCAAGAGATTCTCAGTTGAGGGGGTAGGTCTCCCAAGAATCCTCAAAAATGTCCTCCAGAGAAAGAATAAGTTTTAAGCTTCTTCCAGGATCAGACAGCATGAGCCAATTTATGATAGCATCTATTTAAATAGAACTTGGTTACCCCTTCCCAGCTCCCTTCCTGCAGCTCATCCCTAGAGGGGCCTTGAGCAGGACCAGCAGGGAATCCCACCAAAGTCCTTTCCATGGGGCCTGCCGCCTACCTGAAACCATTGCTAGAAGGGGGGAGGGTAGATGTCAATGTGAATAAAGGTTGGAGTTTTGATTACAGCCAGTTTCTGACATCAGACTGGGTTTTGTGATGAAAAGTGAGGCACTGGGCTGTGCTACCCAAGAGTAAATGTAACGTCTTGTGACCTGGCAGTTTCTTTCCATGGCCAGGAGGAAAGCTTCTCCTACCCAATATATTGTAAAGGGGCCATGAGAGATGAAATAAAGTTGGGAATTACATGGAATTTACATCCTGTGCATTCTGCTTAAGCACAACACACCCATGCCATCCACTAACTGTGCTGAAAGCAGAGCCCCCTCTCGCAGAAGCATGGGCCCTGTGGCTAGGCTTGGGTCATTCCTGCTTGTGCAGGTCGGGATCCAGGGAACATCCAATGCCCTACATTGGAGAGGGGAAGGGAACAGCCAGATACACAGGTGCCAGCTTAGTAAGAAGGACAAACAGTCCCCCCTCGGCACTGTCCCCCACTCCACTGCCACCCTGTGACCCTCTGCCCAGTCAGGTTACACACTGCCCAGAGGAACTGAGAAAGGCCACTTCGCTTTTCATTCTGAGCCACTTCCCTCATTCCACAGGCTCCTGAGGCATGTCACCTCCATGCCACTGCCATGCCGCTAACCCCACATCACTCCTAGGAAAGCAGGAAGCATCTCACCACAGGGCCCCAACCCATAGTCATGGGCAGCGAGATACCCCAGCCTAGCCCAACCCCGAAGGGCCTAGACCCAGACCCCCTCATCCCAACACCCATCAGTTGGACTAGCCAGGGCTAAGGGCCATCTTCCCTCCCTGACCGAGCCTTCATTTCCCTTCCTGGGACCGGCCAGCACTCGAACTCTCAGACTGGGCCAGCCCAGCAGCCTCCCCTCCCTGGAGGATCTCCATACTGTTCTCCCCAGCCTAAGAGAATCCCTGGCCTAAGGTAACATTTTCAGGGGCCAGGAGAACCAGAGGCTGGGAGCAGCCCGTGTAGGAAGGAACAGACACGGCAGAGACAGAGCTGCAGGGTGCAACAGTGCCTTCCCCTTCCCAGAGGACACGGAGCAATGCTGAGCCCAGCAAGCGGGAGCAGAAGTCAATCAGTTCCTTCTCAGCCCCCTGGGAACAGAAGCCTCTTAGGTCCAGGGGCCTTTTGTGGCTGCTCCCACAGCAGCTCAGGGGAGAGCATGGCTTCCCCAGATGGGACAGTGCCCAGTGGATGGAGTGGAGGACCTGGGTCGCCAGAGCAAGAGAAAGGCTTCTGTGCTAGGAGCAGCGACAGGCTCACTTCTCCTCACCCTGCCTTAGCTCTGGGACACACTTTCCTCCTGTTCTCTTGGAGTTTTGGAGGAAAAGAAATGCAGACCCAAATAAACTACCTCCAGTGACCACCCAGGCAGCCCACCCACTTCTCACACCTAGACACCAAGGCTTCAGCCAGGGACACACACCCTTAACCCCAGGTTTGTTTATCCAGGCAGCTGTGTCAGCCACCTGGCCAAGCCACACAGGCGCCTGGGTCCTAGGAGACATAAACCAATCCTCCCACCCCAGCAAAGCCCCCTAGCAGCCTGGCTCCCACCACCCAGTGCCCCAAGTGCCCCAGCAGCTGAGGCCCCTGCCCCACTTACATCATCCCATTTGATGAAGCGCTCCCCCTGGCTCAGATAAGCCTTCACCTTGGGGGGCAGCAGGACAGGATTCAGCAGAGACATGGTGCCAAGCGTTCCTCTTTCGAGAGGCTGGGCAGACACAGGCAGGCAGAAGAAGGGCAGGAAGGAGGCCAGCCAGGAGGAGAGCCAAGCTGGGCTCACATGGCACCCGTCCCTGAGCTGCTCCAGAAGTCTAGGTGCTCTTATAGCCCCTGGGGTGGCTGGGGCTGAGCTCTAGCCAGAGGCCCATCTGCCTTGTAAATCAGCCTCTTCCCACCCGCCCTGCCTGCCGTGGGGGCCTGTGGTCTCTGCTTCTGGCCAAGGAGGCCGGCTCCTCTTCTGGAAGCCCCCGCCCCCACCCCCACCCTGTGCCTCTCAGCACTTCCTGCTCAAAGCTTCCTTCTCTGCGCTGCTCACAGCCAAGAGGTGGTCATGAGGCCCTGGCGCCTTGGAGCCAGGACCTCTCGGTCGGTCCCTGCGGTGGTCCCTGATCAGATTTGGCGCAGGAGTGCTGGAGGTGGACAACGTGGAGACCTGGAGACCCAGTGGGGAGACTGCTGCCCAGGCCTGGACTGAGGGCAGGGCACAGGGAGCTCACTAGGAGAAAGGACCTCCTTAGGGGCAGGAACCAGAGCAGAGGGGTCTGACCTCAGAGGCAGGGACCACTGCAGAGGAGGGGGTCAGGTGGGGACAGGGCCCGGCTGGAATGGTGTGTTTTGAATAAGCAAAGTTTACTGAACACCCGGCTCCTCTTTCTCAATGCTTCCTCGCCATGAAAATGAGGTGCACGTGAGGCAAGGCAATCACTCCGCTCACCCACTTCGCCAGACTCCTACCTCTGGGCCTCGGGGACTAACTGGGGCCTGGGCCCCCACTGAGCAGCCCAGCTCTGCAGAGCCCTGAGCAGCCCCCGCCCCTGCCCTGGCCTCCACCGCACTCTCCTCCAGGCGCCTGCCTCTGCTCTGCACCCCAGGGTGCGGTGGGGCTGATGCAGAGGGATGGCTGCTCTGGCTGGTGAGGCTCAGCCTCAGCTGCTCAGGTGCATGACCCACGTTCTGTCCGGGGCCCAGGGAGTTCGGCACCAGCCCAGCTCAGCCCAGCCCACTTCCTCTTGCCTAATCTGCTCCTCTTATCACTTCTCTTAGAGCAGCTGGGGAGGCGGGGAGCTCTACCCATGACTTCCTTCCCTTCTGGTGCCTGGCTTTCTGCCCTGGGTCCCCCCATGGGGCTGTGGATACCCCCTGACAACAGTTAGACCCTCACCCAGGCCCTAGAATTGCCTCTGCTGGAGGTCTGGTCCAGGGCAGGATGGAAGGAGGGTGAGGGAGGACACTCTTCATGGGGAATTAAGACAATGAGCTGCCCAGTGGAGGCTGGAGCTAAGGGGATTCCCAGCACAGAAATAATCTGCAGAAGAGCAATTCTAGGGCCAGGGGGATGGAGCAGGGCCTGACCAAGCTCAGAAACAGCTCCGAGGACTCTTCCTCCTCCCCTCCCCCAGCCCTCAGGGTCTCTCATCTCTCCTGTCTTCCTCCCTCCAGCCCAGGGCCCCCCCTGGGGGCTCCTCTGGTAGCCCATGCAGTTCTGGGTCCCTCCCTGGGATCAGGTTCCCTCGATGTCTGTTTGAATGGATTTTGCAAGGGAAATCCCTGTCCCTTCCCAAAGCCCCTGCACCTGTCACCTGCGGCTGCCCTGGTCCTGGCACCCAAGTCCCTCCCTTTCATCTGTCCTGTAGCCATCAGCCCCCTCTCCACTTTGGGCCTAGAGAGACCAGTCTATTCCTCCCCCTCAGCCTGAGGAGAAAAGAGACGGGCTCCTCTCCTCATTTCAGGAGGTCCTCTGGTCCTTTCCATCTCCAGCTCCAAATCCACAGAACAAAGCCTTGCCCATCTTTACTCAGTGATGACACTGCCTGCACTGTTCTTGGGACCCCAATTGTAGCTTCAGTGGAGGCATGTACTCTCCTGCTCACATCCTGACCTCCTGCAAAGCTAGCTCTAAAAATGTAGAAAATCCAGGCAGCCAGGAGAACCAAAAATTTTCGTCAAAGAGGGCTTTTTTCTTTTAAAGATACATTTAGGTTTTAAAATGTGTATTGACAAAGAAAACTGTTATGTAAACAATAGTAGAGCAGATATGGAGAAGATCAGGGAAGTCACACGAATGCCCTGTTTGTGAAATGTGGCCTTGGGCATCTTGGCTGAGCTGGGTAGAGGGCACCCCCTGCAGTGGGCCAGTCTCACCCCCAGGGCGGGCAGTGGAAGGACAAGGATGCCCCCTGCTGGGTGCACTCAAAGCATGCATGTCCTGGAAGTTGCTAGTGGGTCTGTCATTTGTGACTCAAGGGACACCCATGTTGGAGAGTTTGGCAGGTGGGAGCCTTGGGCCGTAGAATGTGGTAAGAACTTATATTCAACCAAGTGCTGCCTCCCACAAGGGACATGCCTGTGACCTGGAGCCCAGCACATATGTCTCAAGTTCACTGGTTCACTTGGCGGTGTTGTGTGGGGACCCCATGCACTGGTTTCCCAGTTTGCTGATCAGAGTTTGGTGGCAGAAGTTGAACTCAGACCTTCAGGTGCCACAGCTACCAGGCAAATGAGAGAATCAGACTAGGTTGGTTTCTTATCTGATGCCGTGACTGATGAAGCTGTGGGTTTCAGGAGCATGGAATCCTGTTGTGCATCTTGGCCAAGGGCTGGCTCTCTTTTGGAAGGATGATGGCTCTTCTGGTGTCTGCTTTCCAGTCTAGAAAACGGAGTCATACTCACCACTCTAGGAACCCAGCCACTTACTAGATGGTTTGTCTTGTGATACTTAACCATCCTGGGCCTCAACCTTCTCATCTGTAAAATGGGGATATTAATGCCTCATGGGGATGTTGCAAGGATTAAAGAATGTAATGAATGGTACTTAATACGGTGCCTACACATGAGCTCAATAGTACTATCGTTATCATTATAAGTTATCATTGTTATTTTATTATTACTTATTAGCAGATGCTGGCAGGAAAAATGGCAGTTTCGTATTCCTTCTTCCTCAGTTCTTTCCACACATGTCTTCACTGACCTCTTTGGATTTTTCTTCCAGCAGTTTGTGCAGATCAGGGGCTGGACCCACCTTTGCAGGGCAGACTGAGTTAGGGTTGCTCCTCACTGTGAACTTGAAGCAAGCTGTCCCCAAGTGGCCTGAATTCATGGAGTGATGAGCACAGGGGCTCTGACCATGGGCTAGTGCCAGTCTCCCACCAGCTTCATGCCACCACAGGCCCCAGGGTCGATGAGGCACAGGTTAGAGTGCTGAGCTGCCCAGCTGTACATCCAGCTGTGGCCCCAGCTTCAGCCACCCTCTGCGTATTGAGAGCTAAGCAGAAGTGGAGGCATGGGCAAGGCTGAGTAGCCAACACTGATCCCTTAGGGAGGAGAGAGGCAATCAAGGTTCCTGTGGACTCCCTGGAGGAAGACGTTGCTTGTCCTCCCATTCCAAGCCCCTCTAGAACCCCAGAAGGAACCATCTGGGACTTAGAAGTGGGAAACAATCACTCCGTGTATGTTTCCCCATGAAGTGCCATTTTGGATCAAATTTACCTGGAGGTATAGTTGAGTGAACTCCTCAAGAAATCCAGAGTTTAGTCCCCACTGGAGCAAAGGTTTGTTCTGTGGTGTTAGCAAGTTACATCAGCTCTTGAATCTGTCAAACTTTTGATCATTTCTAAGATTCCTTACAGCTCTAAAAATCTCTCTCCTTCCACTCAGAAGGGTAATCTTGTCACCTTTCTCTCCTGCCTTTCCTCTGAGAGATGAAAAACCTAGAGATGAGAGCTGTAGGTGGCAGAAGAGGCTTAGGTCTCACCACACTGTGAGATTCTCAATTACTCCTCTGCCTCTGTCAATCTCTTTGTGAAATGGGCCAGTTTTAGTAAGTACAATAGAAATAAATTAGATGATGTCCTTCTCTGGGCAGGCACGGAGCATTGCATATAGGAAATGTCATCAGTATCGATCAATTGCTTCTGTCCTTACTGCTGTCGTGGTCCAAGCTTTTTTTTTTATTTTTAAGAAGTTAAGCCTTGGCCGGGCGCGGTGGCTCACGCCTGTAATCCCAGCACTTTGGGAGGCCGAGGCGGGTGGATCACGAGGTCAAGAGATCGAGACCATCCTGGTCAACATGGTGAAACCCCGTCTC
>NW_016107385.1:2773115-2802960 GCF_001604975.1 Cebus imitator
CCAGGAGGCGGAGGTTGCGGTGAGCCGAGATCGTGCCATTGCGCTCCAGCCTGGGTAACAAGAGTGAAACTCCGTCTAAAAAAAAAAAAAAAAAGAAGTTAAGCCTTTATTTCCTTGTTTTGCAAATAAAGCAGGCTGAGTTGGTTGCTTTTTGGTGATTAGTCAAAGACACCAAATCCCTTATCTTCTTCTGGCTCCTCCAACTCTTCCTTGGCTTCAATTTAACCTTAGCTGAGGCTGCAGCAGCGGGAGCAGCTGTGGTGGCAGCAGCCACCGGGGCAGCAGGCACAAAGGCAGATGGATCAGCTAAGAGGGCCCTGACCTTTCCAGCAAGTGGGAAGGTGTAGTCAGTCTTCACAGACAGAGCCAGGACCCATTTGTACCCACTGATGATAGAATAGGGTACTGATGCAACAGGTGGGTAGCCAGTCTGCAGACAGACACGGGCAACCTCACGGAAACCCTCCAGGAAGTGAGAATGCAGTTTCCTCTGTGATGGCAAGCACTTCAGGGTTGTAGATGCTGCCATTGTCAGACACCTGCTGGATGAGCAGCCCAGAAGAGAAGGGAGAGATGTTGAGCATATTCAGCAGTGTGACTTTGCTGGCTCCCACTTTGTCTCCAGAACTGCACATCACTCAGGATTTCAATGGAGCCCGTGGAGATTTTAGTAGTGATTCCTAAAGCCTGGAAAAAGGAGATCTTCTCAGGCCCCAGACCAGCGCTCTGGGCAGGCACAATGACTTCGCATGGGGCACTGGCACCAGCACGAGCAGCAGCTGGCACTATACTAGCCAGCAACATGTCCCTGATCTCAGTGAGGTCCTCCTTGGTGAACGCAAAGCCCACATTTCCCGGGATATGAGGCAGCAGTTGGGTTGTTTTCCAGGTGCCCTCGGATGGCCTTGCGCATGATGGTGTTCTTGCGTATCAGCACCACAGCCTTCCCTCGGAGAGACATGCAGATCTGCTGCTTCTGCCTGGAGCCCACATTGCAGCTCCCGTGATAAAACATTTCGGATAATCATCCAAAAGCTGGATGACCTTAAAGAGTAGTTGGACCTCTAGGCCTTCCTGTCTTCCCTGGGCATCATGGCAGTGCATCAGGGATTGCCACACAGTGTTTAAATATGACATCACTTTCATGAGGACATTGAGAGAGAGTTGTTTTTTTTTTTTTTTTTTAATACAAGATGAAATGTCACCCTGTTTCCCAGGCTGGTCTAGAACTCCTGGGCTCAAGCAATCCCACCTCACCCTCTCCAGTAACTGGGATTACGGGCATGCACCAGCAAACTTGGCATCTGATCCACCTTTTTATCAGGACCTGGGCAAAGCCACAGAGGACAAGCCCCTCAACTTTGTCAATAGCGAGGAGCCAGTGAAGACAGGAATATGTTGGGAGACAGACTCAGGATCCAAAAACATCCTAATCTGCTAGAGCAATGGCCCAAACCTCACAAGGTGCAGTGAACAGGGCTTCACTGAGAGATCTGGGCTTAGTGCCAAGGCACCGACCGTACAAGGACAGGGCGGAGAAGTGGCAGCTTAGCAGAAACATGTGTGACTAAAACTGAGGGTTTTCACTGACAGCCAGCTCCATCTGAGTCAAATAACAGAGCTGCCAATAAAAACGGACAGACTCAGGCTGCCGAGCTGAAGTCGGGTACTGAGCCTGGTGGTTCTCCATCTTGATATCACACCAGAACCACCTGCAAAGCTCTGGTAACACTGCATATTTTTTGCTGTACCTGGACCCTCAGAATCATGATCTGGGATGAGTTGGGAGAGGAAAAGGAAGGTAAGGAGTTTGCATTTCTTTCATTTTTTTTAGAGACGGATCTCACTCTGTTGCCCAGGCTGGTCTCAAGCTCCTGGGCTCAAGCAATCCTCATGCCTTGGCCTCCCAAATGTTGGGATTATAGGCGTGAGTCACTGCACCCAGGTAGGAGTTTGGATTTTAAAGTTTCCCCGCTCATTCCAAGATGCATCCAGGGCTTTTGAACCAAGGAACACTCAGTCCCATTCTTATTCTCAGCACGGCAGAACACACCCAAAATACCTGAGGAATTCAGCTTAGGTTGCTTTGTTGCAGGAATGGTCATAAATTGAAGGATATTTGGTAGAAAGCAGCCAGGATGCAGGATGCAGGCAACACTCTGCAGGAAAGCACTTTATAGAAGACACAGGTGGCCACCTTCACATGAATGAGACTTGTTCTCTGGGGTCCTAAAGGTTAGAATCTAGGCCAGGTGTAGTGGCTCATGCCTGTAATCCCAGCACCTTGGGAGGCTGAGGTGGGCAGATCACTTGAGGCCAGGAGCTCAAGACCCGCCTGGCCAACATGGTGAAACCCTGTCTCTACTAAAAATACAAAAATTAGCCAGGTGCATTGGCACATGCCTGTGGTCCCAGCTTCTCAGGAGGCTGAGGCAGGAGAATCGCTTGAACCCAGGAGGTGAAGGTTGCAGTGAGCCAAAATGGTACCACTGAACTCTGGCCTGGGTAACAGAGTGAGACTGTGTCAAAAAAAAATTTTTTTTTAAGTTAGAATTTTAGGGGACTGTCTTAGGTCAGGGTTCTCAGGAAACATGCCAAGATAGGGATTTGCTTGAAGGAATTTTATTGGTGGTGCTTTCAGAGATAACATCTCTGAAGTAGTGAAAGAATCAGAAACAAGTCAGAGGAAGAAATTGATGAACAATGCAGTCACAACACAGAACACTTCCACAGGAAGCCCTGGGGTTGGGTTGACCCTTTAGAGTTAGCCCCAACTTGGATAAGAGGGCTGTACCTTTGAATTCCACATTGACTTGGCAGACAACCCCAGGGAAGGGTGTGAAGTCCAGCAAGACAGCTCCCTTTGGCAGCTGAAGGAAATGCCAAGGGAGAGACTCATGTGTGAGCCATGGGCAGCCAGCACTTCTGGCAACTTCAGGGATAAGCTCCTTGGTCCTAAAGGCAGTATCTGGGTGGTGCACCACAGCAACCGAGACAATACCCCAACACATAGCCCAGACCTACATGCTTTATATGATAAGTTCACTACCTGGGAGTAGCTTCTCCAGGATTCTGGTGATCTTTCTCTGGGAAACTTACAAGAATGAAATGGAGGACTATAGCCGCCACTACTGCAACGAGACTTGGTGACACAACTGATATTCCTCATTCCCCTCCTCTGTCACCACCTCATTCTAGATTCCTTTTACCTTCAGCTTGCACCTCTGCTGGTCTGGGTGGCTTGCCTGTTAGGGTAACCAATCACCGATCACCATGGCCTTCAGGCCATGCCACTGATGTGCCCACCTTCCACCAAAATTGGGCATACCAACAGACACCCCAGCAAATCCCCTAGGTACCAAACATATTCTTTCCTGACCCCCTTATGTAACAGCAGCCCTGTCTCTTCCAAAGGATCAGGGTCAACTGCCCTTTCCAGAAAGTGACTCCTCTTCTTTCCTGCTGGTTTCTTGGCACAAAGAGTCTGACGGACAGAAAGCAGCCATATCTAGAGTACTTGGAGTTCTTGTTCTGTCCCTGATGGAAGTGCTTCCACTCTGGGAACCAGATTCTCTGAACCGGGAGAGCGTGGAACTGCAGGAACCGGAACCACAAATTCCTCCAGAAAGGTCACTGGGAGTGGTGGTAAGTGGAGTCATTCCTACTTCTACCCCTAGCTTCCTGAACCTCTATTCTACACATTGGGACATAGCACCATATAGGATAGTTATTGATTAGGATGTATACCTCATCCTGGAGCACGGTGTCCCGTCATCTCTAATGTGGTATTTCAGCTGCACCTCTAAAGGCTGTTCTATTGCTCCATCAGCTCTATTCAGCTTCTGGGTGGTGAAATACGTAATAAGCCTAAAAGATCCCATCATCATGTGCCCATTTTGTCCTTAAAGTGGGACTCTTGGTCTTCTGCAATGGTATGTGAGATCCCGTATCAGTGAACCAAACACTCTTTTAGCCCCCAGAGAGTGGCCTTTGAGCAGAAAAGACAAATCCATATCCAGAAAGTATGACAATTCAGGTCAAGATGAGTCCCTGACTCTTCGGGAGTGGAACAGGTCCAAGGTAGCCAGCTTGGTACCGAGTGGCTGGTATAAGTTGCTGGCAGGTTGGACTTTAGCAGCAACAATAGCTAGATTGGCCTTGGCGAGTGGGAGCCCATTCTGTTGAGCCACCCCTGCCACCACACATGTGACACATGTCACCTCCATCTGTGCCACCATGGCCACTTTATTCATGTGCCCATTGTGCCAGCGTGGGGCGATCAGTGACAGAGGCTAGCTAACATCAATTCCATATTCTTCTGTCTACTTGATTATGCAGTCTCCCCTGTGGCAGGTGCTCTCTGATGAGTATTAGCATGCAATATAAAGATCTTCAATAGTGAGATCCCATCTCTACTAAAACAATTTTTTTAAATTAGCCTGTTGTGGTGGTGTGTGCCTGTAGTCCCAGATAGTCCAGGGGCTGAGGTGGGGGATCACTTGAGCCCTGGAGGTCAAGGCTGCAGTGAGCCATGATCGCACCACTGCACTCCAGCCTGGGCAACAGAGCAAGACCTTGTCTCAAAAAATAAAAATAAAAAATAAAGATCTTCACACTTGGTGCTCACTCACATAGATATATCCACATGTCTCTTCCCAAGAGCTTCTTGTTCCCAATCTTCCAGTATTTCTCTTTCTAGCCCTCTAACCAACCAGTCAAGCTATTTGCCTACAGCTCACGAGCCTGTAGACATTTTTACCTCAGGCCACCCTACCAGGGGCCATGCTGATAATTCAGTTCCCAGACAGGTATCAATGTCAAAGTAGACACTGCATCTAGCAGACGTTAAAGCATCTGACTATTCTACTCTCCCAAGTGCACAGCTAGCCAAGTAAACCACATAGGTCCCTTTAGGAAAGTAGTGGGGAAATCATTACTGTATTGCTATATAGTATTGCAGAAATCTTTCTCCTGGGAACCTGAACTGAAAATTAAATCAGGTCTGGAAACCAAACAAGATATTGTGACTTTTTATTGGAGCAGCTGCCATCACCTCCTGATCATTCATCTTTGATTTCTTTTTATTGTATAGCTCAGCAATTCTTAGTGTGCGGTCTCCAGACCCCTTGGGGTCCCTGAGATCATTTCAGGGGTTTCACAAGGTCAAAATTGTTTTCATAATAATACTAACATGTTATTTACCTTTTTAACTGTGTTTACATTTGCACTGATAGTGCTAAAGCAATGATGGGTAAAACTTCTGGCATCTTAACCAACAAAGGCAGTGACACCAAACTGAACGAGTAGTTCATTGCAGAAAGAAAGAGGGGGAAAGAAAAGAAAAAGAAGAGGAAAAAGTCATTTTACATCAGAATATTTTTAACAAAACAATAACAATTGTTAAACTGTATGAAGTTATGACCTTTAAATACATGTCTTTTTAATAGTCCATGTGATTCAATGGAAAGTACTCTACTGCACATGGAAATATAATGGTTCTCTTGGGGAAAGCACTTGTGCGATTGGGTTGTGAGCTCAACTAGCTGATTTTTTCTTAGAACACCAGTTCTACTTGAAAGAATGACTGCGGCCGGGCGCGGTGGCTCACGCCTGTAATCCCAGCACTTTGGGAGGCCGAGGTGGGTGGATCACGAGGTCAAGAGATCGAGACCATCCTGGTCAACATGGTGAAACCCCGTCTCTACTAAAAATACAAAAATTAGCTGGGCATGGTGGCGCGTGCCTGTAATCCCAGCTACTCAGGAGGCTGAGGCAGGAGAATTGCCTGAACCCAGGAGGCGGAGGCTGCGGTGAAAGAAAGAATGACTGAAAAACCATGGCTATGCAGACTTGACTATGTGGCAGATGTGTTCTCACATTTGAACCAAGGGAGCCTGTCACTTTGAGAAAAAATAACTGATAATGTTTGTTACTAATGATAAAATTTGAGTTTTCAAGTAGAAACTAGAATTTTAGAAAACATGTATGCACTATTATGAGCTTCCTAGATTCCTAATCCTTAAACTTTTTATAATATTACCACTTATGATTTTTTTCTATTGTATAGTGAAATGTATCAATATTGCAAAGATATGTTTAATTCAGTGAACCAACGTTTTCCAAATGATCAAAGCGGGATATTATATAATCATGTATGGGTAAAGGTGCCATTCAAAGGGCAAGTTAGATCAACGGACTTTAATGTAATTGAGTACAAAAAAGTTCACTGATATAGTTTCATAGTCTACATCTCAACTACCATTTAAGAAAATACTACTTGTTGGGTTTTGATGTAATATCAAAGAAAAACAGCCACAATTATCTGAAAAGGCTGTTAAAATGCTCCTCTCTTTTCCAACTACATGTCTATGTGAGGCTGGGTTTTCTTCATATATTTTAACCATAACAACAAATTGCCAGCAGATTAAATGCAGATGCAGATATGAGATGCCAGGCATATTGGCTCATGCCTGTAATCCCAGCATTTTGGGAGCCTAAAGCAGGTGGATTGCTTGAGCTCAGGAGTTTGAGACCAGCCTAGGCAAAACGGCAAAACCCTATCTCTACAAAAAAACATATATATATATATATATATATATATATATATATATATATAGAATGGTTGTGTGTACCTGAAGTCCCAGCTACTTGGGGGGCTGAGGTGGGAGAATTTCTTAAACCTGGGAAATGGAGGTTGCAGTGAACTGAGATCATACCACTTACACTCTAGCCTGGTGACAAAGTGAGACCCTTCCCCTCTGCCTCTCCAAAAAAAAAAAAAAAAGAAGTGGATATGAGGATCCAGTTGTCTTCCACTGTATAAAGCCACATTCCAGAGATTTGCAAATTTACAAAGCAAAGCCACTCTTTGCACTATTTTTTGTCATAAAAATATATTACCTGCACACACGTGGTGGCTCACGCCTGTAATCTCAGCACTTTGGGAGGCTGAGGTGGGCGGATCACAAGGTCAAGGGTTTGAGACCAGCCTGGCCAATATGATGAAATCCCATCTCTACTAAAAACACAAAAATTAGCTGGACATGGTGGTGGGCCCCTGTAATCCCAGCTACTTGGGAGGCTTAGGCAGGAGAATTTCTTGAACCCAGGAGGTGAAGGTTGCAATGAGCCAAGATTGTACCACTGCACTCCAGCCTGGGCAGAGAGTGAGACTCTGTCTTGGAAAAATAAAATAAAATAATATATATTATCTATGTTAACATGTAATGGGGCTTATTATTCTTTAGATGAATTAATAAATATTTTGCAAAACTCTTGGTCTTATTTCTAAAATGTCAAATTAAAATAGTTATAATCCACATAAGTGAAATCCCTTTAGATACCTCTCTTTCTCTCATATATATATATATATATATATATATATAATGGATATATGAGAGAAATATATATATATCTAATATATATTTTTTATATATGTGTGTATATATATATACTCCAGGCTGGAGTGCAGTAGCATGATCATGGCTTACTGCAGTCTCAAAGTCCTGAGGTCAGGTGAGCCTCCCGCTTCAGCCTCTCAAGTAACTGGTACTACAGGCACGTGCCACCCTGCCTAGCTAATTTTCAACTTTTTTTTTTTTTTTTTTTTGGTAGAGATGAGGTTTCACTATTTTGCCCAGATTGATCTTGAACTCCTGGGCTCAAGTGATCCTTCTGCCTCAGCGTTCCAAGTAGCTGGGATTACAGGTACGAGACACCACGTCAGGCTTAGAGACCTCAATTTTTAAGAGTGTAAGGGGATCCTGAAACTAAAACATTTGAGAATCACTGGTATAGATTGAGCAGTACTATTACTGGCTGCCTATCTTGTTTGCCCCAGGGATGCTATGCTATCAACCATCTTCAACCATGGTTCTCCACGGGCCAGGACAGTCCCCACTGCCACTCCACTACAACAGTTGTACCATCTAGCTTTTATGATTTCATGGTCCTGTCATCCCCACTGCTATGTGGAATGGCCTGTTGCTGTCAGGCCTGGCTTACAGAGGACAGTCCAAACACAGCTTCTCAGGGATGCTAACACCCCTCTCACCAGTGCATTCCTTGTTGCTTTCATAACCAGAGTATCTTCTGGGCCTTCCTGCAGAACCTAAGTGGTTTCTGGCCTGACATAGAATACCCACTACAACATGCCAGCTTCTCTGAGCTTTCAAACCCTTCTTCCACATTCTGCCGTGGTAGTTCTGTCATTTCCGTTGCCTTTCTCCTATCTCCCAGGATCCTTGTTGGAATAGGACATCCTGATTCACAGAATACTCCTGTAATAACAAAGTCTCCCTCGGTCAACGTAATGTTTGGCACCACACCCCACCTTGATCTAGCCTATACATTTGCTCCTGGCTACTGCCAGTATATATTGGCTACTTCCAAAACAACTTCGTGGTCTAGACTTCTTCCCTAGTGGGACCCTGCACATCTCTGACTGGGCTTTATTGTGATCTGGCTCTGTGTATTGGACTTGTAGGTCAGGAGAGTGAGGCAGCTTCCTTTGGTGCCAGAAAGCAAGTCCCAGGGACAGTCGCAGCTGAGTCATCACAGCCAACACTCCTGACAGGTGGAGAAATGAGCACCTCCCTCTTGAGGGTGACCTGGGTAGTAACCTCCAATATCTACTATAGAGACAAAGTCTAGCTTTGCCTATGATGCAGAGCAGAGACGGGATTGAGAGCCTAATGCTTTGGAGTCAAGGGTCTGAATTCCATCAGGGCTTTTGAATTCCAGGGCATTAGGGCTATGTGACCTTGGGCAGGTTCCTGGCCCTTTCTGAGACAGGGACTTCATCTATGAAATAAAGATAAATAGAACTATCCAATAGGTCCTTGGGAGACTAAATAAGACAAGGAATGTAAGGTCTTGGTATAGTGCCCAGCGCATTCTAAGGGCACGGTTATTGTCATCATTGGTCAGAACTTTCCAAAGCCGTAAAGGGCTGCCTCAGGGAGCAGACAATAAGGTACACCATCACCCCAGATGGCCTTTGGGCTGACGCTGCTGAGGACTCCCCAGGGATTTTGTTGAGGAGGCTCTAGGGTCCACAGGGGTAGTCACAAAAGGTGACCTTTTGGGCCCATTCTGTCCCTAAGCTGCCTTGATTCTCTGCTTTCTCTGATCCCTGCCTGTTCTTAGTGGGGGGAGGCATGTTCACTTTCAGGCCACTAGGGGGCCATTTAGTTTTCTGCAACAGGAGAACACTAATGGTTTCTTAATGGCTCAGGCACCAGCGAGGGCAGGCTCAATTATATCTGAAAGCATTTCAGTTCCTGGGATAAAAGACACTATGTAAATCCAGATAATAAATTAGGTTTATTGATGACAGGTTAAAGAATCTGGCACTGTTTCTTTTAGAGAAGATAGAGTGAGAGGAATTGAATAAAGACTTCAAGTTTATTATTCTTTGGTATAGAAAAGTGGCATGCTGTTTGATTCCCCACTCCGCTGGGAACCAAGCAAGAAGAAAGGCATTTAATTTGCAACAGAAATATGGAGAAGCAATATGGAGTGCATTCTGGAAAGGGGACTGAAGGAAGCTATGTATTGGCCTTGCCTGGAATCTTTAAGAATTCACCATGGGATAGTTGTGTGATATGTCCTGCCAGGAAGGCCCTAGAGCAGGGGAGAGAAGAGAGGACAGCTTCCAGAGACAATTCAAGAATTTTAAGCCAACAGGCTGCCCTGGCCAACTTAGGAGCAGGGTGGAGAAGGAGTGGGTTATTTCTTTCCCATAAGCCCACAAAAGATCATAAACACTCCAAACTTCCAATATCCTTGAAATGTCTCAGAAAGTAAAAAAGGAGCCTTTTCCTTGAAATAGCGTCTGGCTAGCCATTACTAGTGGCAGCCCCACACCTGGGCCTGGATCAGGAATGAGACTGAGGCTGGGTTAGAGGCCTGTGGTTCTAGCAGTCCACTAGCACACTCAGCTCTGGTAGCCACTTGACTTCTGTGCTGCTGAGGTGGCAAGGCAGCAGTGTTAGGAGGGGAAGTGAGTAGGGCAGAGGGGATCCTACCACACAGGGTAGAAGCCAAGCCAGGCTCACACTTGCAGTGGCCTGAGGGTTCATCCGCAGAACCCCATCAGAACCACAGTCCTCTTCCCCAACACACGCCCAGGCAAGTGTCCCTCACTCATTCAGACACCCAGGCAGTCCACAAGTCCAGTTCTGGGAACACAGGAAGTAGGATCCGAGGAGGGAACCAGAATTCTGAAAAGCCTTATAGAGAGGGAATGGGGAGGAGAGAAGGCAGGGAGAGGGAGAGCGGAGGGAAGGGGAGGACACAAGTAAAGCCGCAAGGGAGAATCCGAGCCTTAAGGGTTGTTAGCACCAAGGCGGTCCCGAGAGCAGGCACAAGAGCCCCCTGCGTGGCCCCTGGTCTGGAACCAAAGAGGACAAACCACAGATGGGAAAGGGGGGAAGGGACAACCGCTCAAGCCTTGCGGTCTGGAGGGGATCTGAGATTGAAAACGCTCTAGGAACCCTGAGAGTTAAACTCCTCAGGTTCAGTGCAGCCCCTTGGGTCCAAATCCACGCCAAACCCAGGAGTTGGAAGACCCAAAAGGCGGGACCTGCGACCTGCTGCGAACTTCGGGACTAAGGTGGCGGGCGAGTCTGGAGAACAGCTCAGACCGTGGCTCTGTCTGGGAGGCTCAGGATTGGAGGGTGAGGCGGGCCGGGGTACGGAATTAGGAAGACTCCAGCAGAGCTCCGAAGCCCAGCCTGGACCCGGTAGAAAAAAGGAACACAATCAGTTGCGGCTCCAGTGCGCGCTCCAGGCGCCTGTCCGGGGCGTGAGCCAGGCTCTTTGGCTGTGAACCGGCCTGGGAGACCCTCCCAGAGGGTACGCGGAGCGTAGTGCGAGCTGAGAGTTGGAGTGTGGTGTCCTCCCTCTCCAGCTTACCGTCCCCTCCAACGGGGTTTGGGGTAAACCGAGGCCTGGGGTCCGAAGCACGGGCTGCTATTCCACCTGTCACTTTGGAGCCTCGGGGCGGAGCGGGGAGGCGCCAGAGTTGACAGCTCAGGCTCCAACCGCCCCCTTCCAGCTCCGCACTCCGCCCCGCACTACGCCGTTCCCCCTTTTAAAGAAGTGCCCAGGGCTCCAGTCTACGCCGCGCCAGACTGCAAGACCGCGGCGACGTCGCCCGTTTAAGAGCCAGCCTCCCTTAACTCTCCCTTAACGGGGCGTCCCGGCGGGACTCGCGGCGCCCAGCAGCAGCCGCCTCCCCTCGCGGCACTTCCGGACCCCGGCGTCGCCCTTTTAAGAGGCAGCCCCCAGCAGCGCTCTCCCCGCCCCTTGTTGCCGGCCCGCGAGGCGGGGGAGCCGGTCTGGAGCGGAGCGCGCGGTCCGCGCGGCCACTGGAGACCGGGCGGCCGGCGGCCGGGCAGGCGGCGGCGAAGGCGGCTGAGCGCGCGGCGGCGTGGCGGCGGATGGGGACGCGGAGCCGGGCGGCTGTGGCGGCTGTGGCTGTGGCGGCGGCGGGGAAGCAGCTGACGGGCCGGCGGCGGCGGCGGCGCTGGCGGCGGTGACTGGTCCAGGCCCCGGCGGCGGCTGCAGCGACGCGGTGGCGGGCTGCAGGCGGGCGGCGTGAGGAGCGGCGGCGGAAAGCGGTGCCGCCGGGAACCGAGGGCGCCGGGCCGCCCCCTGCCCAGTCCTTGCAGGCCGCCAGGCCCCCTCCAGCCGGGGCCGTGGAGCACCGGGGCAAAGGCCGGGGCCCCCCCATGAAGGAGCGCGACGCGGCCCCGGCCGAGCGGGGCAAGCCGGCCACCTACACCGGGGACAAGAAGGCGAAGATGGCGGCCAAGACCAACAAGAAGTGGGTCCGGCTCGCCACCGTGTTCGCCTACGTGCTCTCCGTGTCGCTGGCCGCCATCGTGCTTGCCGTCTACTACAGCCTCATCTGGCAGCCGGTGGGTGCCGGGACCTCGGGGGGAGCCGCTGGCCCGCCCCCCGGCGGCTCCAACGCCACCGGCCCGTCCGGGACTTCGGGAGCGGCGGCGGCGGCGGCGGGGCCCAACACCACCGGGTCGTCCCGCCGCGAGGCGCCGCGCGACGCTCCCCCACTGCAGGCGGCGCGTCCGGCGCCTCCGGAGCCCCCCGCGGACAGCCCCCCGGTCGGGCCGCTTGAGCGGCCTCGGGGGCCGGACGAGGATGAGGAGGAAGCGGCGGCGGCGCCCGGGAGTCGTTGAAGCCCTCTGCGCTAGGGGCGGCCGGGAACCATCCTCCCCAAGCCCAGAGGAAGGACTTCGCATCAGGATGGGGTGGAGAGCCCGCGGGAGTGACCCCCACGGGAGTGAACGCCCCCCCACACTCCCACCATCGCCGGCTGGGGTCCCGGAGCTGGCGGCCCGCAGCCACATCTTCAGCCAAGGGACCACGATTCGCCGGGGGGCTGGGTGGCTGGGGGGCTGCTGCCCAGGACCGTGCGGCACAAGGCCCCGAACCCCAAGGGGAAGGGGGAAGGGGGGGGAAAACCCAACAACAAAAACCTCCGCCCCCCCAAGGCCGGGGGAACCCAAAAGCAAGGGTGACTCGGGCTTTCCCCCAAGACTCAGGGGAAGGAGGGAGCTGTAGGAGCTCTTTTTAAGTAAGCTGAAGCTGTCGAAAGGAGGAGGGCACCAAAAGTAGTGGAGCTCAGGTATGTCAACCTAGTTTCAGTGGCCAGAGATGCATTAAATTTCTAGATCCCTGTATATAGTTGCTGACATATGCACTAGAAGCTATAATCACATAGAATTCTATGTATATCCTCCCACACCCTGGGTAGCTACTGACTGAAGGGGCCAAGCAAGGGCTATTTGCTGGCCCTCAAAGTACACCTGGCCAGAAGGGCACAAACACGGCTTCTTAAAATCACTCCCTCTTTCCCCTCTTCCCCTTCTATTTCTGAAATTTAAGTTTATGACGTTCTTACACAAAAGAGTATAATCATTCTTAGACTGTTAACATGGCTGTGGAAAGCCTTAGGAGAAGTAGAAGCAATTTAGGGAGGGTGGGGAATGTACTGATCCCCTCCTCTTTCCATCCTAGTGCCCCCACCAAAGAAGCTTCTTGTTGCAGCCCTCACTATCTGGATATGGGCCAGGGAGGAAGGAAGGGAAAGAGCAATGCTGCTATGCTTCAATCCTGGCCTTCCCCTCACAGAATTCTTTTAGGAAGAGCAAACTTTTGTAAGTAGAATGACTGGCAAGTGTTTTTATCTTTTTTTTCTGCTCCTCAAAATGTTGTCTTGTTCCGGCAATCACTTTTGCCTTCCCTCTTTCCTGAGCCTGTAGTGACAAAGCCCTGCGATTTGGGATGAAATCTGTTGTGGCACCAGAGCTTTGATCACACATCCTCTGGTTTTGAGTTATACTACAGAATCAGAAATGCTGGAAGGTGGGCTTCACACCCAGGATTGTGCTTTGAGAGCCAGTTAATAGACCAACCATGGGAAGGTTGAATTGGTTGTCTTTACCTTTTCTGATAAGCCCTACTTAAATGCAGCCTGTAATTGTATAAAGGAGACTAGAAACAGAGAGAAATTACGTACGTGTAGCTCTGGGGCAGCAAGAAGTATACTTCCTCAATTTGGATTCCATTTCCTTCTGCCACTTGCTTTTAGGCAATTGAGTGTGGGTAGTGATGAGATATCAGACCCTTTAGTGTTTCCTTTTTGGGAAATGCACTATTAAAAAAAAAAAAAAAACTTACCCACCTGAGTCCTGAAACAGTTTGTCTCTCCAGTTTTCAGGCCTATACTGTAGTTAGCTCTGATCCAAGTTTACAGGACAACAGCCTTGCTTTAAGCCATGTCCTGTTGTGGGTACCATAATAGCAACTGAGCTGTCACAGCCTACCAGCAGGCTGGTAACACCCCCAGGGTCTCTTGGCTAGAGCAGATTTCTTAGCAGCTGACTAGGACTTAAGTCATTGGGAAGCCTATGAGGCCTTTACATTTTTGGTGTGAGATGGGGAAGAAACAAAATGCCACTTTATAACTTCAATAATAGCCTGTAATTTATATTTACTGTGTGAATTTTTAGTCCTATATTTTAATAATTTGTAAATTGATCTCTTATTCCAAGAATCCTTTGAACTTGTAGAACATCTGGGAGTCCAATTCCCTGTCCCCTTTCTGATCCCTGCTTTCTGGACTGTTTAAATTCACTTTGGGATGGATCAGAGTCTAGAGAGGCCACTCATAGGTCCAGCTGCTGGCCTTCTAACTCTCCAAAGCCTTTACTGGAATTGGGACATTTGCTCCAGCCCTAGCTGTGAACATGACCAGAGACATTATTTATAATTCAGCCATTTAAGATATACCTGTACTCAAAAAGTCCTGTATATTTTTTAAAAGTTTTATTTTTCAGGTGAACAAAAATACATTCTAAGAACTCTGCCTAAGCCTGTGTAAGTTGATCATTTCTCTTACTGTGCTTTATGGAGAAGAAGTACAGGTTGGAAGAGTAAGTGGTCTGAGGTGTGATGGATGGATGGTGATGAATAGGCTGAGGAGGAAAAAGCAATTGCCCTGCTGTACTCAGTGCCTGATGGCTTGAATGAATTTGATTAGTGAAGGGTGGCAGAATCCATCTTAATCGGGAAGCAGTCCGGGGTGGCAACAACAGTGCTCTCTAGCTCAGCCACCTTTTGCCAACCTTAAACAGGCTGAGAAAAAGTTCTGCTTTACAGAAGCAGATGCCTAACTGTCCAAGAGAAGGGACCAGTAAGCATGAATATTAAGATTTAAATGTTTAGCTGGCTAAGCACTGAGGTGAGAATAAGCTGCCTGATAGCAACATTGTCCTCACCTTTAAACCATTGGCCTCTAGATAACTCAAGTGCCAACACCAGAAAGGCCAGCGTGAGCTTTGTTTACCATGGATGAGGCAAGAGCGCCAAATGGCTGAGGTGTAGGTTGCTTCAAAGGTAAGGTGGTTTTTTTTTCTCTCCTTCAAGCAAACAAAAAAGACGTGGGTGAAAAGCACAAATATAAGGGATTAGTTATGCTGCAAAATACATGGTAAGCAATTGAGCTCAGCTCATTATTAGACAATGCTGCCCCGTATAAATCCGGAATGAGAAGCCAGTGTCAGTGGGGCCCCCTGAGGCCTGTACTTCAGCAGAGCTGTTGGGGGGTAGCTACTGTTCTTTTACATTACCTTGTAGTCGGCAGGGAGGCATGGAAAAAGCCCGCCCTTCTTTTATTTCCCTCTTCAGCCTACACAATGGCTTTCTGAGAGAGGGCTTGGTAAGGCAGAGCAGAAGGAGAGTGAAAGAGTTTCCGAGGCTCTTTTGGTCGGCCCCTCCTTTTTGCAGACAGTGACATGTGGCTTCTGCAGCTGCCCACGGCAGTTTCACATGTTGGGCACATAGAGCAATATATACGGTGGGAGCCTGCTGGCGGATGAGACAGGGCCTGCTTGGCTGGGGAGCAGTGGTCTGAATAGCTTTATTTACAAGGGTTAGATAGAAATCAGCTGCAAAATTGTCCATGAGGTTTTAAGCCAGGGAGGAGAGACATGTGGAAAGGGGGTCACTTTCCTTCAACGGCTTTGCTCCAGGACTATTTCTAGGTGTTTGCTTATATTAGAAGTTACGGTGTGCTTTCATTTATTCCTCGACAGTCTGAACTTGAAGAAAGAGATAAGCCTATTTCTAAAGTAAAGTTTTGGGGGGTAGAGGGTCAGGGAGGGAACCCATTAGGCTGAGTCTGTGAAGGTGTCTTTACTTTCCCCATTAAGGTACAATGAAGGGTTCCTCCGAGGTTTTAAGCATAAGAAATACTTCTCTTCCTAACAGCTCTAGATTTTCACATGGTATGAGACCATGTTTTGGAAGCTTTTCTGTCTACCTTCTTTTCAGTTTTCGCTGGGGAATTCTGAGATAATGTGTTCTTTAGTCAAGTATTTATATCCTGTCTTGAAATGCTGAATGCAGAGCATCTACTTGTTTCTACATGTTTGTTTAAGGAGAGCTGAAAAGTCAGGTCGCAAGCTTTAGGGCTACCATAGCTATTTAAAGGGGGTAATAACTGTCCTCCTTTTCCTGTCTACAGAGAATGGAGGTATTTCTGGAATTGCAATTCAGTAACAAAAGGGCCACAGCTGTACTTTTTGTTTCCCATCTCCCTCGGTGGAAGGAGAAACTGCAGTGGCTTTGCCTGTTTTGACCAGCATTCACTCAGCGCCTGGCAGTGGGTACTCAGGATTTGTTGATCACTGAGTTGATCAACACGTTGGATGGAATCAGCCTTAGTATCATTGTGATGTCTCTGTCATAATCTACTTGTATACCCGTATCCACAGCCCATAATCTGGTTGAAGGAAGTGGGTTGCTAAAGAAACCCCTGCAAATCGTAGCTACACTGGTATCTCTGGCCTCAGGTTTTTTTTTTATTTCCCAGTTGAAAGGACTCGGGCTTGGTCTTCCTGTTCTTTCCAGGTGCCAGAAGTCCACAGCGGTCATTTGGTGCTTACGGACCTGCAGAATATGTGACCCATTCACTGTCTCCTAGATCCCAGCCTTGCAGCCTGTTAAGCTATAAACATACCTGCTCTGTCGACAGATTTTTGGTTACATCTGTTTTACTTGTTGACACATCTTGTGGTTTTCTGCTTCCAGAAAGCCTGTATTATGCTTTTTGTCCCCTCAGTAGCTAATTGAAAAAGCAAACAAACAAACCTCTCTTTACCACTCACCTAGACTCTACCAGGCTTTCCACCCCAAGTGCAGAAACACCCTGTATGGGAGCCACCTGGTCAGTGCTCTTCACTGGATCCTGTGCCCCATTCAATTCTATAAATATTTGTTAAGCTACCACTAAAGGACCAGAAAATTACCTTCAAGGAATTCAGTCATGCCTGCAAGAGTCTTCCCTTGTCAAACTACCCTGTTTTGTTCACTTCAGTATTCTGTATTTGCCATAGCTTATCAGTTAAATAGCAATACGATTTTAGCTAATATCCTCAGGGATATTTTCCACAAACCATTACCTTTAATTCATGAACTTTAATTTAGTTTAGATCTTTATTTGGTGTCTGCAGTGTGCTAAGTGAGCCTTAAAAATCCGAAAACTAACTTGTCCAAAAAAAAGCAATTGTGTTGATTATCAAGGCTTTCCTTTGAAATACGTATACCTTTCTCTGCCACCTCAGTGTTCAGAGTCATTAGTTGAGGTCTCCCCACCCCTGTGTCCTGGAGACACACCTGCTCCCTCAGCTCCCTGTTGGTAGCGTGGGTGGTGTAGAGTCACAGCAACCAGGCTCAGAGGTATACACAGCTCACAGCATCACAAGGCCCTGGGCAGGGAGACTGTGTATTCTTGGGAGGGACCCCTGAACTGGAAGATAGGAAGCCTGGGGACTCAACAATGGCGTTAGTTAAGGCCCTTTACCTCTCTTTTCTGCTAACCAAATGGCATTCCCAAGAACAAATGGAGGTTATAGATATGAAAGGGCTTTGAGATCTTAGGAATAAAAGTACAACGTGTACAAATGAAGTTATATATTTTCAAGGGAATATCTATCTCTTGGGCAATATGATGCACAGAAAGAAATGTGAAGGGGTAGGTGGTAAACTTTACACCAGTGTGCCCAGACCAACGGCACCAGCGTCACCTGGGAATGTGTTATAACCATGACAGCTTAGGCCACATCCCAAACCAAGTAAAGAAGAAATGCAGGAAGTGACGCCCAGTATTCTGTGGTAACCAGCCTTCCAGGTGATGCTGATGCACGCTGAAGTCCGAACCACTGGCCCAGCCTTTTTCTCTGATACTGTAACTTATGGGTAGGGTATTTCTGTTTTGACAGATGGTTATTGAGGTGCCTTTTGACCCTTTCTCTTGGTTGAAGCCAGCTGCCCTGCTGGGGGAAGAGGAAACAGTGTGCCTAATGTTTGTAAGAAAAGGGAAAAAGGCTGCATTGTCCGTTATTTTTTGACAGTTGCTGCAGAACTTGCCCTGGAGAGCTTGTTAAGAAGGAGGCAGCCCTGAGCCATCCCCTCCCTCTCCTGAAGGTACTGCTGTGTTTGCCTCACCTCCTGCCCTGAGGCCTGCTGCTGCTTGAGCCAGTCCTTAAAAGGAGCAGTGGGTGCCACATTTGTTCTTTCTGGTGCCAGGTCTGGGCTATTTCACTTCCCCGGCGTCAAGTGGGTGCTTAATGAGCAGCTGTGACGTAAGGCTCAGCAGACTTGAGAGAAAGCAGCTGCAGTCCATGCTTTCTGCTTGCCGCTATCCTTCCCTCTCCCAGCCTCGAGTTCTCCTTCGGTGGGGTTGTGGTCAACCCGTCAGCCCTTCCTCATGAGCCCTGATAACCCTTGCTCAGAAAGAGATGTGTGTGGGGTATGTGGACATGGATAAGTGACTCGAGCAGAAGTGACATGGTATTTTTAGTTCTCCTATTCCCTCGGCCCCTCCCTTGATTTAGACCCTAAGATAAGAAAATACGGCCGTATTTGGATTTTTGACAGTTCCTCGTTCTTTTGGGGGGTGAGTGCCACCTTTTTCTGTGGTTCTTGTCCCTGACAGGGTTGGGGCTGGAGTTGACTGGTGGTCCAACCTTCCAAGCTTGTGCCTTATTAGATAGCTAGGTTCTCCTGCTTCTAAGGATCCCCAGTTCCTCTTCCTTGACCCTAGCAAACTCCAATCATGCTGCTCCTTTGGGTGACAAAACAATTCTGGGACACATGCAGCAAACTCCTCAAGAGGGTTTGTTTCTGGGGAAAATAAGCAAAAAACTGTGGTGTGTGTGAGATTGCTACTGAGGTAGACAGAAGAGAGGAAGAACCCCTGTGAGCTGTGGCAGGGTGAAGGGTTAAGTGGGATGGAGTCAGTGGGGAAGGTCAAAGAATACTCCTTGGTAAAGCAGGGGCACTGCTCGAGGCTGAGATTCCACTGGACCCTCCCCCCCACCCCATGAGACTGAAGGAAGCTTGCCTGGAGGGCCAGATAAACTTTATAGACCATTCCTTGATTCCCAGAAAGTACGCTGACTCCCACCCCCAGCAAAGATGAGGCTAGAAGAGAAGCTAAAGAAAAGATAGAAAACAAAGTAGACAGAGATCACACCAAATCACTACTTCATTTATTCAACAAATATTTACTGAGTGCCTTCTGTGTACCAGGCTACTGTTAAGAGAGAGTCCAACTGCGGGCAGGTATATTTTGCATACTCTTCCCATCCAAGTACTAACAAGTCTCGACCCTGCTTAGCTTCCAAGATCAGATGAGATCGGGCGTGTTCAGGGTGGTATGGCTGTAGACTATTTTGCAGACTCTTTAATTTTCTCAGAACCCTTCAAAGTAGGTATCACAAGCCTCATTTTGCAGATAAGGAGACTGAGGCATTTAGAGGCTAAAATTGACCCAGGTCACCCGGTTGACAGATAGCGGCCTTGGGTTCAGATTCAGTCCGTCGGATTCAAAGGCCTGTGCTTGTACCACCTGGCCATACTGCCTGTCATCAAAACACATGTCTTTCTTGCAGGCTGGTCTGTTTCATTTCCTTCCCACCATCTGTCAAAAATGATGGGCTTGGGACGGAGAGGCCTCTACCTATTCTGCCCTCCTTGTTTTGAGACCTTAGGTGAAGCACATCTCCCTACAGGCTCCTCCCTCCTCCTGTGTACCCTCCTTTCTCCAGGCCCCCAGCCCTGTGCCTGGGCTCCTGGCAGCTGTGTTTCATGAAGACGTTTGACCTTTGAAGAGTAGTCTTGTCTGTTGGTTGGAGAAGAGAAGCGTACCCAAAAGGAGGGCTCCCAGCCAGGTCTTTAAACAAAGCAGTCAGGAAGAGGTAGAACCAGCTTCCCATGATGCCATGGTCCGTGGTGGGGTGTCTCACTGCCCCTCCCTCCTGCTCCATGCCTGCTTCCCTCCTAGAGCAGGAGGGGTGGCACCCACCTGGACAGATAGCCGGGGGTTACCACCATAACTACCACTTCCCTTATACTGCAGAAGAGCTCTCTTTTTATGAGAAGAGCTCTATGTTACCTGCCTACACTACCGTCTTCCTGCGAGGTCCTGTGCTAGTCTCCATTCCTGCCAACACCTGTAACTCCTGTGACATCCCTCCTCCTGACATCCTTCTGGAGACAAGCCCTACTTCCCCACAGCCTTCTCTCCTGCTTCAGTGCCATTGTGAGGGCTGAACCAGGGCCCTGCCTACTTCCTGCATCCTCACCAGGGTCAGACGAGCCTAGCGTATGCCCCTTGTGAAGACACAGC
Source organism: Cebus imitator (assembly GCF_001604975.1). Taxonomy (NCBI): domain Eukaryota; kingdom Metazoa; phylum Chordata; class Mammalia; order Primates; family Cebidae; genus Cebus; species Cebus imitator. Next base: position 2,793,337 of record NW_016107385.1, read on the forward strand.
TGTACAGTTGGCAGCACTGGGTTGGGGAGCAGATTGTGAATCTTATAATTCAGATTCTTGATCACAATACTTTTTGGAGACATCTGCCTGGTGTCTCCAAAATCCAAGGGCTCTGCCTGAACCTCCTCTACCCCTAGCCTCATCCTTTGGGAGTCATGGATTCCTAGGCCAGTGTCACACTCCAAAGCCATGTTCCTGTGACTAGAAGACAAGAGAAAAACTTGAGCTTGGAGTCTTCGCCCTGGCATAGACGTGTCTCACATGCTTAGGATGTTTCCAAGCCTTTCCAAAATTCCTCTGATCAACCCCACACCAACCGCCTCTGCCCGCTTCACGTCGTCCCCTCCCTGACCAGCTCTCCCACTGCACTAACAGAAGTTGACACCACCCACTCACTGCCTTCCAAAGCATCTTCCCCAAGTCTCCCACCCAACTCTGAAGCCAGGAAGCCCCCACCACCTGACAGGGGTAGCACTCCACCCTCCCCTACATAGCCACCAACTCTTACAGTCTAGAGTCTCTTCACCCCCAGCCCTCCATATATTCTAGTGCAAACCCTTACTACTAAAAAGCATGGTCCAGGAACCACCATGGGGTTCATCTGAAGCCTCTTAGAAATATGAATTCTCTCTGCTTCAGACGAATCCAGAGGAAAAATACACACACATATATATATGAATTCTCTGCCAGGCATGGTGGCTCCACACGTGTAATCCCAACAGTTTAAGAGGCCAAGGCAAGAGGATCACTTGAGCCCAGGAGTTGGAGACCAGCCTGGGCATCACGGTGAAACCCTACTTCTACAAAAAACACAAAAGTTAGCCAGGCACGGTGGCATGCCTGTAGTCCCAGCTACTTAGGAGGCTGAGGTGAGAGGATTGCCTGAGTGAAGGGTTCGAGGCTGCAGTGAACCATGATGGCACCACTGGATTGTATCCAGTCTAGGTGATACAGCGAGACCCTAAAAAGGCCCTCCCCAGGCCATTGAAATCTGACGACTCTTCAGTTAAAGTATGAGAAACACTTTTTTTTTTTTTTTTTTTTTTTTAAGATGGCATTTCACTATGTTGCCCAGGGTGGTCTTGATCTCTTGACCTCGTGATCTGCCCGCCTCAGCCTCCCAAAGTGCTTACAGGCATGAACCACCACGCCCAGCCTGAGAAGCACTTCTCAAAACAGTCTGGTCTGCTGAAGAGACATGCCTCACCTTCCTGAATAGAGGGCTGGGGTGGAGTTGAGAGCCAGTGAGGAAGGCTGAGCTGGGACCCCACAGTTTAGGCCTCACATTGGACAGTGGAGAAATCTCAGGGTGACCCTGATACTCCCTAGAGCTCCACAGCCCTCAGCAGAGAGAGGCGGCCATGGCAGGACCAGAGAGGAGGGAGCAGAGGGGACCACGCGGTGAGGTCCAGACCAGGGCTCGGGAGCAGAAGGCACACGTAACAAGAAAGAAGGCACCTGCTTCTGCCAGGCAGAGGTGGGAGGGTCCCCTGGAGCTCCTACCACCATCCTGCCCCCAGCTCCCACCCAGAACAGCACAGATCTGCCGGATGACTGGGTTTCTTCCCTCCCTCCTGCTGGCAGTCTCCATCGCCTACCGGCTGGATTACTGGTAGTGGGTGCTCAGGAAATGTTTGTTGAACTGAGAGGAAGCCACAGCTTGTGCGGAGTCCGGATAATTCAGCAGACGTGGGCCTCAGGGGAGGGGTGGGGATGGAGGCTTAGTAGGAAAGACAAGTCCTGATGTCATACTTAACTGGAAGTTGTTCTCTGTCTGTGGAGTCCCTGTCTGATTCTTGCCTTTGCCTGGCCCTGGTGCTAGTGCAGGGCGGTGGGGAAAGGAAGTGGAGAGAGCAGGAAATGACCCTAGGCTGCGGGGCCAGGCCCTTGCCTCTGTTCAGGGTGCACGTGATGTCTGACCTGGGTGTGGGGGCCTGGGAGTGAGCTCTCCCATCCTGCTATGGGGACAGGAGGTTGTCCCTCCCCATCCCACCCCATTTCAGAGAGGAAGACTTTCCAGAGATCCTCCTTTTCACTGAAAAGACATGAGCTCTGCTCTTCTTTGCCCAGGCCAGACCTTGCCAGCTGTGTGGCCTCCCGTCCTCCATGCCTCAGGATTTCCCTGGTTGGGCATCCTGGAAATCTGGGACTGGGGGATTCCAGCCCAGGCCAGAAGTGGAAGCCAGCAGCTGGAAGGGGAGTCCAGGCCCTGAGGGGTGATGGAGAGCCAGGTGGTAGGTGCCACTAAGCCTTGTTCTCTCGTTATGGTGGAAAAGGCTTGTGGCCTGAGCAGCAGTAGGCCCAGGTCAGGGTGCACTAGCCTCAGATGCCAGGCACCAGTATAGGAATACACCAGGGGCTGTGCCCACAAGTGAAAACACACATGTGCACAGGGATGAATGTGCGAGCTGCAGGGAGGCCACTCTTTGCCCTCACAAGGTGGTCATGCTGGCGAGTTTGCCACACTGCTCAATGACACTGGCACGAGCCACAGCAACCACATGGCCATCACATGGAGGGCTCCTAATGGAGTGCTTCCCTTTTCTTCTCCCTCCCCCCAGTTCCCCCAGCTCCCAGGAGCTGTGTTCAGCACCTTCCTGCAGGACCAGGGCGCCCTGTCCTGCGCCTCACACCTACTGTGCCTCTCAGCCTTTGGCTGCCTCCTCTCAGGGGCCAGCTTCTCTGTGCCAGGCCCTGCTGGGCCCCAGCCTTACCAGACCTGTCTTCTCTGGGCTCTGGAGGCCCTGCTCCTTTCTGTGGCTCAGGGCAAGTCTGGACTTCCAGCTCAGCCTGGTGATTATTCCACCCCAGGGGCTGCTGCTCAGAGCCATCTGGCCAAGACACAGGGCTCTCCTGGGCCTCAGGCCTTGGATTGAGCAAACACGTGCCCTCCTTAGGCCCAGGGATGCCAGCCCCTCCTACAGAAAGGTCAAGAGGAGCCAAGTCAGGCTCCTGTGGAGAGCAGGGCACTGAGCCAGCTGTGGAAGCTGCTGACTCCCCCTTTGGCCCCTCTGGGGATGCCAGGGCTCGGCTGGCTGCAGGGGTGCTCCCCAGATGGCCCGGCTCCATCCCACTCTGCTTCTGTGCTTGTTCCTCCTCACTGGGAGTCTCTCTGGTGCTTTGGCTTCCCTAAAACAAGAGAACACCCCCAGTGGCTGGTGAATGCAGGGCTCACGTCCCCAGCCTGCCCCATCCTATACTCAAGTACCTACCTCCTGACTCTCCAGCTCCTCCTTGTCTTCCTTCATATCCCACCTGTAGAAACAAAGCGCAATGGTACACCCTACCCCACTTCACTCCAGAGCCGGCGGCCCATGTCCACCTGCCTGAATAGAGGGGTGGGATAGAGTTGAGAGCCAGTAAGGACGGCTGAGCTGGGATCCCATGGTTTATGTCTCTCATTGGGCAGTGGAGAAATCCCAGGGGTGATCCAGACTCTCCCAAGAGCCCCACAGCCCTCAGCAGAGGGCAGTAGCCATGGCAGGACAAGAGACAAGGGGCCTCCACCTCCTCTGAACCTCTACCCTCTCTGGGCCTCCACTTCCTCTCGACCGCCACCTCCTCCCAAAAGAAACCCCTGGGATAAGCCAAATCCCAAGGGTCTCAGACTGGGATCAGAGCCAGAATGTGGCTCCAGGATCCTTCCCCCTCCCAAGCCTGATGTTGTTCCCTAAATCCAACTATTTCCCCTGAATGCCACCCACTCTGGCCCCATCCTGGGCCCCCAGCTGCTGTTTATGGCCAAGCCTGCAGCACCTTGAGTTCTGTGGGGACTCCAGGCATGTCCCTGCCTGCACTGCCTGGGAAAGGCACACCTCACTTCCCAGGGGAAGGGAGCTGCTGTAATTACCACTGGCCTCCCTGAGCACCAGGCTCTCTCTACTGCCTTTGCTGATGGCCTCTCCCAGCATCTCATTAATCTGTCGCCAGGCAGCAGTCAGCCAGGAGGTAGGGGCCCCAGGGACAAAGCTGGCACCTGGGCCTGTGCTGGTCCAGGAAATTGGGACACCCAGATGCCCGCCTTGATTTTGTCCCCTGCCACCTGTTACCTTCGGGCCCTGCCAGTCAGCCTCTCCTTGCCCCGGACTTTGCTGCCTGCAGCTGGTGCCACCAAGGATCTGCTGGGTTGCCCGCCCCGACCTGCAAGAGATGGTCCACAATCCAAAGAGAGAAGAGGCCCATAGCAGCCGCTCCTTCTTTAGCTGACGGGACCCAGACCCTCCTCCTCCACAACTTACTTTTTCCATCAGGGAGCAATGGTGGGGGCTGTAGTTTCCGGTGGCTCCTGGGACCTGCAGGGGACAAAGGAAGTGGGGAAAGGTGGGGTGACAAAAGATCCAAAACAGGAACACCAAATCTTCCAGCCTCAGGAAGCTGTCAGTCCTTGGGGCCAGTCATGGGTTTTGCCTACCCAAAAGCACCCTGGCCTAGGGGTCAGAAGAGTCAGGTCCTGTGTCAGCTTTGCCACTCCATGGCTGGGTGTCTGGCCCCAACTCTCAGGCCACAGCTTCTTTATATATGTAAAACAAGGGGACCAGAAATCCACAGAGCTGTTTCTACAGAAGGCCCGGGGCAGGACCACCAGGACTTTCACCCAGTAGGGACCAGGACCTCGAAGAGACCCCAAGGCAGGCTTCCACTGAGCCTCCTTCTGGGGCCTTCTGGTCAGAACCTGGACAAGAGCTGTGGGCTCAGAGGGGAGGATGGGAGGTCTTGGTGCCCTCCTCTGATAGCAAGGGAGAGGAAGGAAGATGTTCTCCAAGGCTTCCTTTCAGCTCTGAAAATAAGTAGGAAACTAAGAGATAGAGAAAAGAGAGGATAAGGGGGTAAAAGATGAACAAAGCCAAGAAGGGGAGGGATGAAGTGGGTGTGGGCTTACCCCTTCTGCTGCCTGCCCTGGCCAGGCCTTCTTCCCTCAGCTGGCTGCAGTCCTGTAGCCTGTGTAGACAGACAAGGGAGTCAGGTTGCTAGTGCACAGAAGCTACTGTGGGCCCCACCCTGACACCACTTCCTCCAAGCCCAGTCCCAGAATTGAAGGCAGCAGGGAGATGGTAGGCCCAAGAAAGATGGGAGACCCAGTGCGCACACAGAGCCTTGAATCCTGGGCCTGACCAGAGAGCCCCAGCAAGGTCCTCTTCACCCCAAGGAGGGTCCCTGCAGCCCTCCAAGCTCCACCCCGGTACCACAAGGACACCAGCCCAGCAAGCTGCCCAGCCCGGCCACCCACGTGGGCTTGGCCTTGTCCAGGTCCCACGGGCGGCGCCAGTCACCCTGTGCATCTCTGTGCCGAGCAAGGCGGGCTAGGTCGATCTGCTCCCGCTCCTGCTTCCACTGGGCATAGTCCCAGCCCACCTCCGGGGGTTCCCCCACAGGCTGGCTCTGGGGCTCCCGAACACCCTGCAGGGAGAAGACACTCAGCAGGCAGGGGTGGAGGGGGGAAAAAGGCAGGAAGAGGCTTGGAGTGGGGTCTGGAGACTCCAGATGTTTCCTCTCTGAAGGTTTTCACATCCCCTGCTAAAAATTAGATTTGCTCCAGCTCTCTCGTGGAAATGGTTTCCATCTACTTGTTAGCTGTGTGTTTTAAGCAAATGATTTAACTGGTGTCTCATTTCCTAATCTGTAAAATAGGGCTCTCCATAGCACCAGCCCACAGGGTTGTTGCAGGAGTGTGCAGACAGGCCGGAGTGGGAGGGGCCCTGAAGGCTGTGAGCAAGGGCAAGGACTAGGGGGTGCTGCCACCTAGAGGTCACACCTGGCACTTGGCCAGTCACCTCCACCCTCCTGCCCCCTCCCCTGCTCCTCTCCCACCAGAGGGGCTAGATAGGGGAGGAGGCTGGATCACATCTCTGGCTTAAACTGTCTCCCACTTCAAGTCCCAATCAAAGTAGAGACTGGCCAGAGAAAGGAAGGAGGAGCAGGAACTCCTGTAGGTGCTGCCTCGGCCACGTCCCCGCAAAGGAGGGACATATCTGACTCAGCTTCTCTGCCTCCCCCAAGTGAGGACCTTCAGATCCATGTCCCCATCCCCTCTGAAGGCGCACCTTCCTTGCAGAGTCCGAGCTGATGGCCACCTGCATGGGGGGGCTCCGGGCCACACGCCCTCCAGGTGACCCCTCTGTGACCTGGTTCCTTGCTCTAGTAGGCTTTTCACTTACAATCCGTTTGGCCTGGGGAGGGTGAAGATGAGCAGTGCAGCAGAGCCAGGGAAGAAGAGGCTGCCCACTGATGCCTGCAACTCCCCACCCACCCTGCTCACCTCTGCTTTGTTCTCCATGGTAACGGCCAGCTCTACCCGCTCCCCTAAGCAGAAAGTACCACCATAGTCTTCTGTGTCCTCATCCTCAAGCATCTCATTGGCCACTCTGAGTCTGCAGGTGCCCCTTGTCCAGTTCCTGCTAACCACCCGCCTTTCCTGCAGAACGAAGACCCTCAGGCCACATGTACAGTGCTGGACAGGACCTAGGTGCTGGGTCCTCTCGGTGGTTCCCCAGGCCTGGGTTCCAACCCCAGCCCTCCCTGCAATGCCCACAGAGGAACTGACTCCCACAGGGTGTTCACATGCCAATGGCATGAGGTTATCCAGGGCCCAGGGCCACTCAGAGGGCCAAGATGCCACAGTGGCCCGTCATCACTGAGCTGGGAAACCCAGAGCAGTGAGACAATGCATCTCTGTCCCTCAGACACTGCTCCTGGCATTCAGCCCCAACTTCTCTGTCCCCCACTTCCTGCAGGGTTTTTACTCCTGGGGCTTGAGGTTTAGGAGTGTGTTTTGCTGCGTAGGTGCAGAGCTGTGGGCTAGAAAAGGGTATGAGGAGGCTTCTACTGGGGGCAGGGGGGATTTCAGCTGTGGATCTTTGGTGGGGACAGCAGTGGCCAGGTTGCAGGAGGTTGGGAGCTGGTGGATGCACCCTGGAACAGTTAGTGGGAGAGGGGAACAGAGGCAGCTGTCTTCCCCCGACACGGTCTGGCCCTCCACCTCCTCACCACGCGCCCTGTCTCCCAGGGTGAGGCTTACACCAGGAACCTGGCTGATGGTGACCGTGAGGCCGTCGGGCTGGAGGAGCGCCGGTGTGGTCACAGCCATGCCCCCCTGCTCTGCCTGCCGACGGTCCTCCTGGATCTCCTGTGGGAGGGCCCGGGGTCAGCACACGCCACAGCCCCCCAGATGCACAGAGACACAGACGCTGACAGGCCTACACAGAGAGACACCAGTGGGACACCAGGGGGCAGAGGCGCCACATCACACATCCCCAGGACCCTGACCAAGCCTCTGAGAGGGACCATGCCCACCCTACCCCTAGCCCCAGGCCCAGAGAGGCATTCCTGGGCTCTCAGGGAAAGACCACCACGTGTTGGACAACCAGGGAGTGGCAGCCAAGCGGGTCCTCCTGGCCCTGTGGCAGCCCACTCACCTGGTACCTGCGGAGCAAGGCCTGGTTCTTCTTGCGCAGGGCAACTATCCTCCGATCCAGCTCTGCGTCCTTCTCCTGCCTGCGCATGGGGGACTCGGCTCTGGGAGGCCCCTGCAGAAGCAGGGACCCCAAGCTGCTGACTTCTGGATCCCCACCTCCAGTCCCCAGCTTTCACATTTTTACCACCCAAAGAACAGATCCCAGACCCACAGCTAAGGTCACCCAGGAAGGAAGTGCATTGCTCAGGCAGATGGCCCAAAGAAGGCCCCAAGCCCCCATTTCAGCTAGGCCTGTCTGCCTGTCCCTGCCTCCTGAGGGGCTCGGGTCAGGGCCTCATACCCGGAGCCACAGCTCCCAGCAGTGGGCTGCCCCTCCCCCAGCTCTCCAGGGAGCTTCACTGCAGAGCAGAGCCTGGAATGGGAGTTATAAATGGCTCTGGCAGCGGAACCTGCCGTGACTGGGAAGCTGCCAGAGGATTCGGGAGGTCGAGGGGGGAGCTGTTAGGCTCCCAGATTCACAACCACAGAAAAAGGAGAGGCCCTGGCTCCATCCTGGGCTCTCAAGCCCTGGACCCCACACCCAGGCCTGTGCCCAGCCTGGAGGAAAGAGCCGCTCCCACGGGCCCAGCCTCTTCAGGCTGAAAGCTGCTGGCAGTCGGGGCGGAGAGAGCCAGCTCCCCTGGCGGCCCCAGCCCGGAGTCGCCCTGGGCAAGCCATGTCTCTGCTTCGAGATTCCAGGTTCCTCCCTGTCTGCCTGCAGGGTCTCTGTTGTGGCCTGCCCTCGACCCATCTAGTCACAGGCCTCTTCCCCCCAGCCCCAGCTGTCCCCAGCTGCCCCCAAAGGGTGGCTGCCTGGTATCCCAGCCCCCTCCCAGTCCCAAGAAGCCCCCTGCCAAAGGCAGGGTGCCACTCACAGCCGAGTGCATGGCAACAGCGGGCACCGAGAGAATTCCAGAGCAGCCCCTGGGGAGCCAGAGTGGGAGGGAAGCTGGAGCCACCGGAGTCGGGCCTTTGCTGGCCTCTCCCTGCCGGCTTCGCTGCTCAGCACACGAGATCATGTTGTGATTACAAAAGACTCCTCTGGGCTCCCAGCCAGGAACGCTGGGCCGCCACCCCCACCCTTCCACTCTCAGAGGGCGAGGACCAGGGCACTGGCAGCTGGCTGGTCCTGCCTAGCACCTCTCCCTGCCCCGCCCCAGCGTCCCCAGACAGACTGGCAGGGACTTCTCCCTGGTGGGTCAACCCCACATAGGAGGCCTGGCTGCCCCAGCCCCAGCAGGAACCCAGCCTGGGCTGGCCTGCAGACAAGATGGGCAGCCAGCATAGGCCTCTGTGTCTCCCACGAGTAGATACAGGCTTGCAGCACACAAACGCGCCTCCCCTCTCCTGCTCCTTCGCCTCATCAGCCTTGGTTCAAGTAATTCACAGGGATCAAGAAGCTCACTTCCCCTAGACCACCAAGTACTACCACCACATGCCTAAAATGACAACACTAGCCATTCATTCTTTTATGTTGGACATTGTCTTCTCTTTGCAGTCATATACCATATAACAACATTTCACTCAACAATGGACCACATAGTTGATGGTGGTCCCATAAGATTACAATAGAGCTAAAAATTCCTATCGCCTAGTGACATTGTAGCCATCATAACATCATAGCACAGGGTACTACTCATGTGCTTATGGGGATGCTGGTGTAAACAGAGCTATTGCACTGCCAGTCGTACAGAAGTATGGCGCATACAAGTATGCACAGTACAGAATACTTGATAATTAACCATTATGTTACTGGCCTGTATATTTACTATACTTTTTATCATTACTTTAGAGGATATTTATTCTAGTTACAAAAAAAAAAGTACTGTAAAACAGCCTCAGGCAGGTCCTTCAGGAGGAATTCCAGAAGAAGGCATTGTTATCATAGGAGGTGACAGCTGCAGCCCTGTTACTGCCTCTGAAAACCTTCCAGTGGGACTAGATGGAAGGTGGAAGACAGTGATGTTGGTGGTTCTGACCCTGTGTAGACCTAGGCTAAGGTGTGTGTGTTAGTTTTTACCAAAAAAGTGTATAAAGTTAAAAAGTTTCAAAATAGAAAAAAACATAGAATAAGGATACAAAAAGAAAATATTTTTGTACAGCTGTATAAGGTATTTGTGTTTTAATCTAAGTGTTATTACTGAGAGTCAAAAAGTTTTTTTTTTTTTTTTTTT